>NC_041391.1:218633580-218658029 GCF_002162155.2 Triticum dicoccoides
ATTTGTGTTTAAATATGTTCAAACTTGTTTAAATCATAACAGTAATATTTTTTATGCATTTTAAATGCTGTTTTTTATATTTATTTGTGTTTAAATATGTTCAAACTTGTTTAAATTATAACAGTAATATTTTTTATAAAAATAGTAAAAAAAAATTAAAAAATATGTTCAAAAAGTGCGGGTGCGGGGGGCCGGGTGCTCCGGCGGTGGAGCGGGGGAGGGTTGCGATGGGTGGAGCTAGCGGGGGAGGGTGCGGGTGCGATCGAGATGGAGGGGGATCGAGATCGAGATGGAGGGGGAATCGAGATCAAGTGTCCTCATAAATTCAAAAAGTGCCCATGAAATTTAAAAATATTCATGATATCAAAAAGTGCCCATGAAATACAATCGAGAAATGAAGACTACGATTTAAAGTGCCCATTAGTAGTTTTGCAAAAAAAAGAATAAAACAAAATTTACAGTAATGGCGCACTGCCTGCTCGGTGCGCCATTAGTAGTTATAGATAGTAATGGCGCATGATGGACCAGATGCGCCATTAGTATGTATGGGAAAATGGAAAAAAAATAATTCATACTAGTGGCGCACCCTGTTTACGGTGCGCCATTAGTATCTTCCACACTAATGGCGTATCACAAGCAGGTGCGCCATTAGTATATAGTAGTGGCGCACTGCTTCCACGGTGCGCCATTAGAATCAATCCTATCTATAGCCCTTTTCCTAGTAGTGATGGGGTTACTGGAACAAGACTCGATCTATGGTCGACTCAGGAGGTTTAAGTATTCCCTGCATGATTAACACAACGAATATATTTCATCCAATAGACAGAATCACCACTCATCATACCCCATCATGCCATACCGGACACACTCGTCTCGACGAGGAACTAGGGACAAGCTCAGGTCTACCCAAGACGGAGACTTTCCCGGCTTCCTTCCTGCAGGCACAAAAAGCATACGAGGATGATTACTGTCACAAGCATGACCATTTACAACAGCAAGGAAAACCTCCAATATGCATGAGATCATTAATATGCACTCATGAGTTTGAACATATCATCACATAAAATAACGGACACTCCGTGTCGAGGTGGTATTGTAACCGTGTCAGACAACACACACAAAATTATGCCCGAGTTCAGAATGCTTGCCTTCAAGTTGTGGAGGGGTGAGGTGCACTCCAAAACTTTTGAAAGTTATAATCTCCCCTCCAAATTCCTATTTTCAAAAATATTCAAATAACACATACTTTAAAAACAGTACAAAAAAGTTGCTTGGAATATTTTCAAATAAATATGAAAATAAACTAGACAATATTTGGGAAACAACAGAAAAATAATCAAGTCATTTGGAGTTTTATTTAAAAAGATATAGCCAGTCAAAGTTTAGTCAAATCTCTGGTTTTAAAAATAAAACAGAAAAAGAAAAACGCTTCGGATAACTACACGTCGAAGATGTACTCTAGAAATACGCCTTCACTTATCCAGCGTGGACCGGCGCTGGGTCACTGACGGTGGGCCCGCCTGGCCCACTGGTCAGGTTTGACCAGTCCACACGCGCGTCGCCTCCTCCGACCGAACAGGGGAGGAGCTCCGGCGAGGCTCGCCGGCGAACAGAGGCGTCCCTCGGTGATCCAAGGAAAGGGATGGATCCGCGGGATCAGGGTGGTCCTTCCGGTGGTCGACTTGCCGGCGGGGACGGAGGGAGTCGCCGGCGGCAAGCTTCGCGGCAGCCGGTGGCTTCGGGAGTTTTTGGGGTTTGAACTACGGTGGCTTTCGATCGCGTTTGAGGTGCTGGGCAGCTCCGCAAGGGCGACGGGAGAAGGTTGGTAGCACTGGTTGGACTGGAGGGGCTCTGCTTGCGACGAAATGGACTGGGACATGGCGGTGGCCGAACCGGCCGGAGTCGGGGAAGACGGCTTCCCCCCAACGATTGCTGACTGTGGGGGTGCCATAGGGGTGCCTGAGGTCGCCTGAGTGCTCGGATGAGTTCGGGGGCCTCCTTTTATAGCGCGACGAGGTCGGTTCCACGGCGGTGGATAAGGATGCCGGCGACCGATGTTCTGTAGCTTGCAGGGCACCGTGTCGAGGCTGGGGATGGCGGCAGGAGCTAGCGGACGAGCGGGGCACTGCTCCAGGGGCGAGCTGGCGAGCGGGAGTGGCTCGGGCGGCACCGACCAGTGCAGAGGCTGTCGGGCGGCAGTGGCGGCTAGCTTCTGGCTTGCCGGAGACGTGGCGAGGGGCTGTGGTGCTCGTGAGGGGGTACGGGTCGAGGCTTGTCCCTACGCTGCGAGCGGCAGAGGGTTTGGATAAGCTCGGGGAACAGGCCAGGGGCGCGGCGGCTCGGGCGCGGCATGTGCAAAACGCGCGCTCTGGGCGCGCCCAGAGCAGGCTCACCAGGTGCTCGGCGAAATGCCAGTGCATGTCACAGAGCTTGGGTGAGGCTGGCAAATAGCAGACCTAGGTTAGGAGTAGCTAGGAGCTTAGTGGACAAGGTTGCTGGGTCAGTGGATCAAGTTCACATCGCAAACTAAACTTCATGTCAAAACTGATCATGCCCATAAGGTGTTTGACAAAATGCCAAGGGCACTAAGGCATTCCTTGGGGTGGCCAGAATCTCCAGGTTGGGGTCTCTTTAGATGCAAAAGAGAGTGGTAAGGTCATTTGGGCAAAAGAAGAAACTTGCTAGTGCAAGTTTTGCAAATCTTCAGTTTTGGACAGAAAGAAGAAGGCATGATTGCATGCACTTAAAATCCTCCAATGGGTCCACTCTCCTTGACTTAAGGGTTTGGTAGGGTGTACTACAAGCAGGAGAAAGCTCATGGTCACTAGAGCACAAATAATTAGGGATGCAGTAGAAAACACCCAACTGGGCCAGAATGAAAAGGAGGTTGTTTCACTCAAATTTTTCAAAGGACATAACTGGGTTTTTGCATAAAGTTGAATAATATACTCCTATTAACATCCCACAATTTTGGTGGAAGTTTTAAAGAAGTGTTTAAATAGGTTGTAATGCAAAATTGCCCACTGGACCAGATTTGAAAATTTGGTGTAGAGCTAAAAATCTCTAATGAACATAAGATATTTTTGCATAAAAGTGATTTAAAAACATCACATGACATCTCCAAAGTTTGGTGGGATTTTTAAATAAATTTATCAAAGGGTTGTAGTGCAAAAGAGGCCCTGAAACTTATAAAAATCATTTTTAAAGAAATAAGGCTCAGAAAAAAATAATTATGCAAATAATCCCACTGATAAAAGAATTGTTTTATTTGAGAGGGCAAATAAGTCCAACCATGATTGAAAAGTTTTCACTTGGGGTAAAAACTCCATAATAATAAAGAAAAGAGTGGTTCTGAAATCAGAAGGAAATACAGAAAATAAAAGTTTTAGTTTCCTGGCAAAATTTTAATTTATAAAACAAGGTTAAAATTTTGGGGTGTCACAACCGTGCCATCAATCGTGGCGTTTGGCGGATAAGCGATCTTACCAGGCAAGTGGGGAGGCGCATAACCTCCGCTGCCTTTATAAGGGGATACGAACTCCCTCTTTCATCCACGCCCTCTTTATTCTCTGCTCATCCAAGCCCTTTCGCTCGAGCCCTAGTGCCCAAGCGTTCGTTTTCTCCACCCACAAAGGCTTCCCGGAAATGTCCGGATCCGGAGCAGGAGGCAAGTGGATGGCCTCTACCGTCCGGGAGAAGGATATCAAAAGGCTTCGGGGAGCCGGGTATTTGGCCAAGAGAATTGGCCACCACCTTCCGACGGCGGGACAGATCATCCCCACACCAGAACCCCACGAGAGGGTGGTATTCCTCCCTCATTTTGTCTGCGGGCTAGGGTTTCCCCTTCACCCATTTGTTCGCGGCATCATGTATTATTACGGGTTTTCATGATCTATCCCCAAATTCCTTCCTCAACATCTCGACATTCATCGTCGTGTGTGAGGCTTTCCTCCGCCTCCCGCCACACTTTGGCTTATGGCTGAAGGTGTTTAATGTGAAGCCCAAGGTAGTGATCGGCGAGCACACCGAGTGCAGAGGCGTCATGGTGAGCAGGATGACCAACGTTACATGGCCAGCAGGTACTTTCAACGATTCCGTCAAGGAGTGGCAGCAGCAGTGGTTTTACATCACTGAGCCACGCGGCAAGGATTGGGCCGCTGCTCCAGAATTCAGATCTAGAGCCCCTCTGCACCTCACGTCCTGTCCCAAGAAGGGCCTGGACTGGGCTTCGTCTGACGAACTATCAATGCTCCAGACGCGCGTTCAAGATATGGAAGACAAGAGCATCAAGCTCGTAAATGTAGTCCACGTGAAGTCGATTCGCCGGATTCTACCTTGTCAACACCGGGCTTGCAATTTATGGGAATTCGACCTGGCCATGCTAGAGCTCTTCGGCTCCTCGCACGAGGGCATCTCGAAGGTGCTTTTCAAGTCCGGCAAATCGTGGCCGGACTCCGCCGAGGACCGCGGGTACCAACTGTCCCGCCCTGCAAGTTCGGTAAGTAATCGTACATTGACAATTCATATGTTGTATTGGAATATCCTTAGCAAAATGCCTAATGTATTTCCCACAACTTTCCTAGGGCTAGACAAAGAAGGCGGAGCGGATCTACTGTCCGGCCCCGCTGCCAGAAGAACCGGCCGGCCCACTTCTGACGAAGATGCTAGTCCCGGCGCCTTACAAGGCACCGAAGAAGAAGGCCAAAGAAGAGGTCAAGAAGACCAGGGGCGGCCTCCGTCGCCGCGGCGCCTCGGACACAAAGTCCGAAGACTCCAATGCCCATTCTTCCTCCGAAGAGGACGAGGAGGAGGAGGAGTAAGGAGAATCCCCCGTGGGGGGAGAAAGAAAAGGACGGCCTCCACATCCTTGGAGGCCGAGTAGCCCAAGAGGGGGGAAAATCCCCTTACAGAGGAGTCCATTGTCGCCGCCGATAGCAGCCCAGAGTGGGATCCCAGGGCCCAGCCCCTGGTGAACTCGTGAGTATAAAATCTGAACACGCTTATGCGTCCAGACTTGTCGTGGCATAATATTTTAACCTGAGCCATACTTTTTACAGTCCTGCGAGGTCCTGCGCCAAACAATCCTCGTTGGAGGATTCGCTGGGTTCGGATGCTATGGAGAGCGGGAGACCCCCAAAGGCCCCCTCCCCTAGTCATGCGAATGACACCAAGGTTTCGTCCCAGAAGGACCTAGGCCACAGAGGAGGCGAGAAGATCGCAAAGGCGACGCCAGGAGGCCAAACTTCGGGGTCCGGACACACGGGAGAGAAGACTCCCATGGACGTCGATGGCGGGGGTCATCTTAAATCTAGCCCCCAGCCGAACACTATCCCAGAGACCAATAAGGCTTCGGAATCGGGCAGGCGGCCTCCGTTGGCTGGAGGGGGCGTGCATGTTCCACCGGCGACCTCTGTCCAACCAGAGGTGTCAGATGCTTCATTGGCGGCGCTGAAGGGCGCCTCCATCGTCGATGAACACTGTGCCCTTATGGGTGCAGTGATTGAGAAGATTCAGTCTGCTGAGAGCGGACTGAATGAATCCTGTGTCAGCCTTATAAGAGGCTTCGAGGTATGGAAGAGTGTCATAGTATAGATAGTAGCCCCTGATACACTGTTCGATGAAAAAGAAGAACCAGACAGAGGATCAATTTTATGTTTGCAGGAGACTCACTTGCTAACATCTGACATGTTTTAATAAGTAGGCATCTATAGCGACTGCCGCCTCTCATACTGCAGAAGTATTCGGACTAAAGCATAGTTTGGAGCGGGCCGAAGGAGAACTTGGCCAAGTGAAGAAACAGCTGGAGGATAACCAAGATATGCGGAAACCTTGTTCATTGGGCACAAATGATTGAAATGTGCATGATGAAAATATTTTTATGATGTGCTCTAGGGGCGACGTCCGAAATTGAGGCTCTTAAAAGGGTTGTGGCTGAAGCCGAGAAAAGGGCAGCCATAGAGCAGGCTCTCTGTGAGAAGCACGAAGCCACAGTTATTGAGGCCGAGCGAGAGCTTCAAGAGGCCGTGATGAAATCCGAGAGCTTGGAGCAGAGTTTATCAGGGAAAGAATCCGAACTCTCCCAGGCTTGCCAAGTCGCGAGTGATGCCCGGGGGGAAGCCCAAGGTGCCCTGAAGGAAATCCAAGAAGCAAGGAAGATTACGGCTGGTAAGGCTTTTTCTATACAAAGCGGGTATTTTGAAAGGAGGAATCAAGTTTGATAATTCGAATTCTGATTTCTCCAGGGGTGTTTGCGGGGCTACCGCGCAGCATATCTGATGCCGCCCAATTCTACCGAGCCGAAGAAAGGAATATTGCAGATAAGCTCTTCTGGATGCAGTATCTGCCGCCGAATTATCCGGTGCCTTTCTCCGATCAACTGAAGCAGCTGACCGAACTGCATAAGGCGGCCGAACTAGCCATGAATGACGTAATTATCTGCTTGTGGCCCGCTGAGCCGATTCCAAGCAGTTACTTCGGGCTCGTGAAGCGGCTTGTGAGTGCCTGCCCTCGACTCGAAGTCATCAAGCGGTCGGTCTGTATAGAGGGTGTGTGAATGGCCTTCGCCCGTGCAAAAGTGCATTGGGGGAAGATGGATGCAGAAAAGCTAATGACCGAGGGACCGCCGGAGGGGAAGGAGCACCGCACGCCCGAAATGTATTATGAAGGTGTCTTGAAAGGAGCCCGCCTTGCAGCGGAGCAATGCACCAAGGACATTATATTTCCATGAATACGGTCATGTTTATCCGTTGTAACGTTTGAACAAGGTCATTTCTATTATTTATTGCATGTCATTTGAAAGTTTTTCCTCTTGTGTGGCCGTTTTATATTTTAATCCTGAGAGTTAGCCAGTCGTCGGCTTCCGCCCGCACGCAGTGAGTATGGGGGTGTTCGGGATAAATTTGAGCACTCTTTATCCCAGTTTTGGGTCCTTGAAGGAGGTGTTCAGTACAGCGAACCAGGCAATCAGACTATAGGCTTTATCACTTTCACTTAGCCATAGGAATTTAAAAGTATGGTAGGCGCAGCCCCTGGTGTTCAGAAGACTGCACGAGGGGCTCTATAAGCGCCTGATCAGAAGAAAAACCGATCCTTCGCAAGCTGCATTGGTTATAGCATTGTGCGGAAGAAATCCTTAAAGAGTTGACAACCTCTCGAACAGCTGACCAGCTCTCGCCGCATCATGACAGTCAGTTTTCGGCTTTCTCTACTAAGGTGCTTGTCCGGAAGAACCGGGACACAATCACAGTAGTTCTCCTAGCGCTACCTTAGCCGATATAGCGGAACGTAAGGTACCAAAACATAGGAGCAGGGCAAACCCAACTATTGACCCAAGACATGATTCAGAGCTGATGCATATAATGCTATAAGTTCAGGGTGTCGAACTGCCATGAAGGTGTTCGGACTTTTTTGCCGTAATATGGGTATAATGAAGCCCCTGGCATACTAAGGCATATCACGATAAGCAGCTGCCTTTTAAAAAAGAGTTTTAATAAGAAATAACAGCAGACTAGCATCATATAAACTCACATGTTGTATTTGAGTAATACGTCTAAGCGTATGAGTACAAGTAATGTGATAAAAAGAAATATGACTGTGGAACCTGCTGAGACCAGGCGGGAGGAGGTTGTGTGCGGATCCGGAGTATAGTCGGATGATCAAAGATGGGAGTATCTGGCGATTTCCTTACGTGCTCGCGTTGTTTCAATGTCATCCGTCCTGGCCTACACAAAGGTGAACCTGCGAAGAAAATGCAAGAGATGGTTTTTCGCCACAGAGCAGTTGAGCCACAGTATGTGGCTTGTCTTAAGTTTTGCCGGAGTGTTTTTAGTTAAGCTCCGGATGGGCCGGGCTATCCTGTCGTGCAGTAGTTTGGACTTCTTTGACAGAGTCCATGAGCTTGGTCGTTGACCTAAGGCTCGATTGGGAGGTGCCATTCGTTGCTCTTGATGTTAAAGCGGTGGTGGATTCTTTGGCAGTAAGGGGTAGTTCGGACCTGCCATTAACCGTGATGATGCCATGCGGACAGGGCATCTTGAGTTTACGGTAGGCATAATGTGGCACTGTGTTGAACCGAGCGAACGCGGTTCGTCCGAGCAATGCCTGATAGTCACTGCAAAAGGGGATGATGTCGAAGAGTAACTCTTCGGTACGGTGACTGTTCGGAGATCCGAAGATCACTTCCAGTGTGATTGAGCCCGTATAACAGGACTCTACACCTGGTATGACACCTTTGAAGGTGGTTTTTGTGGGTTTGATCCTCGAGGGATCGATGCCCATTTTGCGCACTGTATCCTGATAGAGTAGGTTCAGGTTGCTGCCACCGTCCATGAGGACTTGTGTGAGGTGGAATCCGTCAATGATGGGGTCGAGGACCAATGCGGTTGAATCGCCATGACGGATACTGGTAGGATGGTCCCTTCGATCGAAGGTGACCGGACAAGAGGACCATGGGTTGAGTTTTGGGGCGACTAGCTTTATTGCATAGGCGTCCCTTGGTTCACGCTCTTGCTTGGGAATATAGGTTGCGTGTATCATATTCACCGTTTTCACCTGGGGAGGGAATTTCTTCTATCCTCCCGTTTTCGGTGATCGGGGCTCCTCATCGTCGTCATCGCTTTGAGACCCCTTCCCCTTGTTTTTGGCACTTGACCTGCTGGCTTGTCTGAAGACCCAGTATTCTCTATTGGTATGATTGGCTGGTGTTCCTGGGGTGCCGTGAATTTGGCATGGACGGTCGAGTATGCGGTCGAAACTGGATGGGCTTGAGTTATTTTTGTTGAATGGCTTTTTCCGCTGACCGGACTTGGAGCCACTGAATCCGGCATTGACTGCCATGTCTTCGGCATTATCACCGTTTTTCCGATGCTTATATTTGTTGCGCCGTGGTTTGTCGTTTCTATCTCTAGCTTTTGATGTGCCAGGATTGCTTGTTGTGTTGTTGCTACGAGCCAACCAGCTATCCTCGCCCGCACAGAAGCGGGTCATGAGTGTTGTGAGGGCTGCCATGGACTTTGGCTTTTCTTGGCCGAGATGTCGGGCAAGCCACTCGTCACGGATGTTACGCTTAAAGGCCGCTAGGGCTTTGACATCCGGACATTCGACAATTTGGTTCTTTTTGGTTAGGAACCATGTCCAAAATTCCCTGGCTGACTCTCCGGGCTGTTGTGTTATGTGACTTACATCATCAGCATCCGGTGGTCGTACATAAGTGCCCTGAAAGTTGTCAAGGAATGCGTCTGCCAGGTTCTCCCAACTCCCTATGGAGTTTGTCGGCAAGCTATTCAACCAATGTCGAGCTGGTCCCTTGAGTTTTAGTGGGAGGTACTTGATGGCATGTAGGTCATCTCCGCGAGCCATATGAATATGGAGGAAGAAATCTTCTATCCATACCGCGGGGACTGTAGTACCATCATATGATTCAATGTTTACGGGTTTAAACCCTTCTGGGAATTCATGATCCATTACTTAATCAGTGAAGCATTGGGGGTGTGCGGCGCCTCTGTGTCGGGCTACATTGTATTCGGCCCGGCCGGATTTGTTGGTGTATCCGGCGTGACGATCATCGTTACGCGTTGGGGCGCGCCCCCTTGATCCGTAGATCGATCTTGGTTGTCCTGATTTGTTTTTCAATTTGTCTCGCAGGTCATGCGTGGAGCCCCCGGCCTTCGTGTTTTTGCTTGGTTGGCAACGGGGTGCAGTCTGGACTTCGGGCTTGTACGCCGCTTTGTCTTGGCCACGGGGTGGCCAGTCAGCCGCGTCATGCGCTGGTAGTGTGGGATTTAACGCTTCCTCCTCGAGTTGAGGTAGCAACCTGCGCTTTGGGTAACTTTTGGTAGGGCGCTCGAGTCTGTATTCCTCAGCAGCCAGGACCTTGGTCCATCTATCAGTTAGCAGATCTTGATCAGCTTGAAGCTGTTGCTGCTTTTTCTTCAGGCTTTTTGCAGTGGCTATAAGCCGGCGCTTGAAGCGTCCTGCTCGACGGGATCCTCAGGCACGATGAATTCTTCATCGCCAAGGCTCACTTCGTCTTCGAAGAGAGGCATGTAATTATCATCCTCTGATTCTCCATCTGTTGCTTGTTCCTTAGGGCTAATTTGCCCATCTTCTTGCTCGGCCAGCTCGAAGCCTAGCTCAGCAGGATTGTTTTGTCTTCGGCACCATCCGGATTGTTGTCATCTCTTGTGCCAGTATCATTATTTTTGCTATGTCGGGGCTTGGAGCGGCGTCTATGACGTCGGTGCCTAGATTGCTTCTCCATGGGATTATCCTTTGTTGCCTCATCGCCATTGCCTTCTTTCGGGGTGTCCACCATATATATATCATATGATGAGGTGGCTGTTCAGCGCCCGATAGGCGGTGGTTCCTGTTCATCTCCTGCATCGTCGTCCATACCGTCGATGTCTTCGGAGTCGAAGTCGAGCACGTCAGTTAAGTCATCGACAGTGGCTATTAAGTGGGTGGTGGGTGGGGAACGAATTTATTCGTCGTCCGCTTCCCACTCAAGCCGGACATAATTCGGCCAAGAGTCTCTTGACAAAAAGAGAGACCTTAATGAGTTTAGCACGTCGCCCAAGGGCAAGTGCTGAAAGATATCCGTGGAGGTGAACTCCACGACCGGTGCCCAATCAGATTCGATAGGCACGGGTGTACGCGGTTCAGATCCTTTAGCCGGAGACAAGTCTGAGGGTCCGATGGTACCAACCTCATAGGATGTGGGATGAGTGTTCGGCTCCAAGGTTGATGAGTGTGCGACTTCCGTGGCGGGGTCCATCCAGCCGTCCTCGGATGGCACAATCTGCTCCGAATTGATTCTGGGGGCAGCCGAAGGCATCCTCCCCTGAACAATGTCCAATGGAAGATCTAAGTCATGCTCGTCGGGACTGTTAAAGCTTCCAAACTTGACCTGATGGCCAGGGGCGTAGCTATCGATCTGCTCCAGATGGTCAAGCGAGTTGGCCCGCAGTGCAAAGCCGCCGAATACGAAGATCTGTCCAGGAAGGAAAACCTCCCCCTGGACTGCGTCGTTGAAGATGATTGAAGGATCCATCAAGCCTTATCGCGATGGCACAGTGGAACTGTCAATGAAAGCACCAATGTCAGTGTCAAAATCGGCGGATCTCGGGTAGGGGGTCCCAAACTGTGCGTCTAAGGCTAATGGTAACAGGAGACTGGGGACACGATGTTTACCCAGGTTTGGGCCCTCTCGATGGAGGTAATACCCTACTTCCTGCTTGATTGATCTTGATGATATGAGTATTACAAGAGTTGATCTACCACGAGATTGTAGAGGCTAAACCCTAGAAGCTAGCCTATGGTATGATTGTTGTTGTGTCCTATAGACTAAACCCTCCGGTTTATATAGACACCGGAGGGGGCTAGGGTTACACGGAGTAGGTTTACAGAGAAGGAGATCTACATCCGAATCGCCAAGCTTGCCTTCCACGCCAAGGAGAGTCTCATCCGGACACGGGACGAAGTCTTCAATCTTGTATCTTCATAGTCCAACATTCTGGCCAAAGCATATAGTCCGGCTGTCCAGATACCCCCTTATCCAGGACTCCCTCACACCCAGCCCATCGATGGTCCATCGTCGTCTGCTCCGGCATCTTCATCTTCATGATCATGCCCTTCGCCTTGATCTTCCTCATCATCATGTCCGACATCTTCTACATGATGACTGTGTCCTGTATCTACTTCGTGATCATGTCCTGGAGATTCTTCGTCTTCTCACCCGCCCTCGCCGCTATTGTCTTGCTTCCCTTCCTTATTTCTTGCCCGGCCCCCATGGACGACTTCATAATCATCTTCATCACCTTGCCACCGATAGCCATCCATGAAACCACGCACAAGCAGGTGGTCCCGCACCTGTCTGGAATCCGGGTCCATGAGGCTCCTCAGCTTGCATCTTCGACGCGAACATCTTATCTCCGTCTCGTTCTTTTTAAGCATTTCGGCCTTCGCGGAGCTCAGAAACCTATTCATGATGCCTTCGGTCATCATGCGGACCATGGTCACCTGCGGGGTAGAGCAAAACGATATTTTAGAACAAAAAAAATTGGCATGACTTTGCCTAAAAATAGAACCAAAAAGAATGCATAGTGCCAAATTCTCGCCGAAACGGAAATGAATCAACATTTCGGCAAAATATTGGCAACTATCGCATTTCAAATACCTGTACCTCCAAACACAAACATATGCAACACCACAAACATACGTAGATCTAGGCCATAAAAAGTGTGCACGTTGTTGGAGGGAGAAAAATGTAGATTTAGAACCTAAAGAAAGCTTTCCCCTTACTTACCTGTCAAAAAAAAGGAAATTTAACCACTTAATTTGGGTGAATCTCCGGTGCAAATGAGGTGAGGAGGAGGAGGCAGCCGAGACCAAGCTTGGTAGAGGTGGAGAGAATGAAGTGGGGAAAGTGAGTATGGTAGGTGGCTGTCCAAAATATCTAGCGGCTCTCAGGTTACCAATGGCGCACCTCCTAAGAATGCGCCACTGGTAACCAGGGTTACTAACGGCGCACCTGGTGTATGGTGCGCCATTACTAGTTTTGAAATAAAAAAATGTTAGTAGTGGTGCACCATGGGTGTGGTGCGCCATTACTAGTTAAAACTAGTACTGGCGTACTATCCCCAGGTGCGCCATTACTAGTTTTGAAAAAAAAAGTAATAAAAAAAATTGTTAGTAGTGACGCACAGAGGATGTGGTGCGTCATTACTAGTTAAAACTAGTAATGGCGCAATATCCCCTGGTGCGCCATTACTAGTTTTGAAAAAAAAAATATATTAGTAGTGGCGCACCGTGGGTGTGGTGTGCCATTAGTGATATGGCCACTAATGACATACCTATATATGATGCACCACTGCTATATAGCAGTGGCGCACCACATACGTGGTGCGTCATTAATGTCCATATTAGCTATAGCCTTTTTTCTAGTAGTGAAATGTGATGATGTATTGTCATGTACCAAAAATAAATGATGAAAAAAGTTAAAAAGTTAAGGACTTGCAAAGAAAAATGCACGTGGACAGGATGCGGCAAGGATGCGTCCGCGCGCTGGGCGCACGGCCATCGCATCCCGGAAACTGCCCGGACACGACCCCATTGCCCTACCCAAACAGACAGAATCCGGGCAAAATGGACGTCCATTTGGGGTCGCGCGGTGGAGATGGCCTTACGTCTACCATATCAGTTGCCTTAGGGCATGTTCAACGCGGACGCTCAAACCGTCGTTCGGACTAAGTTTGGATGCATTTTCCATGCGATGCAGTCGCGCATTGGTTCGGCATTGTGCCAGGCTATCCGTTTTCCCGTAAACCGGGAGCAAACTGAGAGGGGGTGCTTTGCGGGAGTCTAGACCATCGTCATGTAGGACTTCAACAACCCTGGCCCACTGAACCCCCTCCCCCTTCCCTGCTTCCTCCTTGTTTCCATCCGCAGCCTCCTCATCCACCGTTGCCGCTGTACATCTTTGGCCATCGCCCAGGCATCCTCGGACGCCCGCAGCCCCATCAACGTGCCTGGCCGCCTTGGACTACGTCGTCGTTCACCCATGATTCACCCGTAGCCAGGTACCCTTCGACCCCCTGACGACACCGCCCATAGCTGACACCACGCCGGGCAGGTGTTCGGTCAAATGCCACTGAACTTTTGTTGAACTTTTTGTTGTTTCCTAGAGTAATTCGATGACAGGGTACTCGATGGTTGAGGATGAGTTGTTGTGTGATGCGTAGTTGTTCATATCTACATACTTTGTAGGCAGGAACTCAAGGGGCTCGATCTTTTGGTAGCGCGTGCATGCTTCGTTTCATGAGCAAAAGAACTTCGCAGCCTACGACATGCACGTCATCCATGAACGCAATCTGAAGCCGATATCGCATCGATGGTACACCATCTGCAACTCTGTAATGAATTATTGCGGTGTGATTCACAAAGTGGAGACAGTGTGGCCATTGGGCTCGTCAATCATGGATGTTGTAAGTTTTGCTTCTTGTTGCTCTACATGTTGGTTAATTTATTCATTCACTCAATGTTTCTCTACATGTTGGTTTAATTTATTCATTCACTCAATGTTGCTCTACATGTTGGTTAAGTTATTCATTCACTAAATGTTGCTCTACATGGCCGAGGGTAGGACATTCATGCACACAAATTGTTAGATGAAACTCAAGGGACGGTATGTGTGGGATTACATGTGTCTATTCTAACTCGAGTATCATTGAATTTGGAATTGAGGAAGTCGAAAAACTTGTTGAACATCGAGTTATCTCGGATGTAACATTTACATTTGAACTATTCTTGTACTAGGGATATTTGCAAGTTGTTTATGGATCAATTGTGTTATTTTCTATAATTATTTTGAGTGTCGTGGTCGTAGAAACAAATAAAGGCAAACATTTAGCGAACGGGGTTAGATGGCCGGCTACCGCATCAATATACGCGGACTAGTCCGGATAAGTGAGGATACAAATAGTGTCTCCATTTTGGGGTTAGCGTTGGATTTGCCCTTATATTTGTCCTTTCAAGAAACACCAAACACACCAATAAACATACATGTCGTACACTCACACAATGTTTGCTAAAGATTATAATCATAGAGTTTGTAAGGTTGATAAAGTCACGACATGCTTTGTGTCTCGTTATCGGCAATTCTTTTGACTCCTACCAAAAACATAATAATGTGACATCATAACTGAGGTCGATTCCTAATGGGTTGTGGTTACACAACCATTAGCCACCCAACCAGCCATCCAACCCATATAATTGGTTTTTCGGATGCTTCCTTTTCTTAGTGATCAATCTTGGTTCAAAATTGGCATGGTGTCAGACACATATACAACTTAAATTACTTATTATTGTTTATCCTTGAGTCAGTCTTGTATCAAATTGATAGAGGATTAAAGTTTCAGCTCTCTCATAACTTCTATTGTTAGCTTGAAATACCAAAAATGTACAAAAAAACCTACATATGGTAGTTTTCTAGAAACCACAAAAGATTCACTTGCTTGCCTGCCCCATTTTGGAATATAAATGAAACAAGCAGATATTGCAGCCTACAATGAGATGTTCATCTCCAAGACTACACTGCTCGACTTGGAGGCTAAAAACTTCCTCAAAAACTAGCCCAAAGACATCCGCCTTGTTGTGACTTTTTTGTGGCGGGCCTTGGTGGCCAGTCTTGGAAACTCCACCTTTAAAGATAAAATTTTGAAAATTTCTTATTCAAACCCCTCCTCTCTAGTCGCTAGGTCATGATACTTCAATTGCCTCAAGAAAAACGTAGTCAATCATGATAATTTTGTTTTAGTCGAAAGGAAAACGCGCAGGTACACATTTTCCAAATTGTGTGCAACTTACGGTCCAGAAATACATAAGCAATTTTACTAGAAAGATAGTTTGGGCATAATGTTTTCTTAGGATTTTCTATTCTAAGTGGCAAGAGAATAGTAATTACCGAGTTGCATATTATCAAGCCTGGAACTGCATAAAAGGGCACATCCAAGTGCCTAGTTTTACATCTCTAGACCTAAAATTGCACATCCTCTCTTGAAGATATTGTCACTCAATTAAGTATTAGATGAGTAATCAACCCCTAAAATCTTTGACTCTGAAATAGCTTTTTTTTCAATCTTGCAAAAAGCAAAACTATTTTTCAATGGCACTCACCTCTACTATCAAGGGGGGTTGGTGGTCATACGTCCTTTGGTGAAGGCTTCCTTCACCACGTCATGAATTAACACAATCAAATCAAATCAAATCAAATATTTTGCACCGCCTTCGTTGGTGGTTGTGTGGTAATTGCAATTCAATCAAATCTTTCTAGCTATATGTCGGACACAGGCAATCAAATCAAATTAAATTAAATCTTTTACATTAACCCAATCAAATCAAATCACTTCCTGCATTAGAATATGGTAGGTGTAAGGTATATGCCGGACATGATTGGGCTTATAAATCACTAGAATATATATATGCCCCATTGCAACACATGGGAAACTTTCTAGTTTTTTTATAACTTTATAGTCTTTCGGGGCTGACTCAGATATAAAAAATTATCGAACAACTTAGTAGTAATAACAAACTCCCCAATTTACTTTACCCCCTCTTACAATCATTCGCATCTTTGCACCTGCCTGGAGGCTGCCTGCCTCGGTCCCTCTCATATAATGCTGTCCCTCCCCTCCCGGCCTTTCTCTCCCTCCCCCGGTGCTCCGATCGATCATCCCATTCGCCCGCCGTCATCACTGCGATCCTCCACGCCTTGCCCCCTTCCGGCCCTCTCCTTTTACAATTAGGCCACCACAAGTCCACAACGCCGCTACTTAAGCGACCCTCGCACAACCCTACCTTGCTTCTTCTTGCTTTCCTCCACGCGCCCCACCCCACTCTCTGCTAACTTCTATATCCACCACGCGCTAATCGAGTTGCTACCTCATGGGCCTCGAGCTCGATCAGCTTGAGCTTTTGACTCACCAGCTCCCTCCGGTCCGGACGTCCGCAACCGACGACGGCGCGACCGCCGCAGACGACGAAGACCGGTGTGCCACGCCGACGTCGGAGGCGAACATGCTGCGCGCGCCGTCGCTGTGCCCCCCGGCGCCGAGGAAGCCGAGGCCGGCACGGGCCCACAGGAGGCAGCAGCATTGCTACTACCGCGGGCGGCGGCGCCGGTGCAGCAGCGGGCCGGCGCACACGCGGTACTGGATCGTCGCCGTGCCACACGACCTCGCCGCGGTGTTCGTCGCGCGGCGTCCGCCCTCGCCTTCGAGCTCGCCGTGCCTGCCGCCGGAAGGCAAGAAGATCCGAGTGCACGCCGTAGGCTGACACCAGCACATGCATGCATGCATGCACCCGCGGGTCCAGACGAGCCGGCATGCCGCTGTGTCTGCAGTCGAGCCGCCGTCCATGCATGCAGCTCTTGCATCGTTGCTAGAAGAGATAAGATTTGAGCCTGTGAGTGCCTACAGGCCACAGCATTGTCTAACGATAGCCAGTTGCCTAGCTAGTTTAGTACTTTAGGCTTAATTAGCTCATCTAAGTTTAGTCAGTTCCTTGCGCTCTAATAACCAAGTGTACATGTAGTTGATGGCCCACGTGATCATGGTAATTGTTAGCAAAATGATGATGTCATTGGAGTTGCATAGATTGACGATTTTGCTGCAAGTTAACCAGCTGAGGAATTGTTCATGTCTGTTGTGACTTGTGAACTTGTGATAACCGTTCTTGTTACACTGTGAGCGGTAAGAAATGTCTAGGTTTTTATCACAGGTCCTTACAAACATATCATTACAGAAAAATAGAAATTACATTCAAAACCATGAGAGTGTCTTGTCTTCTTCCCCTTGGCAGGGCAAAC
Source organism: Triticum dicoccoides (assembly GCF_002162155.2). Classification (NCBI taxonomy): domain Eukaryota; kingdom Viridiplantae; phylum Streptophyta; class Magnoliopsida; order Poales; family Poaceae; genus Triticum; species Triticum dicoccoides. The sequence continues at coordinate 218,650,940 of NC_041391.1, forward strand.
ATTTGTAGACTCATGAGCTTGTAGAAGCAGTTGGCGGCCGAAACGTCATCGGTGCATACCAGGAGACACCGGCAGCCACAATCTGAAATCGCCGCCCCGTAGACGAAAACGCCGAGATGGGCCCATAGAAACTCCAAAGACCACAAAAAGTTGGCTGAATCTGGACGGATTCATCAAAAACTTTAATCGGCTGCACTGGAGAGTGGAGACATAGCTCGACACGCCCTTCGTCGGTGGTAAGAGATGTGAATTGTATTCATGTTCCATGCTTTTGTTGAATTCCCAAACCACTCCATGAATCCTTCTAGAATTTAACTGTTGCCTTTACTTAGTTGCGAGTGAATTGAATTCCACCTGTGAAGCTTCCTCTTTTTGTGTGGATTATTCGATCTAATCATTATTTTCTAGGTGAGATAGATGCACTAATCCATGCATGACAGATTAAGTTACAATTATTTGCTAATTGGGGACAGAGAGAGCATTAAAAGTGAGCGAGCTTGCATGTAATGGCTAGAGGGGAAAAGGGACTGACCAGAGCTTCCAAAGGGTGTCCTCTTACCTAAGTCCCTTTTGATACCTAAAAAGGGATGCGTGCATGAGAGGCGAGAGCAGAATAGATCTGGAGGTGAAAAAGGCGCTTAATGCCACTCAGATCTGAATTTTATTGGGGCCATTGCAGGAGTGATTCAATGATTCTGTCCACGTTGAAGTACTATTGCCCTTGCATTTTCCTGGACAAGCTTGCGGCAGAACTATCAGTGCAAGTCCATCATATGTGTCCATACTTTTATGCAGTAAGTTATCACTCAGAGATGTCATCATGGGCAAGGCCCAAAGGTTGAATAATTTCATAGCTCATGAAGATTTTTTGGAATTAGAGAACACCATACTGGTATGAGTCTGAGTATATACACCTTCCTAAGACTCCTCACAAAGGAGTACTCATTAAAACCATTAAGCGTCGCGTGAAGGGCGGCCAACCAGCTATGCCACGTGACGCAAGCTGGTTGGCCATGGTGAGAAATCTATTGAATTTTTGTTAGATGAAGGTGAGGATTATTTTTTAAATGTATTTTTTAGATGGATGTGAGGACCTCTTGTATATTTTAAATGGAGGGTTATGCAAAGTGACACTCGCGGGTAGGCTGCGGTGGTAATTTTTTTTTCCTTTTTTACTTCTTTTTTTAGATGAAGGTGAGGGTTTTTTCCTGAGATGTTTTTTTAGATGGAAGCGAGGACTCTATGTATTCTTTTAAATGAAAATTTGCGCACAATTTTCTATCAAGCAGCGCAATAGGTTGGCGTCCTAACCACTAGTAGTAAGCAATTAGTGGTGGTATAGAAGCGCAGCAAGCTTTCTACCATGAACTCTGAAGTCACCTTACCCGCAAAAAAGAAACTCTGAAGTCACCTTAGCTATGTAATTAACTTGGAGTTTGGGTTCAAAATTAAGGCAGACTTTTTATCCCTTACTGTTTTCCTGGATATAGAATGTACTACTGCTGGAAAGCTCTCACTGATGATTAACAGTACTTCCATACATGTAAGTGACATGACACATTCCATTTGAAGATATTGTTAGTACTGTTGCATCGCTGTGGTGGCTCTTTGCATGCATGCATGCACGGAGCTGCCATGCGTTATGGCCGCAGTGGATTCGTGATAAATGGTGTCTCCTTTCATTTGTGGTTGGTGCGCTGTTGATCGTATAAATGCCGGGTGGGGTACACGGACACGTATGGTGGGGCGGCACCCACTTGTGTATGTAGTACGCATGCACGTACGTCCCCTGCCCCACGCCATTGTGTATTCCTGCAGACCAGGCTAGGGACACCAGTTTATTACCTTGGCTAATAAGTAAAGCCATTTCTCTTTGTCGAGTAGTAGTGCCTACTTTACCGCGACTCTTTTTTCACTGCCTTTTGTTGTACACTAACCTTTGTTATTTGAGGGGGAGCTTAAATTTATTGGCACTTGATAAAGCCTGGCTTTGAGTTCTCCGTCACATGGAACGGACCTTTGATGTTGGCTTAATTTGTTCTCTGCTGAAATGGGTTTAGCGAGCGCGAACGATTAGGCTGAGAAGTTGTTGTGTGGAGAGTTAGCGAAATTGGCTATAGGGATGTCATAACACTCTGTGGACTCTTAGAGTGGTGGCTTTATCTGCCACCGGACGTACGTAATATCGCAACACGCAAATCGTAAATTCATGTTGGGCAAGGGCCACACCGCAGCCTATATAGCAGTGTGTTCCAACCCAACAGGAAACACCTTTTGTGTTCTACAGGAGTACATAATAGAGACACTCTTCACCACTCAACTAGCACAGTATAAATTTGGTAGGTGTTTTTGCAAGCAGGCTGCAGCGTGTGCCTCCTTAAACACTGCTCCAAAATTAAGTTCGATACAGTAACCGAGCTTGTCAGCATTGTTCAAGAAGGCAAGCACGATGAAATGCATTATTCCTTCTCTCCTTCTCATAATATAAGAGCCCTTTTGACACTAGTGAGTGTCGAAAACGCTCTTATATTATGAGACGGAGGGAGTATCATCTAGGTGCCCTGTGCAACAGAAGGAAGCGTTCCTAACAAATTAATACCCTCTCCATTCACCATGATACGCACGCCTTCCAGAATTGCCAGCAGCAGAGAACGAACAGCAGGTGCAGTTCGCAGTATACGATGCCGATGAAAATTACCAGTACGGCATCAGATAGGTAAACTGATGTTTGGCATTGGCAAGATCTGCCATTACGGGACGCAATACAGATTGCAAATATTCGCTCTGTTCACTTTTATAAGACCTTGAAGACATTTCAGACAATGCGTAACACAGCCTATTTTAAGTTGTCTGGAACGACTTACAAAAGTGAACAGAGGGAGTAGAAGAAATGGCAAGATATACAATGGAATCCGGTAATTGTATGTAATTAAAGGCTTTGCAGATTCTACCATGACTGAACTGGCCACTGAAATGCTAATGATATCTCTGGTTGAACTATGCCTGAAGAACCACAAACACTAGCATTTCCAGGTTTACGCCTCACAGCATGATAACACAAATGGTCGGCGGCCAGTGCCAGGACTAATTCATATGAAGGTGATACTTTCAAGGCAAACTGGCGCCACATTTATCTGTAGTATACATATGAGAGGGTGACTCTTCACTAAGAAACTAACCTTATTTTTGGGGGGAAGATGATATGGAGAAGTTATAGAAGGAAATATCTGTCTCATGTATGAAGAAAGCTTCAGGTTTGGGCCGTCCATGATAAAGCATAAGACCCTCTTTGATTTGCAGGATTTTCAAAACGCGGGAATAGGACAAATACAGGATTTGAGTGGCATGTCCACTTGAATCCTATAGGATTACCATAGAGTGTTTGATGCTACAGGAAAAACAAAGGAATTGAAAAAAGAGGTTGGAGTGGATGCTAGATTTTCAATGAAATGTAGTACACTTGATTCCATAGAAAAAAAACCTATAGGACTCAATCCTGTGAATCAAACGACAAACATAGGAAAAAACCCTAGGGATTCTAACCCTCCAAAAATCCCACGGAATTCCTTTGAATCAAAGGAGCCCTAAATGTGATGGAGCACTTCCCTGGTTCATACTCAGATAAAAGGATATCGTTGTGTGATAGATGCCATGCGAGTTATTTTCCTCTGCCATGTTGACATTCACATGAAAACTAAGGTTTTTGAAATGTTAAATATATCTAAAGGGAGTGGTTGTGGACATGCAACGCCAGATCACGATCCAAGCATGCACAAATATGGAAATCCAATCTATAGTCTCGTTCAAAACTTACCAGGATACCAACATAGTGACTGATGGCATAATGACTCGTGCTTCTCAGATGCCATGGTCTTGCGGCCACATCAAGGCATCAAGGTTCCACCCGGTAGTCCACAAAGGTTCCAGAACCTGAGTCCCAGGCAAGCTCAAAGGGTAAACGCTCAATGCTGGAGATGCAACTCCACGACGATTAGATTGCATTCAGCATATAGTATCATGCATTCATAGTGTGCCATAAGATCCAGTAATCCATCCGCAAACGGCATTTATTTGAAAAGTAGTATATGACAAATATTCACCACTAAACGAAAAACACAAGAGAAAACACAAGCAAGCTTGAGCAGAGTTGCAAACCATAAGCGCAACTTGTCTCGATCAGGTCCTCTAGGTTCGAGAACCGAGGCTTCAGAAATGTTTGCAACAAAGGCTTGCAGAGTTCAGAGGTGTTCACTAAACTACAAAGAGTAAAACCACGGCAGAGTTGTAGCTGCAGTCCAGCACGCAAATCTACTCAAGATAATCATCGTCTGAGATGCCACCTACATCATCCTCATGATCATCGTCTGAGATGCCACCTACATCATGCATGTAATGTACAGGCTCCAGAAGTGCACTCACTACTACTGCTCTGTGATTCATCTGCCTGTATCTATCAACAAGATAGTGCCACTCCGGCGAGTCTTTGGTATCATCTTGCAAAAAGTCATCGATGGATAGGTCTTTGGCACCCGGTAAGTACTTGAGGATTGAATAACCTTCAGGATCCGAGATGTCAACCATGAAAAGTGGTGAGAGTGAACGCCCCATCACTTCAGCATGGCAAACACTGTTACATGCAAAAGGGAGAAAAGATACTGATGTTTCAGCATTTCTAATTTACATCATTTCGGGTTTACAAGGCTGATACGCATTTTGAAGCCATCTTTGACCAGCAATTTCACTACCAAAATATTAATCATATGCCATAATAAATGTATCATCGAATTTGCATTCTAAAAAAGATTTAACGATATAATTTTTATGGCAAACAACTCATATACTATTGGTCTAATTGACGGTCAAAATAAATCTCAAAATGCATACAGGCCTTGTAAACCTAAAAGGAGCGAGTATGCAAGGAAAAAGACCTAAATTGAGCAAACTTTACTACAGGATTCAGATTACCACTTTATAATATTATGCAAGAAACTGACAAGTGCATCTTCTAAATGCTACAGTACAAGCACCACAAAAACAATATATGCACCATGATGAAGTGTGAGGACAAAGTTGCAGACAATCATTATTTAATAGAAATAAGTTCCTGACGTGCACAATTTCATTCTTCATGGTGCAGTGAACGAGTATTAAGTTTTGCATTTCCACTAGCAGCCTGAGACTGGAGTTACATCAAGCCTCTGAATTTGGATCATCATGCCATTTTTGCAAAAGCTAATCATGCCATATTCAACTTACCATATGTAGTACATATCATCTGCTTCTTGTTTCTGTACTCTGCCCAAGAGTTCAATCATCACCGCACCACCAATGCAAAGGACTGGGCGTGGGAGCTTGAAGGATTGTAGTTCGTTTTTCTATCACACCACAAATAGATGGTATCATAAGGTCATCGCTATATCCAATATCAACCAACATGCTAATTTGCTAGACCATGGCTAGGAGAACTAAAAAGATTACATCATTAGTGGATCTCGTAATCACAAACTACTGACTAGTTATTTGTCCTAAACATGAGAAATTCTGGCTAAGTGGAGTATAAGAGTTCTTTGACTGAAAAAAGTAACTATGCAAAGTCTCATGGTAGAATTTCCCCATCGATTTGTAGATATATGTCAACAATAAAAGGATGCACCAACTCACCTGTAACATAGGGAACTCTGGCGAAGTGTAAGTCCACATATATTTTTCATCAGTATTTACCATCTTATTCTCATAATCATCCATTACAAACGTCTCTGATCCTCGCGGAAGCTTGTAATGGCCCATCCGAAATCGCACCATCTTTGAAGAGTATATAGGGTCACCATCCTGAAAAAAGGCTGGCAATTCGAAGCAAAGGGGCATATAAATACTATCGATCAATCACTTGACAGGAGAAACCTAACCAAGACAAAAATTTGCAGTGCCTTGGGATCCTCAACTAATTTGGGACTATACTTAGCCTAATCAATCAAGCAATCAATTAATGGTGTGCACTATGAAAGAGGTCGAGCAATTGCAATACTACACAGGCTAGATCAATCAATAATAACGCACCTTGGTACGGTCGCACCCGAACCTCATCGACAATGCAGATGTCAGAGTTGAGCCTGTAGGTAAGGCTCTCCGGCGCCTCGGGGTCGTCCGCCCCGCCGCTCGACCAATAGGACGGGCGGAAATTGATTATCTCCTCCTCGTCGAGGGTGTTCTCCATGGTCTCAATTGGGAAGTCGTCGGTGCTTGAGGCGCCGATACAGTGCAAGATGCATTCCGCGGAGGGCTCGCCGGAGTCGGAGACGTAGGCGCCGGCGAGGTTGGAGTATATCCTGTAGTCCCTCTCGTGGCCTGACTCGGGGGAGGCGGTTGAAGGCGGCGATCTGGTCACCTCTGCCGCCGCGGCGACGGTGGCGACCTCGGGGCACAGCCGCAGGCAAAGGCTCTTGCTCAAGCCGCTCTCGACCACTGCGTAGAGGAGGGGAAATCAGGGCACTGCGATGGTATATATTAGAATCGACAGCCATCGGAGAGGAGGGCGAGAATTGCTCACCGCATCTGCGCCAGGTTCTGGAGACAGCGGCGGCGCGGACAAGGTCGGCGGGGTGGTCAAGGCGGCCGAAGACGCATGCTGAGACGTCAGGGCCGATCCACTCCAGCAGGTCCGCGCTGCAGCACTCCTCCGCCATGGCGGTTCCTTTCTTCCTCGGGGAAGAAGCGATGGAGAAGTACAACAAGTTTTTGAGAAAGAGAAGAAGGTGGGGACGATAAGGGGGTCTTTTTTTTTCTATTTATTAGATTCCTTTTTTACTATTACTAGTAAAAAACGATTTGGTAGATGTCTTATCCGTTTACTTCACCTTCATCTTTGGAATCGCCAGCAAGCAAAACTCTTTTCAAATCCCCACCACCCCTGCAGGCTGTAATCCAATCTCGTCCAATCTTGCTACTCCCTACTTGTCAATCTTTGTCAGGTTAGGTTAAATTTTTTTCTCAAATATGCATGAGTGTGCATATCATATACTCCCTCCGTTCGGATTTAGATGTCGCGACTACTTTTTTGCGAAAACGCCCTCCATCTATTTCCGACCGAACC
>NC_041391.1:218658215-218691392 GCF_002162155.2 Triticum dicoccoides
CACCACCACGGATTCCGCGCTCTCCTCCCCCACCTTAGGTGGCCTCGCCGCGCTCCTCTCCTCCTTCCCGCGGCGAACTTCCAAAAAGCTTGGACTTTTGAGTTCAAGACGGCGACAGATTCCGTCGATGCGAGGCCGAAGGCGCCAGATCCAGACCACTACCAACACGACGCCGGCAGCAACCTTCCCACAAGCAGCGGCCATGGTGTACTCGGCCTCCCTGCAAAGCTTCCTCCCGCCCTCGGCCCACGCGGCGACGTCGTCGTTCCAGCACCGGCCCAACCGTGCCCGCCCCTTCCAGTGCGCGGCCGTTTCCGCCCCGTCGTCTTCGGCCGCCTCGCCGTCGGCCTCGGCCGTCCCGGCGGAGCGGGTGGAGCAGCGCTGCAGCGGGAGGGCAGGTACTGGATGCTCAAGGAGAAGTACCGCACCAGCCTCACAAGCTCACCAAGCTGCCCATGGAGCGGACGCCGACAAGCTCACCAAGGAGGACGTCGACGTGCGGCTCGGCCTCTTCCACCGCCGCAAGCAGCAGTGTATGCCCCTGCTCTGTCAAGGTATAGTCTGAATTCTGAAAAAAAATTCAACTCTGAATTTTTATCTTGTGGCACCATAAGAGATACTCTGAATTTTGATGTCTGTGCCTGAAATTTGAAAATACAACACGGTTAAAGGAAGATTGTGTCCTCAAAGAACCTCCTCTTCCTTTATTAAGCAAAATTACAGGAGGGGCTGAATGACTAGGCTGCGAATCCTAAGCAGGTGTGTATCTATCTTGTTTCTCTCTAGTGCTACCTTCAGATTGAAGGATCATGTGTACCACCAGTATTCCGTGTAATATTAATACCCAAAGGAATGCACTTCTGAATTTGTACCGTACTTTGGTTGGTATCCTCTGCAAATACCCAAAGGAGTAGCAAAAAGGAACATACGTACTGTGTGCTTGCCAGAATGATGATACAGAGACCAAATTGCAACAAAAAGTAATCCTTCAGAGAGTAACACAGTGAAACCAGAGAACCTATTGGTCTAAGACCGTTGTAAAAGAAGAGATCAATCTGCAGCTCCAAACAGTGAATTCGTTTGACAGATTTTACAACTTCAGAGAGTGATATTTTTTTCCCTGTTTCCACAATTACCTCCACAACTCAGACTAAACCCCGCTTCTTGTTTAGGGATCAGGGATGCGTTGAAGGTTAGGAGCCTGATGAACGAGCTGACTGCAGCCAAGACTGAGCTGAAACAATCAAGGGAGGTGATCAGCAACAGTAAGAAGGCTCTGCTAGACAATGCCCTGAGCCAGCTCGACGCGTTCAAGAATCTAAGCAATCCAGCAATTAAGTAATTAAGCAATCCAGCAATCACTCACTCAGTGCCCTGATCTTTCAAGTATTAAGAAATCCAGCAATTAAGTAATTCAGCTTTACAATCAAGTTCTCTGTAATTCAGCAGCAGCGGCAACAGAGGCGGGGCGGGGAATACCAGCAGCAACAGAGGTGAGAGCGGGCGCGACCTTCGGAGGAGGGCCAGCACGGAGAGGAAGACCCTGGGCTAGGAGGAGAGGTTGAGCAGGGCCAACGCGGCGATGAAGACCCTGGGCCAGAGCGGCGAGGAAGACCCAGCGCCGCGACGGCGTCCAAAATTGTCCGCGGCGACGGCGGCCAAGGCGGACCAAATCAAGGACCTAGTCGTCGATTTACTGCTTCTTGGCACGATTCAGAGGGAGGTGACGAAGAGGAAGAACTTTAGGAGCAATCCCGCTGCTCAGGTAGGCGAGGGCACACCCATGGCGGCTGCGCAGCTGGGCGGCGGTGCAAGGCGCCTCCGTGGAGGTCCTGCGCGTCTCCTCCGCGACCACGCAAGTCGTCTCCTGCACAGGCGGCTGGGTCTTGCGACGCGCGGAGACTCTCTCTGGGTGCTGAGGAGAACGGGGGAGGAAGACGGGGGATGGTGGCCGGAGCTGGCGACGCGCGAGCGACGGTGGAGAAGTGAGGAAGGAGACGGGGGCGTTTTTTCAAACGATTCAAAAGTATAAGGACATGTTTGCAAAATGCATAATGTACAGCAGCCGCGACATCTAAATCCGAACGAAGGGAGTATTAAAGAAGGAAATGCATAGAAAACCTCCACCGGCCAGGTTGGGTTAATTTTTCATTAAAAAAAATACAGATACTCACATAGACGCATCATTCATATGTACGCACACCCTATCCATAGCATCTTCATAGATAGAGTTGGCGTGTTATGAGATTGATGAAGTCATCATAGTCGACTCTTTATTGACGAAATGAACGTTGTAGAATTTTGGGTTAAATTTTCTAACCCGGCAGTCCTCATTATTCAAATCTTGCAATGTTGGATGATCCGTTGTGTTAGTTATATATTTTTATCCTCCGCCTCTCAACCCGATGCTCAATCCCTATCGTCGTGCTCGCTCACAATCGCCACACCTAGAAAACTACATAAGAGGAATGCGGTGCAGATAATATACTTCTATGTTGCTTTTTCAGTCACACACAAGTCATGCAGCCTCGCTTATTTCATTTTGATAGAATTGCACGACGTCCTCAACACGATGGCCTCATGTTGAGCTCACTTTCTCTAGTCAGGACTACAAGCATCCTCATGACAAAGGCAGTTGCTCATCGTGCTCTGCCTCGTCTCTTTTTTCGAAAAACTTTCAATCTATTCATATATGTCTATAGACCACCTAATGACGACTACAAGCACTAGAACGAGCCGAAGGCCCACCGTCGTCATCGCCCCTTCCTTACCGGAGTCGGGCAAAACTTGTTTAAGTAAACAGTCGAGAATTCGTCGTGCTAAGACCCCAAGGACCAGCGCACCGGAAAAGCAACCACCATCGATGAAAAGAAACGTAAATCGAAAGGATTCAACATGTAGACACATGAACGCAGACAAACGAGACCAAATCCATGCACATCCATCAGAAACAAACACCGATCTAATCCCATGAGATCCGTCGGAGACACACTTTCACGCGCCCTCCGACGGAGACACACCGCCGGGGTGAGGGCTAGGCGGGGAGAACCTTATTCCTTGTTTATGGAGCCACCGCCGCCTCGCTTTCTTGAGCAGGACAGAAACCCCATATGGTTCGACACTTATTGACCTTCTTCACCCCTTCACGTTATTCTCAAATGAAAGTATGTACATCCAGTACTTGTAATGAAACGTATATATGATATAACAATTATGGATTCCAAAATGAAAATAGTATATTTCCTCTTTCATGATGTTTGAATTCATATCCTTGGAAGGTGTATTTTTTCTACTACAACATGCAAGTGTTGCACTTCCAATCGTGCCAAATAGAAATGTATTTTTTTAGGGTTACTTTGGTAAATTTTATGATATGTCTTATTTGCTCTGAAAAAACATGATTCATAATCTAGAGTTTTAAATGTGGATGTGTACTTAATCTTCATGGACTGCTACTTGACCTGTTGTAATAAGGTGGTCCTACTTTTTGCACAATTCTGTATTTATCGTGGATTTAACACAGCAGATGACCTTGGGAAAGGACTTAGCTGTGGAGTCATCGCAACATAGTTAGCTCGAAGAGGTTGAACGAGACAAATGACATAGAGGTTTAACCAGGTTCGGCCCCTCACCACGAGATAAAAGTCTACGTCCTATTTCTAGTTGTATTGCTTGTGTTTCTATTACAAGGGAGCGATCACGCTTGACATAGCTATCGATCAATTGTTTCTTAGTCTTAACCCGCCGCAGGGTCTCACCCTTATATACACAGGTCGAGACCATGAGGCTTACAAGAGTCCAGGTCGGATCGCACAACGTGACCAACCTGATTTCTAAGTCGCCTTGCCTTGCAGGACAAGTCGCCATCGTGGCGGCTCACACCTTCCAGGTCTTGGTAGATCTCCGGGTCTTGGGCCTTCAACAAGCCCACCTTGTAAGCCGCCACCAATCTTCACATCCCATCTTGGTTCTACCTGGGCCTTCTTCATGTAGAGTCGCCAACGGTGTGACCCGACCCCTCCTGGGTGGGTCATACCTCGGGGTTATATCCCCAACATTAGGCCCCGGATTGATTTGAACTTGTTCATGTCAATCTTCACTTCTCCAAATTGGCGATTCTTCCTTTCAAATATTAAACAAATCGTATAACCCTCTGTGTTGTCATGTAAACTAAATATAGAGAAAACCCATGACATCGCAACGGATATTTTCGCATTAACTGGTCGTCCGAGAATCAAGGCGCCTCCAACGTTTAGATAATCATGACATCTCCTCGATTCCTGCACCTACCATTTCACTATTTCACCTTTTCCCTTATAAATAGGCTCGAGGGGGTTCCTTTTCACTTTTACCCCCTCCCACTTCCACTTCGTCTTCCTCCTCGCGACCTCCGCCGCCAGAGCTTGATACGTCCATTTTGCATCATGTTTACCTACTGTTATTTATGTTGTTTTATTGTATAATAATGCTTTTTGGAGTAATTCTAATGCCTTTTATCTCATAATATGCAAGGTATACACAAAGGGGGAGAATTCTGGCAGCTGGAAATGTGGACCTGAAAAAGCTATGTCAGGCTACTTATTCTACACAACTCCAAATAAGCTGAAACTTTACGAGAAAATTTTATGGAATATTTGAGAAATATTGGAGCAAATAAGTACCAGAGGGGGCCCACCAGGTGGGCACAACCCACCTGGGTGCGCCAGGGAGCCCAGGCGCGCCCTGGTGGGTTGTGCTCACCCAGGCCCACCTCTGGTGCCCCTCTTCTGGTATATAAGTCATTTTGACCTAGAAAAAAATTAGGAGAGGACTTTCGGGACCAAACGCCGCCGTCTCAAGGCGGAATCTGGGCAGGAGCACTTTTGCCCTCCGACGGAGCGATTCTGTCGGGGGAACTTCCCTCCCGGAGGGGGAAATCATCGTCATCATCATCACCAACAACTTTTCCATCTTGGGGAGGGCTATCTTCATCAACATCTTCAACATCACCAACTCCTCTCAAACCCTAGTTCATCTCTTGTGTTCAATCTTTGTGCCGGAACTATAGATTGGTGCTTATGGGTGGCTAGTAGTGTTGATTACATCTTGTTGTTGATTACTATATGGTTTATTTGGTGGAATATTATATGTTCAGATCCATTATGCTATTTCATACCCCTCTGATCTTGAGCATGATTATCATTTGTGAGTAGTGACTTCCGTTCTTGAGGTCACGGGAGAAATCGTGTTGCAAGTAATCATGTGAATTTGATATGTGTTCGATATTTTGATGATATGTATGTTGTGATTCCCTTAGTGGTGTCATGTCAACATCGACTACATGACACTTCACTATATTTGGGCCTAAGGGAATGCATTGTGGAGTAATTATTAGATGATGGGTTGCGAGACTGACAGAAGCTTAAACCCTAGTTTATGCGCTATTCCGTAAGGGATCGATTGGATCCAAAAGTTTAATGCTATGGTTAGAATTTATTCTTAATAGTTTTCTCATAGTTGTGGATGCTTGCGAGGGGGTTAATCGTAAGTAGGAGGTTTGTTCAAGTAAGAACATCACCTAAGCACCGGTCCACCCACATACCAAATTATCAAAGTAGCGAACACAAATCGAGACAACATGATGAAAGTGACTAGATGAAATTCCCGTTTACCCTCAAGAACCCTTTGCTTATCATAAGAGACCGTTTTGGCCTGTCCTTTGCCTCAACAGGATTGGGCTACCTTGCTGCACTTTTGTACTACTATCGTTACTTGCTCGTTACAAATTATCTTGCTATCAAACTACTCTGCTACTTACAATTTTAGCACTTGCAGACATTACCTTGCTGAAAACCACTTGTCATTTCCTTCTGCTCCTTGTTGGGTTCGACATTCTTACTTACCAAAAAGGCTACAATTGACCCCCTATACTTGTGGGTCATCAAGGCTATTTTCTGGCGTCGTTGCCGGGGAGTGAAGCGCTTTTGGTAAGTGGAAATTGGTAAGGAAACATTATTACTACATGCTGAAATTTATTGTCACTTACTACTATGAAAAACAATCCTTTAAGGGGTTTGTTGTAGCGACTAGACCTCAAACGGTCAAGTCTTTGTGCATCAGTGTCATCCCTGGATCAGTAATGCTGACACGCACAGTACTCGAGGAATTATAACAAAGTTTCAATCACACACTTATTACATCGAGTCCTCATAAAGAGTATGATTACACAAAATATCATGGCTAAAGGCCATCTAAACTAAATAACTGCGGAAGCTTCTAAGGTAAATGATTCCATCAACTCCAACGGCATAGCTGAGTGCAAAACAACGACCCATCGCACCTTATTCATCGTCTAAGTAGTCTGCAACATGAGACGTTGCAGCCGTGTAGGTCAGCACATTGAATATGCTGGAAGAGTTACACTGTAAAGTAATGAAATGCAAGAACTACATCTACATGCAATATTAGGCTGGTGGAGGCTGTAAGTTTTATGATTTTGCATAAAGCTAGTTTTTCCGTACAACAAAGGAATAAATTTATTTAACTACACCCATGTTGCCCATTATTTGAGAAGGTAACCCCAACTCAAATCCCAATTAAAAGTATCATCATTAACCCAACTCAAATTAATTAAAATAACATGATGAGATCACATCAATAGATTCAAGTACTAGATACTCAAGATGTCCATAACCGGGGACACGGCTAACCATGATTAGCTTATACACTCTGCAGAGGTTTGCGCACTTTTCCCCACAAGACTCGACCACATCCATGATCGGATGATCGAGACATAGCCTTTCTGAAACATTAACTCTCTACTCCGAGCGGACCGGTACACCTACTTTCCCCTACATCTGCTAGTCCACCTCTTCAAGAGCTCACGCAACTTACTCAACTATGCCAGAGCCCATAATGGCTTGTGGCTGCACACGGAAGTTTCTAGCATGAATAATCTTATGATCCCTTTGAGCCTGGGTGGCAAACCATAGGAAGAATCACACAGGTACTCCAAGATTTTCCAAAATAGGCATCACTAGGTTCCCCAGGTTCCTGCAACCAATCCACCCAGATGTATATTAAAGTTGCCACCTTAATGTTATCCATGATTAAATAACTCTCAAACTTCCATGTGTGAATCACGATCCAATCCCTATCTACGAGAATGGCTAAGCAATAATAAGCATAACGTATATTCCCGGGGTGATCAAAAGGTATTAGGTTCCTTCCTCAAGCACTACAACCAAAACCACATGTTCCCAAATCCTACTCATGCAAAATATTTGAGGAGCAAAACTAAATGCATAATAAAAACTAGGTATAAAAGAGTATGATCAAAGTGTAACTTGCCTTGCTGAAGATCTGTAAACTCTAGAGATTCGTAGTAACAAGCTTCGCACTCCGGGTAATCTAGCATAGACAAACAATGGCATACATAAGCAATCACTCAAACGAAACACGGGAAAAACCGAGAAAAGATCCAAATCGAACACGAAACAAGCAAACGGCTTAAACTAACAAGAGTCAAACCTAATAGGATTATTCACATGTGAATTATATCTTAACAATGGGTACAAGTGATTAGCTATGATTTGCAAAAAGATTAAACTCAAACGGAGCAACGAAACTCAAAATATGAACGAAACAAGATCGTTTACTAATCTGGACTAAACTCAACTTTTACAGTACCAAAATCATGTTCAAATTGGTTAACTGGAAAGAACAGAACAATACGAAGATTTAGGCGCTGGTTTCATCTAATTTGGATAAACGAGTAAAAAGTTATGCTAGTTTAAAGATTAGGGACTAAATCGCGATAAAACTATTTGTGGATAGGTCCTTCGCCGAAAATAAACTAAAAAGAAAAGTCGTAAGGCACGAACGTTCGCTATTTGAACTTAACCGGCGAAAAGCGTTCGTTAGAACGAACGAACGAACGGACGGACGTTCGTCAAATAAATAAACTCGAACGAAAAACCGATCTAAACCGAAAACCAAAAAAAAAATCGTAAATGAACCAGCGAACCTGGGCGGTTTTCTACTGGTTCTCGAGGACGGAGGAATCCGGCGGCGAGGTGGGGCTCCAGCGAGGCAAGGCAGCGACGCGGGACGGCGGCAGCGCGGTGCGAGGCGAGGCGCGGCACCGGGCGGCGGTGCGATAGCAGCGGCGGTTGGCGGCGGCGCGGGCTACGATGGTGGGCGGCGGCTGCGATGATGGTGGGTCGGGGTGGAGGTGGCGGTGGACGGCGTATATAAAGGCCGAGGGGGCGCGGCTTGGAGGAGGGGACGGCGCCGGGCGGAGTCCGGCTCGGACTCCTCCTCGGCATTCGTGCCTCGCACGGCGGAGAAAGGCGGCGGCGCGGATGGGCCAACTGGGTTTCGGCCCAGTCGGTCCAGGAAACCTTTTTTTTTAAAAAATTGCCCAAAAGAAAAATTCCTAATGAAATATAAAAGAAATTCTAAAAATGCCAAAAACAATTTTCACCGTCTAAATAAAATATTTAGGACAAAGTGAACATTTTTATGGCCTAAAAATGCAATTTTCAAAAATGCATATTTTTCTAATTCAAATAAAATACCAATAAAATCATAATTTGATTTTAAAATTCTTTCTCCAATATTTCTCTTAGTTTGAAGAATTCATATTATCTTCTCTCATATATTTTTAATATTGGAAATAATTGGAGAGAAAATAATGAAATCAAAATGATCCTTTCTTCAAATTTGAAATAAAATTCAAATATGAAAATTGTGAAACCTCCAACTCTCTCCTTGGGTCCTTGAGTTGCATAAGATTTCTAGGATCTCAACAAAATGCAAGAACAAATATGATATGCATGTGATGATCTATGTATAACATCCAAATTGAAAATTGGGATGTTACAAACCTGCCCCCCTTAAGATGAATCTCACCCTCGAGATTCGGGTTGGTGAGCAAAAAGGTTTGTGTGGTCTCTATGGAGATCTTCTTTTTTCTCCCAGGTGGCTTCCTCCTCGATATGGTGGCTCCACTGAACTTTGCAAAACATGATAACCTTGCTGTGAGTAACTCGACTGGAAAACTCAAGAATCTTGACTGGCTTCTCTTCATAAGTCAAAGCAATGTCTAACTAAATTGCTTCCAGTGGCACTGTATCTCTTAGAGGAATATCGGCCATCTCTGCGTGGCACTTCTTCGACTGGGAAACGTGAAACACATCGTGAACTCCTGACAATCATTCTAGCATTTCCAGCTTGTATGCAACTTATCTCATGAGTTCCAAAACTCTATATGGTCCCACAAAACGTGGTGCTAGCTTTCCCTTGACTCCAAAACGCTTAACTCCTCGAAGCAGGGACACACGAAGATATGCTTTGTCTCTGACTTCGTAAACTAGCTCCTTGCGTTTAGTATCTGCATAACTCTTCTGCCTGGACTTGGGTACCTTGAGTCTGTCGCGAATCAACTTAACCTTCTCTTCAGAGTCTTTGATTAAATCCGGTCTGAACAACTGTCAATCTCCAACTTCATCCCACAATAACGGTGTCTTGCACCTCCTTCTGTACAAGGCTTCGAAAGGGGCCATCTTCAAACTGGTTTGATAACTGTTGTTATAAGAGAACTCTACATACGGCAAATTGTCATCCCAACTAGATCCATAATCTAGCGCACAAGCTCTCAACATGTCCTCCAGAATCTGATTGACTCTCCCAGTCTGTCCATTTGTATGTGGATGAAAGGCTATACTGAACTCTAGTCTGGTACCCAAAGTGTCATGCAACTGATTCCAAAACTTTGATGTAAACTGGGTTCCTCTATCTGATACAATGGTCCTCGGAACTCCGTGCCGACATACGATCCTGGTCATGTATATCTTTGCCAAATTAGCACTCATATAGGTGGTCTTCACCGGGATGAAATGAGCTACTTTCATCAAACAATCGACTACAACACAAATAGAGTCATAGCCTGAACGAGTCCTAGTTAATCCAGTGATAAAATCCATGCCAAGTTTATCCCACTTCCATTTGGGTATCGTCAATGGCTGTAGCAATCCGACTGGCTTCTGATGCTCTGCCTTGACTCTCTAACATACATCACATACTACTACATACTCGGCTATATCCTTCTTCATTCTTATCCACCAGAAACTTTCCTTCAAATCTAGATACATCTTAGTGTTGCCTGGGTGAATCGAGTACAGTGAATCATGGGCCTCCTGCAGAATCAACTTCCTGATCTCACGGTCGTTTGGCACATATATGCGATCTTCAACCCATAAAGTGTTGTGCTCATCGTCACGAAATCCTTTAGCCTTTCCTTTGCTCATCCTTTCCTTTATATCAGAAATCTCCTGGTCAGTCTTCTGGGCTTCCCTGATCTTACCCAAAAGAGTGGACTTAATTTCCAATGCTGCAACATAACCTCTCGGTACTATCTCCAAACATAGCTCTCGAAGACCATCTGCTAACTCCTTAGGTAATCCTTCGGTTATGAGCGTGTTAACATAGCTCTTGTGGCTCAATGCATCTACTATGACATTGGCCTTTCCTGGGTGATAGTGCAATTTCATATCATAATCTTTGATGAGCTCCAACCATCTCCTTTGCCTAAGGTTGAATTCCTTCTGCGTGAAGATGTATTTCAAACTCTTATGATCCGTGTATACCTCACAATGGTTTCTAATGAGAAAGTGTCTCCATGTCTTCAGCGCATGCACTATGGCTGCTAACTCCAAATCATGCGTAGCATAATTCAGCTCATGAGGTTTAAGCTATCGTGAGGCATATGAAACAACTCTCCCTTCCTGCATAAGTACAACTCCAAGTCCTTGACGTGAAGTGTCGTAATATACTTGATAATCCTTACGTTGGTCTGGGAGAATTAACACTGGGGCTGTAATCAAACATTTCTTCAACTGCTGAAAACTGGCTTCACAATCCTCAGTCCATTTAAACTTGCTGTCTTTCTTCAATAACTCCGTCACGGGCTTTGCAATCTTGGAGAAATTCTCAATGAACCTCCGATAATAACCTGCGAGTCCAAGAAAACTTCTGATCTCTCCAACTGATGTGGGTGCCACCCATTTAGTAATAGAAGCAACCTTGGTAGGGTCTGCAGCTATTCCTCTCCGGATATAACATGTCCGAGAAATCCAACTTACTTTAGCCAAAACTCACATTTGCTGAACCTCACATACAATTGATGTTCTCTGAAGTTCTCAAGAACCAAACACAAATGTTCCTTATGCTCTTCTTCGTTCTTTGAGTAGACCAATATATCATTAATGAACACCATGAAAAACTTATCCAAAAACTCCATAAACACTCTGTTCATCATGTTCATGAAATAGGCATGCGCGTTAGTCAGACCAAATGACATAACGGTATACTCATATAGCTCGTACCTTGTGGTAAAAGCTGTCTTAGGTATATCCTGCTCTCGAATCTTCAACTGGTGATAACCTGATCGAAGATCGATCTTAGAGAATACTTTAGCTCCTTGCAATTGGTCAAACGAATCATTGATCATCGGCAGTGGGTATTTGTTCTTGATCGCCACCTCATTCAGCGCACGATAATCAATAACCATCCTTAAGGATCCATCCTTCTTCTCCACTAGAAGCACTAGGGCTCCCCAAGGTGATGAACTTGGTCGAATGCAACCTTTCTCCAGTAACTCCTTTATCTGTTTCTTAATTTCCTCCAGATCTTGTGCGAGCATACGATACGGTATCTTTTATATTGGCCCGGTGCTTGGCAAAAGCTCAATCAAAAACTCAATGTCTTGATATAGTGGCATGCCTGGTAACTCCTCCGGAAATATGTCGGGGTAATCCTTCACCACTGGTACTTCCTCTTGTACAACTCCTGATAAGGAATTCACTTGAGTTCTCCTCGGCGCATGCCGGGATACATACTTGATCCTCTTTCCTTCTGGGGTGGTGAGAAGAATTGATTTACTAGCGCAGTCGATGTTTCCTTCAAACTTGGATAGCCAATCCATTCCCAGTATCACATCTAATCCTTGTGACTCCAGAACAATTAGGTCGGTGGGGAAAACATGTCTACCTATGGTTAGTGGCAACTGATAGCATCCCCTACTAGCCATATACTCTGCTCATGGGGAACTTACTAACATAGGTGACTTAAGGGCTACGGTTGGCAGGTTATACCTATCCACAAATCTCCTTGATATGTATGAACGCGATGCACCAGTATCGAAAAGAACAAGTGCAGTAAATGCATTAATCAAAAACTTACCGACAACTGCGTTGAGTTGATCCTCAATCTCCTCCACACTGACATGTCACCTGACCTTCGGTGAAGGGGTTAGGCTTCTTGGCAGATCCTCCATTGCCATTACCATTCTTTGCTTCGGGACATTCAGTAGCATAATGTCCGGTCTTCTGGCACTTGAAACACGTAATGTGGCTCAAATCCCTCTTGGCTGGTGTTGAAGGGTTGGAACGGTTCTGGCTGCTGCTTCCTCCATTCCCATTGCCATTCTTGGGGTCACTATGGTTATGCAAACTTGCTCCATTGTGCGTATGTCCTCCATGGTTATGGCCTCCATGGTTGTGGTTATGTCCTCCCGAGTACGAGGAATAGAGGGGCGTCTGATGAGCTCCTAAAGTGTACCTCCCCTGTCCATACTTCCTCTTGCGATTATCAATCTATTGTTGCTTGCCTTCAATCATGAGAGCCCAGTCTACTAACTCCTGGTAGTTGTTGAATGTTGCCACCATCAACTGCATGCTCAGCTTGTCATTCAGTCCTTCCAAAAACTTCTCCTGCTTAGCGACATCTATAGCTATGTCATCAGGGGCATAGCGTGCTAATTTGCTAAACTCATCCACATACTGGCCCACTGTATGTCCTCCTTAGCGCAAGTTGCAAAACTCGCGCTTCTTCATGCTCATAGCTCCTGCTGAAACATGGGTAGTGCAGAAAGCCTGCTGGAACTGATCCCACGTAACAGTGTCAATGGGGTAAGTGGCTGTGAAATTCTCCCACCAAGATGTTGCGGGTCCATCAAGCTGATGTGTAGCAAAACGCACTCTCTCTGCATATGTGCATCCTAAAGTGGTCAGCTCTCTTCCAATCTTGCGGAGCCAATCATCTGCAACAATCGGCTCAATGCTGCTAGAGTACACCGACGGATTCAACCTTAGAAAGCGGGCTAGGTGATCAACAGGGGGTGGCAGTGGGTTATTGTTGTTGTTGTTGTTGTTGTTGTTGTTGTTGTTGTTGTTGTTGTTGTTGTTGTTGTTGTTGTTGTTGTTGTTGTTGTTGTTGTTGTTGTTGTTGTTGTTGTTGTTGTTGTTGTTGTTGTTGTTGTTGTTGTTGTTGTTGCCTTGGTTCTGGTTCTGAACTAATATCTGCATCAAGGCATTCTGCTGCTGGATCAACTGAGTGAGTTCAGGTGGGAAGGCAAATCCATTGTCACGTCTCAGAGGCATCTGATAGGTTATAAGGGGTGAAAAATAGAATAGAATGGGGTCTAAGAGAGATTCACTACCCATAATGCTCATGAGACAAACACAAACAATTTCACTTCAATCAGTAACACACAAGTCACACAAATCGGTCTAACCTATGATTACAAACTTGATTGTTGCTAATTACTTGGAGGGAACAATACTACTAATTACAATGGTGGTCATCTAGAAATTTTCATCAGAGGAAGACTCCATGATATCTGCTCCAGCTTCGTCAATGTAGTTGTCATCGCTGTCATCATTTGCATCACTATCCGTGTCGGTGTCATCCAGGATGATGTAGTCCTCCGAGCGGATCTCTGTTGCTCGCTTGGTATTCCCATCTTCCTCTTAGGTTCTTCATGCTTCTCCAGTAGTACGACAATCTCTTCCTCGTATCCATCGTGTGTAGACTTGAGTTCCTCCTCTAGCTCGTTGTTTCTCTTCACCAGTTTCTTGATCTTCTTCATGTGGATAATTTGTTGATTCTCCTGTCGACGAATATGATCTCCCATCTCTTGAATGTAGGCTGCAATTGATCCATCCCTCCTGGTGCGAATCATCTCCCATTTGTCATCTCGGCAGCCACATATCTGTAAATGGTATTCTCTAGTTCTTTGTGATACACCTCACATATGCATCCAAAGGTGATATGTGCGGCCATGATCTTTCCTATACTCCAGCTTGGTGCATCCAGGTAGAAATAAATAGGCTCTGTTGTTGGTTCAAATATCCTCCCAGGTACCCAGACTTTGATCTTCCAGCGCTCCTCTTCTGGTACAGATGTAGAGAAAGTCCCCGTGAAGCTTGGTAGTCTGATGTTCAGATACTTAGTGACTTCCTTCAAGTGTTTCCTGAAAGGGGTGTCGTCATTCGGCTGAGCGAACTTGTTCCTGGGATTCGCCATCTATAGAGTAGAAAGAGAGGCGAATTAGAAATGAGTAGAGAAGAGAAATCATGTGGCTCATTCTAGTGGTCGCATCCTATAGTCAGCGTGTGCTCTGATACCATCTTGTAGCGACCACACCTCAAACGGTCAAGTCTCTGTGCATCAGTGTCATCCCTGGATCGGTAATGCTGACACGCACAGTACTCGAGAAATTATAACAGAGTTTCAATCACACACTTATTACATTGAGTCCTCATAAAGAGTATGATTACACAAAATATCATGGCTAAAGGCCATCTAAACTAAATAATTGTGGAAGCTTTAAAGGTAAATGAGTCGATCAACTCCAACAGCATAGCTGAGTGCAAAACAACGACCTATCGCACCTTATTCGTCGTCTGAGTAGTCTGCAACATGAGACGTTGCAGCCGTGTAAGTCAGCACATTGAATATGCTGGCAGAGTTACACTGTAAAGTAATGAAATGCAAGAACTACATCTACATGCAATATTTGGCTGGTGGAGGCTGTAAGTTTTATGATTTTGCATAAAGCTAGTTTTTCCCTACAACAAAGGAATAAATTTATTTAACTACTCTCATGTTGCCCATTATTTGAGAAGGTAACCCCAACTCAAATCCCAATTAAAAGTATCATCATTAACCCAAATCAAATTAATTAAAATAACGTGATGAGATCACATCAATAGATTCAAGTACTAGATACTCAAGATGTCCATAACCGGGGGACACGGCTAACCATGATTAGTTTATACACTCTGCAGAGGTTTGCGGACTTTTCCCCACAAGACTCGACCACATCCATGATTAGATTATCGAGACATAGCCTTTTTGAAACATTAACTCTCTACTCCGGGAGGACCGGTACACCTACTTTCCCCTATGAGGGAGTCCTGGATTAGGGGGTGTCCGGATGGCCGGACTATGACCTTTGGCCGGACTCCCGGACTATGAAGATACAAGATTGAAGACTCCGTCCCGCGTCCGGATAGGACTTTCCTTGGTGTGGAAGGCAAGCTTGGCGATACGATATGAAGATCTCCTCCCATTGTAACCGACTCTGTGTAACCCTAGCCCTCTCCGGTGTCTATATAAACCGGAGAGTTTTAGTCCGTAGGACGAACAATAATCATACCATAGGCTAGCTTCTAGGGTTTAGCCTCTCTGGTCTCGTGTTAGATCAACTCTTGTACTACCCATATCATCAATATTAATCAAGCAGGAGTAGGGTTTTACCTCCATCGAGAGGGCCTGAACCTGGGTAAAGACATCGTGTCCCTTGTCTCCTGTTACCATCCGCCTAGACGCACAGTTCGGGACCCCCTACCCAAGATCCGCCGGTTTTGACACCCACATTGGTGCTTTCATTGAGAGTTCCTCTGTGTCGTCACCCTTAGGCCCGATGGCTTCTTCGATCGTCAACCACGACGCGGTCCAGGGTGAGACTTTTCTCCCCGGACAGATCTTCGTATTTGGCGGCTTCGCACTGCGGGCCAATTCGCTTGGCCATATGGAGCAGATCGAAAGCTACGCCCCTGGCCATCAGGTCATATTTGGAAGCCTAAACTGCACGGCCGATATCCGCGGGGACTTGATCTTTGACGGATTCGAGCCACAGCCGAGCGCGCCACACTGTCACGATAGGCATGATCTAGCTCTGCCGCCAGACAGTGCCCCGAGCGCCGCTCAGGTGTCCACTCCGACCATTAGCTCGAAGCGGGTTGCGCCAGTCGGGGACGGTCGGTTGGACGCCGCCCCAGGAGCCGCAATCTCTACGGCGATAGAGCCAAATACCAGCCTAGTCCTTTGCAAGGCCCGTGACTCCAAGGTGCCGGACTCCATTCCGGACTTCGAATCTTCCGCACCCCTTCTGATCGAACCCGATTGGGCTCAAATCATGGAGTTCACCGCCGCGGACGTCTTACAGCACTCGCCCTTTGGTGATATCCTGAATTCACTAAAGTCTCTCTCTTTGTCAGGAGAGCCCTGGCCGAACTATGGTCAGCAGGGTTGGGATGCGGACGACAAAGAAATTCGAAACCCACCCACCACCCACTTTGTAGCCACTGTCGACGATCTAACCGACATGCTCAACTTCGACTCTGAAGACATCGACGGTATGGACGCCGATGAAGGAGACGACCAAGAACCAGCACCTATAGGGCACTGGAAGGCCACCTTGTCATACGACATATACATGGTGGACACCCCCAAAGCAGGGGATGGCGGTGAAAAAGCGGAGGATGACCCCTCCAAGAAGCAACCCAAGCGCCGACGTCAGCGGCACCGCTCTAAATCCCGCCAAAGCAAGAATGGCGAATCCGGCACCGGAGACAACAATACCTCGGACAGTGCCGAAGACAACCCCCTCCAGCAGGATTCAGCGCAGGAGGACGAAGGAGCCAGCCCTCATGAGAGAGCGGCAAACAGAGAGGTCGAGGATGACAATTATATGCCTCCCTACGAAGACGAGGCAAGCCTCGACGACGACGAATTCGTCGTGCCAGAGGATCCCGTCGAACAAGAGCGTTTCAAATGCAGGCTTATGGCCACAGCGAGCAGCCTCAAGAAAAAACAGCAGCATCTTAGAGCTGACCAAGACTTGCTAGCCGATAGATGGACTGAAGTCCTGGTGGCTGAGGAATATAAACTCGAACGCCCCTCCAAGAGTTACCCAAAGCACAGGCTGCTACCCCAACTAGAGGAGGAAGCAACTAAACCTACATCACCAGCGTACGATGCGCCCAATCGGCCACCCCGTGGCCGGAACAGAGAGGCCCTTCGGCCCTCAATCCAAGCCGCACCCCGGCGCCGCTCTAAGAATACCAGAGCACGGGGAAACGCAACAGACCTGCGAGACATATTGGAGGATAAGGCAAGGCAAACAAGGTCGATCTACGGATCGCGTGGGCGCCCCACATCACGTGACGATAACCGTAACGCCGGACATGATAAATATGGCCAGGCCGAATACAACAGACAAAGCTCATCCGAGCTACGTCGCGATATAGCCCAGTACAGGGGCGCCACACACCCACTATGCTTCACAGACGAAGTAATGGATCATCAAATCCCCGAGGGTTTTAAACCCGTAAACATCGAATCGTACGATGGCACAACTGATCCCGCGGTATGGATCAAGGATTATCTCCTTCATATCCACATGGCCCATGGTGATGATCTACACGCCATCAAATTGCTCAAGCTTAAAGGACCAGCTCGGCATTGGCTTAACAGCCTGCCAGCAGAGTCAATTAGTTGCAGGGAGAACCTGGAATCCGCATTCCTTGACAACTTCCAGGGCACTTATGTGCGACCACCAGACGCTGATGACCTAAGCCACATAATCCAGCAGCCATAGGAATCGGCCAGACAATTCTGGACACGGTTCCTAACCAAGAAAAATCAAATAGTCGACTGTCCGGACGCCGAGGCCCTTGCAGCCTTTAGGCACAACATCCAAGACGAATGGCTGGCCCGGCACCTAGGACAGGAAAAGCCGAAATCTATGGCAGCCCTCACGACACTCATGACCCGCTTTTGTGCGGGAGAAGACAGCTGGCTTGCTCGCAGCAATAACATAACCAAGAGCCCTGGCAATTTGGATACCAAGGACAACAATGGCAGGTCACGTCGCAACAAGCACAAGCGCTGCATTAACGGCGACAATACTGAGGATACGATAGTCAATGCCGGATTCAGAGGCTCTAAACCTAGTCAACAGAAGAAGTCATTCAAAAGAAACCCTCCGGGCCCATCCAGTTTAGACCGGATACTCGATCGCTCGTGTCAGATACACGGTACCCCCGAATAACCAGCCAACCACACCAACAGGGATTGTTGGGTGTTCAAGCAGGCAGCAAGTTAATTGCCGAAACTAGAGACAAGGGGCTGCATAGCGATGACGAGGAGGAGCCCCGGCCGCCGAACAATAGAGGACAGAAGGGCTTCCCCCCGCAAGTGTGGACGGTGAACATGATATACGCAACCCATATCCCCAAAAGGGAGCGGAAGCATGCTCTAAAGGACGTCTATGTGTTGGAGCTAGTCGCCCCAAAGTTCAACCCATGGTCCTCCTGCCCGATCACTTTTGATCGAAGGGACCACCCCACTAGCATTCGTCATGGCGGATTCACCGCATTGGTCCTAGACCCAATCATTGACGGATTTCACCTCACTAGAGTCCTCATGGACGGCAGCAGCAGCCTGAACCTGCTTTATCAGGATACAGTGCGAAAATGGGTATAGATCCCTCAAGGATTAAACCCACAAAGACAACCTTTAAAGGCGTCATACCAGGTGTAGAAGCCAGCCGTACAGGCTCGGTTACACTTGAAGTGGTCTTCGGATCCTTAGATAATTTTTGAAGCAAAGAGTTAATCTTCGACATAGTCCCATTCTGCAGTGGCTATCACGCCCTGCTCGGACGAACCGCATTTGCAAAATTCAATGCGGTGCCGCACTATGCATATCTCAAGCTCAAGATGCCAGGCCCTCGCAGAGTCATCACGGTCAATGGAAACACCGAACGCTCTCCCCGAACGGAGGAGCACACGGCGGCCCTGGCGGCGGAAATACAGAGTAGCCTCTCAAGGCAATTCTCCAATCCAGGTGTTAAACGTCCGGACAACGTCAAGCGAGCCCGGAGTAACCTACAACAAAGCCGGCTGGCATGTTCCGAGCAAGCATAGCAGTGCGGCCCCAACCCCAGCCCTCGCCAGATGGTGATATCGGTACCACGCATACATAATTACACTTTGGAAATACCATGGGCATAAGGGGAGGGGCACAACTACGGCACGCCCAGAATGCGGCTCAACCGCACTAAGGGGCTCCCCATTCCGCCGTTTGTTTTTTTATATATACTTTCAGGACCCAACTATTCGGAAGGCCTGTCCGGCAATACACTCGCCGAACACACGATGCAACAGCCAGGGAGAGAACAAGCCACGTCAAATGTCCAGGTGGTCTCTATAACGAGCTAAATACATGTTTTACTTAAAGTCCCGCAGCTTACCCCTGGAGGGGGATATGTCAAATAATCCCATCTCTTGTTTATCGCACCATTTGTATCGTTCTGCTTTCATAGCAGCCCTTGTTTTAATAAACAATACAGAGCTCTTATCTATTATTGTATTCATCTATTTTTTTATACAAATATGTTCAGTCATGACATTATGCAACCGTACACTTTGGTACGGCCAATACACCAGGGGCTTAAACACCCCTTAACATGGTGTGAGAAGACCGAACACTCTCATGAGTGAGGCACCCCGAACTTATAGCACTATATGCATCGGCTCAGAATCATGTCTTGGGTCAATTGTTGGGTTTGCTCGGCTCCCATGTTTTGGTACCTTACGTTCCGCAATGTTGGCTAAGGTAGCGTTGGGAGAACTACTGCGATTGTGCCCCAGTTGAGCTGGGTTAACACCTCAGTAGAGAAAGCTAAAACTGACCGTCATGATATTGCGAGAGACTGGTCGCTGTTCGCGAGGTTTTTCGAGTCCTTAAAGTCTTATGCCGCTTAGAGCGAGGAGCCGGATTTATCTGGCCTAGGCGTGGATAGCGCCCCGAACTCGGTCTTTCGAATACTAGGGGCTTCGCCAAAATTTAAAATTATAGAATTCTATGGCTAAGTGAGAGTGATAAAGCATTATAAGTCCGATGGCCTGGTTCGTTGTGCTGAGCGCCTCCCTAGATGGACCCAAGAATGGGAACAAGAGCGCTCAGGTTTATCCCGAACACCCCAGCACTCGTGGCATGGGGGTAGAAGCCGACGACTTGCATCTCTCAGATTTGATAAACGGCCGCACAGAAGGTAATATTTTAAATTAACAAGCGTTGCTTAACGCATATGAACAAAGTTTTCAGCATACAGGATAACAGATGCGAGTCTACTCAAAAATTACATCTTTGGAGCATTCGCCCGCTATAAGGCGGGCACCCTTCAGGACGCCCTTATAATACATCTCGGGCGTGCGATACTCCTTGCCCGGCGGTGGCGCGTCCGTCAAAAGCTTCTCAATGTCTAGCTTTCCCCAGTGCACTTTAGCACGGGCAAGGGCCCGACGGGCACCTTCGATACAGTCGGAGCGCTTGATGACCTCAATCCACGGACACGCGTCCACCAGTCGCCGCACCAGACCGAAGTAGCTCCCAAGCATGGCTTCTCTAGGTCACAGCCGAACTATGAGGCCCTTCATGGCCTGTTCGGCCACCTTGTGGAGCTCGACCAGCTGCTTCAGCTGGTCGCTCAGGGGCACCGGATGTTTGGCCTCAGCATACTGAGACCAGAACACCTTCTCCGTCAAGCTCCTCCTCGGCTCGGTAGAATGCGGCAGCATCAGACACACTACGGGGCAGATCGGCGAACGCTCCTGGAGAGCTTTGGATTCGGGTAAGTAACAAATAATTCACTTTTATATGCTTGCTTTGCATAAAGAATGCCTTACCCGCCGCTATTTTCTCTATCGCCTCGATCTCCTGGAGGGCCTTCTGGGCTTCGGCCTTAGAGGTCTTGGCACTTTCAAGAGCCAAGGCGAGCTCGGACTCTTGAGTCTTCGAGTCACGCTCCAAACTCTCATGTTTCTCCACGAGAGCGTGGAGCTCTTGCCGCACCTCCGCCACCCGCGCCTCCTGCTTCTCTCGCTCGGTGCGCTCCAAGGCCGCACTGTTTTCAGCCTTGGACACCGCTTCCTTCAGGGTCTCCACCTCGGTCGTGGCCCCTGCAACATTTACGTTGGTCCTGTCTTTATTTGCAATCAAGTATTTCTATATACATTTACATGCGGTATTACATACCCTCATTGTCCTCGAGCTGCTTCTTGGCACGGCCGAGCTCGTTCTCGGACCGCTCGAGACTCTCCTTCAATGCATTGACCTCCGCAGTGAGTGCGGCAGAGGTCAGTAGCGCAGCCTGCATTCCCATATTGACATATTTATGTTAGACTCCTGCGTATATCTTTTTAGATCCTCAGCTCGGCTTTTCTTTCCGAACGCCAAACTGAGCATCAGGGGCTACTGTCTATGCGGTAACATTTTTATATGTTTTGAATACATACCTCAAAGCCCGTTAACATGCTTGTACAGGCTTCTGTCAGCCCGCTCTTGGCGGACTGAACCTTCTGAATCACCACACTCATAACAGTGCGGTGCTCCTCGTTGATGGAGGCGCCGTTAAGCACCTCCAGCAAATTGTGTGGCGCCTCCGGTTGGACGGAGGTCGTCGGTGTCGTAGGCTTGCCCTTCTTATGAAGGCACCGCCTACCGGTTTCCGGAACCGTTGATGGTTCCGGAGCAGTGTCCGGCCTAGGGCCGGACTCAAATCCCTCTGGGGCTTTATCCCCTTTGGGCCTGGAGTCCGGGAGGCCGCCTTGCGGCACCTCCAGGACCACCTCCTCCTGGTTCAGTCCCTCTTGGAACTCCACCTCGGCGTCGTCCGTAGGGAGAGGAGAGGAGGCCGTCGGGAGTGAAGCGCTATTCACGTCCGACGAATCCAGGTAGCCGCTCGTCGAATCGCCGAGCTGAGCCTTGGGCGGACTGCATAATTGAATTTGGCGTCAGAAGGTACTGTATAATAGAGGAGCGCCATAAATTATTCGGGTGTCCGGATACTTATGATTTTGCCAGGGGCTTGACCCTGGATGGCCATTCCACCATGCCGTCTTCGGCATCAGAGGCATAGTCCGGCAGATGGGTCCTCCCCTTCTTGGGCCCTCCAGCCTCCCCAGTTGGGGCGGCCTTCCTTTTCTTCCCTCCCCCCGCTGGAGGGGGAGAGGCTTCTTCTTCTTCCTCCTCCTCGTCTTCAGAGGCGGAGGGCGCTTCGGGGTTGTCGAGTGATGAATCCGACACCACCAGGCGCCGGGAACTCTTTCGAGTTCCCGTGGCCTTCTTTTTGGCCTTCTTCTCCGGCACCACGTGAGGTGCCGGAACCAACAACTTCGTTAAGTGAGCGTCCGCTGGGTCTTTGGGCAAAGGAGCCGGATAGTCGATCTGTCCGGCCTTCTTGTGCCAATCCTGATTAAAGGGATGTGGGTTTATACCCCGCGTAGAATCAAATCTATGGAAAACAAATACCCCATAATGGAAAAATTAAACTCACCGCGCTGGCTTAGCACTTGGCGCAGAATCCACGATCCTCGGTGATGGGAGGGGAAACCTCGGAGCTCTTGAATAGCACCTTCCATGCATCCTCGTGCTTTGTGTCGAAGAGCCGGGACAAAGTCTGGTGCTGGGCCGGGTCGAACTCCCACCAGTTGAAAGCTCGTCGTTGACACGGGAGAATCCAGCGAAAGAGCATGACCTGGACTACGGTGACAAGTTTTACCTTCCTGCCAATCAGGTCCTTGATGTAGGTTTGAAGTCCGGTCACTTCTGCCGAGTTACCCCACAACAGGCCCGTCTCCTTCCAAGATGTGAGCCGTGTGGGGATGCCAGATCGGAATTTGGGGGCCGCTGCCCATTTAGGGTCACGTGGCTCGGTGATATAGAACCACCCCGATTGCCACCCTTTGATGGTCTCTACGGAGGCGCCCTCGAGCCATGTAACATTGGCTATCTTGCCCACCATGGCGCCTCCGCACTCCGCTTGGCGGCCGCCCACTACCTTCGGCTTGACGCTGAAGATCTTCAGCCATAGGCCAAAGTCAGGCTGGATGCGGAGGAAGGCCTCGCACACGAGGATGAATGCTGAGATGTTGAGGATGAAGTTCGGGGCCAGATCGTGGAAGTCCAGGCCGTAGTAGAACATGAGCCCCGGACGAACGGGTGAAGAGGAAAGCCCAGTCCGCGGAGGAAATGGGGGAGAAATACGACCCTCTCATGGGGCCTGGGGGTGGGAATGAGTTGCCCCTCATCTGGAAGCCGGTGCGCGATGTCGTCAGACAAGTATCCGGCCTTCCTCAGCTTTTTGATTTGTCCCTCCGTGACGGAGGCAGCCATCCATCTACCTCCCGCTCCGGACATGATTGGAGTAGGTTGAGGTGGGAAGTGCGGGCTTGGGCGTTGGAGCTCGAGTGCACAGGGACGGATAAGCAAAGGAGGAAGAAGGCGTAAATGGAAAGGGTAGATTCTTATCCCCTTATATGGGCAGCTGAAACTACGAGCCCCCACCGGCCTAATAAAACTTGCTTATCTCCCAAGCGCCGCGGTTAATGGCGCGGTTGGGTTACCCACGCCCGTATTGATGAGAATCCCGGAATAAGGGGACATGATCTCTGCTTTGACAAGACATGCCAAGGAAACTGCCTCGCTAAACACGCTGAGGTGGAACGGTAAAATGAACAAAGGCTTGGCCGTGGCATGATGTCACGCTGCGGAATACGTCAGCAGATTAGATTGGTACAGATATTATTCTCTCTACGGTGGTATGTGGAACTTATTTTGCAGAGCCGGACACTATCCTTGTGTTCAACATCTTCTATGAAGTATTCGGAGGAGGAACCCGCCTTGCAATGCCGAAGACAATTTGCGCGCCGGACTCGTCGTCATTGAAGCCTGGTTCAGGGGCTACTGAGGGAGTCCTGGATTAGGGGGTGTCCGGATGGCCGGACTATGACCTTTGACCGGACTCCTGGACTATGAAGATACAAGATTTAAGACTCCATCCCGCGTCCGGATAGGACTTTCCTTGGCGTGGAAGGCAAGCTTGGTGATACGGTATGAAGATCTCCTCCCATTGTAACCGACTCTATGTAACCCTAGCCCTCACCGGTGTCTATATAAACCGGAGAGTTTTAGTCCGTAGGACAAACAACAATCATACCATAGGCTAGCTTCTAGGGTTTAGCCTCTCTGATCTCGTGGTAGATCAACTCTTGTACTACCCATGTCATCAATATTAATCAAGCAGGAGTTGGGTTTTACCTCCATCGAGAGGGCCCGAACCTCGGTAAAAACATCGTGTCCCTTGTCTCTTGTTACCATCCGCCTAGATGCACAGTTTGGGACCCCCTACCCGAGATCCGCCGGTTTTGACACCGACACCCTACATCTGCTAGCCCACCTCTTCAAGAGCTCACGCAACTTACTCAACTATGCGAGAGCCCATAATGGCTTGTGGCTGCACACGGAAGTTTCTAGCATGAATAATCTTATGATCCCTTTGAGCCTGGGTGAAGAACCATAGGAAGAATCACACATGTACTCTGGGATTTTCCAAAATAGGCATCACTGGGTTCCCCAGGTGCCTGCAACCAATCCACCCAGATGTATATTAAAGTTGCCACCTTAATGTTATCCATGATTAAATAACTCTCAAACTTCCATGTGTGAATCACGATCCAATCCCCGTCTACGAGCATAGCTAAGCAATAATAAGCATAAGGTATATTCCCGGGGAGATCAAAAGGTATTAGGTTCCTACCTCAAGCACAACAACCAAAACCACATGTTCCCAAATCCTACTCATGCAAATATTTGAGGAGCAAAACTAAATGCATAATAAAAACTGGGTATAAAAGAGTATGATCAAAGTGTAACTTGCCTTGCTGAAGATCTGCAAACTCTAGAGATTCGTAGTAACAAGCTTCGCACTCCGGGTAATCTAGCGTAGACAAATAATGGCATACATAAGCAATCACCCAGACGAAACACGAAAAAAACCGAGAAAAGATCCAAATCGAACACAAAACAAGCAAACGGCTTAAACTAACAAGAGTCAAACCTAACAGCATTATTAAGATGTGAATTAGATCTTAACAGTAGGTACAAGTGATTAGCTATGATTTGCGAAAAGATTCAACTCAAACGGAGCAACGAAACTCAAAATATGAACGAAACAAGATCATTTACTAATCTGGACTAAACTCAATTTTTACAGTGCCAAAATCATGTTCAAGTTGGTTAACTGGAAAGAACAGAACGATACAAAGATTTAGGCACTGGTTTCATCTAATTTGGATAAATGGGTAAAACGTTATGTTAGTTTAAAGATTAGGGACTAAATTGTGATAAAACTATTCACGGATAGGTCCCTGGCCGAAAATAAACTAAAAACAAAAGTCCTACGGCGCGAACGTTCGCTATCTGAATTTAACCGGCGAAAAGCGTTCGTTAGAAAAAATGAACGGACGGGCGTTCGTTAAATAAATAAAACCGAACAAAAAACCGATTTAAACCGAAAACCGAAAAAAACGTAAACGAACTGGCGAACCTGGGCGGTTTTCTACCGGTTCTCGTCGAGGCAGAATCTGGCGGCGAGGCAGGGCTCCGGTGAGGCAAGGCATCGGTGTGGGACGACGGTGCGTGGTGCGGGGCGAGGCGCGACGACGGGCAGCGATAGCAGCGCGTGCGGGCGGCGGCGCGGCAACACCGGCGGTTGGCGGCAGTGCGCGGCAGCTGAGGTGGTCGTGGGTCGGGATGAAGGTGGCAGCGGGTGGCGTATATAGAGGTCGAGGGGGGCGTGGCTTCGGGAGGGGCCGGCGCGGCCCGGAGTCCGGCTCAGACTCCTCGGCGTTTATGCCTCGCACGGTGGAGGAAGGCGGCGGCGCGGATGGGCCGGCTGGGTTTCAACCAACTCGGTCCGGGAAGCCTTCTTAAAAAAATAATTTAGCCCTAAAGAAAAATTCCTAATGAAATATAAAGAAATTCTAAAAATGCCAAAAACAATTTTCACCGTCTAAATAAAATATTTAGGACAAAGTGAACATTTTTCTGGCCTAAAAATGCAATTTGCCAAAATGCATATTTTTCTAATTCAAATAAAATAACAAATAAAATACCAATAAAATCATAATTTGATTTTAAAATTCTTTCTCCAATATTTCTCTCAGTTTGAAGAAGTCATATTATCTTCTCTCATATATTTCTAATATTGGAAATAATTGGAGAGAAAATAATGAGATCAAAATGATCCTTTCTTCAAATTTGAAATAAAATTCAAATATGAAATTTGTGAAACCTCCAACTCTCTCCTTGGGTCCTTGAGTTGCATAAGATTTCTAGGATCTCAACAAAATGCAAGAATAAATATGATATGCATGTGATGATCTATGTGTAACATCCAAATTGAAAATTGGGATGTTACAAACCTACCACCCTTAAGATGAATCTCGCCCTCGAGATTCGGGTTGGTCAGCAAAAAGGTTTGTGTGGTCTCTATGGAGATCTTCTTCTCGCTCCCAGGTGGCTTCCTCCTCAGTATGGTGGCTCCACTGAACTTTGCAAAACTTGATAACCTTCCTGCGAGTAACTCGACTGGAAAACTCGAGAATCTTGACTGGCTTCTCTTCATAAGTCAAAGCAATGTCTAACTAAATTGCTTCCAGTGGCACTGTATCTCTCAGAGGAATATCGGCCATCTCTGCGTGGCACTTCTTCGACTGGGAAACGTGAAACACATCGTGAACTCCTGACAATCCTTCTGGCATTTCCAGCGTGTATGCAACTTATCCCATGCGTTCCAAAACTATGTATGGTCCCACAAAACGTGGTGCTAGCTTTCCCTTGACTCCAAAACGCTTAACTCCTCGAAGCGGGGACACACAAAGATATGCTCTGTCTCCAACTTCGTAAACTATCTCCTTGCGTTTAGTATCGGCATAACTCTTCTGCCTGGACTGGGCTACCTTGAGTCTGCCGCGAATCAACTTAACCTTCTCTTCAGATTCTTTGACTAAATCCGGTCCGAACAACTGTCGATCTCCAACTTCATCCCATGATAATGGTGTCCTGCACCTCCTTCCGTACAAGGCTTCAAAAGGGGCCATCTTGAAACTGGCTTGATAACTGTTGTTATAAGAGAACTCTACATATGGCAAATTGTCATCCCAACTAGATCCATAATCTAGCGCACAAGCTCTCAACATGTCCTCCAGAATCTGATTGACTCTCTCGGTCTGTCCATCTGTCTGTGGATGAAAGGTTGTACTGAACTCTAGTCTGGTACCCAAAGTTTCATGCAACTGATTCCAAAACTTTGAAGTAAACTGGGTTCCTCTATCTGATACAATGGTCCTCGGAACTCCGTGTAGACATATGATCCTGGTCATGTATATCTTTGCCAACTTAGCACTCGTATAGGTGGTCTTCATCGGGATGAATGAGCTACTTTCGTCAAACTATCGACTACAACCCAAATAGAGTCATAGCCTGCACGAGTCCTGGGTAATCCAGTGATAAAATACATGCCAAGTGTATGCCACTTCCATTCGGGTATCGGCAATGGCTGTAGCAATCCGGCTGGCTTCTGATGCTCTGCCTTGACTCTCTAACATACATCACATACTGCTACATACTTGGCTATATCCTTCTTCATTCCTGTCCACCAGAAACTTTCCTTAAAATCCAGATACATCTTAGTGTTGCCTGGGTGAATTGAGTACGGTGAATCATGGGCCTCCTGCAGAATCAACTTCCTGATCTCAGGGTCATTTGGCACATATATGCGATCTTCAACCCATAAAGTGTCGTGCTCATCCTCACGAAATCCTTTAGCCTTTCCTTTGCTCATCCTTTCCTTTATCTCAGAAATCTCCTTATCAGTCTTCTAGGCTTATGATCTTACCCAAAAGAGTGGACTTAATTTCCAATGCTGCAACATAACCTCTCGGTACACTACAAAAAAAATACACTTCCATGATGATACTTGTTTGTCACAGTAGGTCGCGTTTTTTGTCATGCATGTACATCCATGACAAATTTATGACAGAATCAAGATAGTCATACCTGTGCTGTCGTAGAAGTGTTTCATGACATTACCAAAATTATCATCACGGAAGTGTCCACTTCCATGACGATAAATCGCGCGTCACAGAACTGCTATCGTCAAGGGTGACCGACACGTGGCATCCACCGTAACGGAACGCCGTTAAGCTACCGGGTCGGGTTTTGGATCCGATAACCCATTAACAGCCCCGACCAATGGGGATTTTCCACGTGTAAAATCATCATTGGCTGGAGGAAACACGTGTCGGCTCATCATTGGGGCAGATGTCATCCGCTCATTGGACCGAAGGCGCCTATGATACGCCGACACATGGCATGGCCCAACAAAGGCCCATTCCTGTGAAAAGGCCGACCCGTTTGACTTGGTCAAAAGGTGGCGGGCCGGCCCACGGAAAGCCTGTTAACGGCCTGTTCGCATATAGCCCATTTACAGCCCTCTAACCCAGGGCCCGTTACGCCCTATCCAAATTAGGCCCAGTAGCGTCATCTAGGCTGTCCAATATGATTCAGCCCGTTTTAACTTCTGGCCCGTGTGTGGCCCATGACTTCTTTCGGCCCATATGAGGACCTTTGTAAGTCTTGGCCCATTAACGGCCCGTGGTGAAACTGGCCCGTAGTGAACAGTGTATCACTTTATACCCATTAACGGCCCTATATTCCATTGGGCTGTTTCCAGCCAAAGTTATCTTTCGGCCTTCTCAGGGCCCATTGATTCTTGGGCTCATTTGCAGCATTCAGTTACATACGGCCCGTTACTGTCATTTTCTGCTTGTGGGCCAAATTCAGCCCATCGTTACAGTCGGCCCGTTTGCGGACCGTTAATATGTTGGGCCGTTTTCATGTAAAAAAACCCGTTGGGCTGTTTTCATAGAGTTATCAAATACGGCCTATTAACGGCCCGTTATGGTCCACGAATAGTACGACCCATGATTGGCGAAATGATGATACGCCCCGTAGAAGGCCCATGGATCCTACGGCCCGTATGAGGCCCATGGATAGTACGGCCCGTAGAAGGCCCATGGACCCTACGGCCCGTAGAAGGCCCATTGATCCCTAAGGCCCGTATAGAAGGCCGATGGATCCTACGGCCCGTGTAGAAGGCCAATGGTCCTACGGCCGAACGAAGGCCCATGGATCATACGGCCTGCAGGAGGCCCATGGTTACAATAGTCCGTGTGTTGCCATGATTATTTTGGCCTAGTTACCAAAAATAGGCTATTGTGGCCACTAGAAAAACACAGGAAAAGAACTGCAATGACTACAAGCAAACAATTAAACAAGACAATAAGGAAATAAATAAGCAAGCAATTAAGGCTAGCCTATTATCGCTATTACACATATTACATCCACTGGGCATCAAAGTTCCCCACCAGTGCAAATATAGGGAACAAAGCAGCATATTACATACACTTGGCCGTCAAAATTGGCCACCAGTGCAAATAAACGCGACAGCAAAACAAGAGCATAACTGAAACAACTTCAAAAGAGCTCAAGAAACGTTATCCTAGGTATCCACCATGCTGGCAATAAGCTTAGCAAGCTAATTAGCTTTGTCCTGTTTGGCGCTAAAATCCTCCAACGCTTGCTGTTGCACCAGAAAGTATGCATCTGAATGCTCCGGGGACTTCCGCAGTCCTTCCGCTTCTTGTCGCAGCACAGCTGATCGATGTCTTTCAGCTTGTAGTTGAGACTCAAGAAATCGAACTAATTCAGACAGTGAGTTTGAATAGCTTGTGTAAGCGGTAGTGGCCAGTAACTCGAACACTAAACCAAGACAGGACTTTGGGGTTGTCTCGCTGTCTTCAAGATAGTCTTCCTTAGCTGTTTTATCAGCTTTGTTGGAGACCAACAAGGATGTGTCACTATCCTGAACCTTATCTGCATTACTTCCTTTACCATTACTTAATGAGGCACTCTTCCCCAATATTCTGTCAACATTCTAAAAGAAGAAACAAGCAGACACATAACAAGTTTAGCATGTACTAGTATATGAAACTCATATCGGTGAACCAGTTCATTAGTAAGGTGGACAGGATTAAACTACCAAGTCTTCTATTGCCAAGTACTAGTACATAATAAAAGCATCAAACAAACATATATCTATGTCCTATGGTCACTGCATTGTCTTGCCAAATCAAAATAGAGACACGGTTCAAATCATATCTTTCCAAGACAAAGCAGCAGTGAAAGAATACAAAGCGTGGGAAACTACACGGCACAACAAGATTTCGGATGGGTACCACGGGTCTACATGTACAACAACACTATTGGCTCTATTGTGATGGTAGTAATGTGCATGCTATGAAAGTCAACTGTATACACAATTGAAATTGAAATCAAAAGAGCTATTGATAAGAGCAAACCTGTTAAAGAAACATGCGTGAACATACCTGCCGTGCCATTGGAGTTTCGATTGGATCCTTCAATTTAAAAATAAGTTTGTATGAGTAAATACAATGATACAAGAGCAAAGCAATCATAGTTAAAAAAGGCGCGCATAAGCGAGCGCTTAAGCGTGCCTAGGCTCTAGGCGTTGGCAAAACGCATTGCGCATAACTATGCTTAATCTGTGCATAACTGCGCATAAGCATGCGCTTTGGTTAGTAAAGTGCAAGGCGGTGGCAACATGCACAATTAATGCCTAGCGCTTTTTTGAAATATGATAGCAATGGAATCTTAAATTAGAACAGTTGTTCTTCAGGTTTAGGCACTTGTTCTACATGAAGTGAGTACAGTAAGACGCAAGAATATAATACTTAAAAATAGAAAATGAGCTCATAGACCTTACCACATTCTTGGTTCGGAACCAGTACAGAACAAGGTATTCCCAGTCATCGTCCAGTAAATGTGTCTCAGGAGAACGTAAGGGAATTTGATGAGTTTCTTGTCCGGTGAAGTATTTTTTGTTCAGGTAATTCCGATACTGTCACCAAGCATTCTTGAAGATAGCAGAGGTATTAGCATAGGTTACCTCATCCTGAGTTTCCAAATCGGTCCTTCTCTATAGAGAAAAATGGGAAAATTTGTTGTATTATAACCATCATGGAGGTAGGATGTATGGGACGAAGCAAAGTAATTGCCATGAATAACATTACTTACACATAACTCCTGGACAAACACCTGCAACTGGCATTTTCCTTCATCTTCAGTATAATATTTCCAAGATGGGAAGATACGCACATACAATTTAACAACATCAAATACGATAGATGTTAAACTACAACTAGCTGGTTGTGCTTCCTCCACGGGAATAGGCGTACTAACTGGTGGAGCTGGGGTTCGCCATGATAGTACTGGCCCTTTGGGCACTGGAGCTGTCTTACTAACTGCTCTTGTTTGGGAGCTCTGTGGTGGAGATGGTGCTGTGTCAACAGGAACTGGGTTACTATCGGCTGGGGTTGGGGTTAGATTGGGTGAAGCTGGTTCTCTGTCCATCGCAGTAGGGGTACAATCCGCGAGAGTTTGGGTTATGTGTGGTAGGGCTGTTTATTGTGCATGTACAACCAGGGTGCTATCTCCACCAATAGGTAGCACTATTTTATTTGAAGACCGTGTTTTTATTCCGCTAGATACTTGTCGGGTGGTAGGTGCGACATATGCCAATGGATGGCTTATCATTGTGGGAGCCAGTAAGACATCGCCGGTGCCTGGAAATGGGATAAGGCGAAGACATGCACGCCGGCGGATCTTACCCAGGTTGGGGGCTCTCCGTGGAGATAATACCCCTACTCCTGCTCTGCGGGGTCTCCGCATGATCACTAGATCAATAAGAAGCTACAAGAGGCTCCTTGAGCTGTTCGGTGGGAGGAAGAAGAAGGGCAAGGCTAGCTCTCTTCTCTCCCTATGGTAGTGTCTAAACTCTCTGAGCTCAACCCTTTGCATGGATGTCCCGAGGGGTTTATATAGGCCTAACCCCTGGGGGTACAATGGTAATCCGGCCTGGGCATGGGCCCAGGCCATCAGTGTCTACGTCCGCCGGCTTCTAGGGCCCGCCGACTGGTGGGTCCCGCCGGCTGTTGGCTCATTGGTTGATAGGCCAGCACCACCGCTTGGGGGGTCTTGTCAGGGGCTGGTTACTGTTGCCTCGCCTCTGATGACGAGGGCTTTGTCGAGGTAAGCATGGCTACAGTGCCGCCGCCTTGCGGGTGCTCACTGTAGCCTTACCTCGTCTTGTCTGCTTAATGGTGCGCGCGCCCCGGGGAGGGGGGTTAGGCGGCTGCAGGAAGCCGGCATGGCCTTAGGCCGGCTTGGGGAGGCCAGGCTGCCTTTAGATGCCTCTCTGACCGAAGGGGCCCGCCGCGACTGGGCCGTACCAGCGGCCCATCGTGGATGTCATCATGATTCACATGGCAACAGTGCCTCGCCGGACAGGAGATGTCCGCCCTGTACGGCGTACTGTAGCCATGCTTGTTCCGAGATTCGGGGGTGGCGGGGTCCACTGTAGCCACGCTCCGTCTCGTCACTGTTATGGGGGGTTGACTATAGGGTGCGGCCCATGGCCGCCTGCCATAAGCCGGCTTTCTTGGAGCCGGTCCTTCATGGGCCGGCTTTCTTGGAGTCGGCCCTTCATGGGCCGGCTTTCTTGGAGTCGGCCCTGTTGTGGCGTCTCCCGAAGATTGTTTACGGCCAAGCCGCCTTCCGCTAGTCGTCCTAGGTGATAGCCGTCCGGAAGAAGGCGGCCCCGTGTCTTGGGCGCCTCGAGGCTCCGTCGGCCCCTTGTTTTTTCTGAGGGCCAAAGGGAGCCGGTTAGGCTACCCGTGGTCATTTACTCCGACAGTAGTCCCCGAAGCTGGTCGGGCTTCACGGCTGAAAGGGGGGAGGGGAACGAGAAGCTCGGCCAGCTTCCTATCCCGAAGAGCCGGCATCTAGGAGCCG
Organism: Triticum dicoccoides; assembly: GCF_002162155.2. NCBI lineage: Eukaryota > Viridiplantae > Streptophyta > Magnoliopsida > Poales > Poaceae > Triticum > Triticum dicoccoides. The sequence goes on from NC_041391.1 coordinate 218,691,105, forward strand.
GCCTCCCTCGCGCGTGCCTTCTCGGCGAAGCCTTCCCAAATTCCAAGGGCGGGAAAACAGCTGGTGCGCCAGCCAAGCGGCGGGCGGACCGCCCGCCACCCGCGCGCCGTGTGGCTCCCTTTGGCTGGAGGGCCTGCCAGCCAATGCATGCGACGGGACACTACTGCAGGCCAGGGCCCACCACTTCCGCGCCTCGGCCCGTGCGCGGATCTTTTGTGGCCCGAAACCGACCGCACGTCTTCCGGCGGCGGTTCCCACTCGCCATCAAAGTGCGATAGTCGCGGGTCA
>NC_041391.1:218691663-218716034 GCF_002162155.2 Triticum dicoccoides
CCCTTTTCTTCCTCGCTCGGTAGCCCTTCGCTGTGCTCCCGCTTCGCCATTCTTTTCTTCTTCCAAGCGTGCCGCAGGCCTGCTACCTCCACGCCAAGCGCTCTCCGCTGCCACGCTCGCCGTCATGGCTCCAACGTCGAGCTCTTGGGACGGCTCCACCGTCCGCGACGACCACATCGATTTCCTCCGCAAGACGCGGTGGCTGCCCAGCGAGCATCTTGTGCGAGTCCGTCTTGCGCTAGCGAGGGAGGTTTTGCCGGCGCCAGAGGAAGGCGAGCGAGTGATCTTCTACTCGCACTGCCTGCGCGGCATCGGCCTCCCTGCGAGCGGCTTCTTCCGTGCATTTCTCGATTTCTACTAGCTTCAGCTGCACCACCTCACCCCCAACACGGTGGTGCTGTTGTTGTCCTTCATCTCGTTGTGCGAGGGTTTCCTCGGCGTCCTCCCCACCATCGAGCTCTGGGGGGAGTTCTTCCAATCCAAGGTCGGCACGGTCGTCGCGGGCGTGCCGACTCCATGCGGCGCCTTTATCGCCATAAGGAGGTCCACCGTCGACAACCCCTTCCCTCATATCACGCTGATCTAGTCGGTGAAGCTCTGGCAACGTTCTTACTTTTACGTGAAGAACGTTGCCCCGAACGGCGAATATGTCAACCTGCCAGCTTACGTGGCCGGCCCGCCGGCTGTGAGGCCGGCTTCATGGTCCTACCGGGCCAGGTCGCTAACACCGGCTGGAGCTGGTGCTGTGGCCCGGCTTCGGGTGCTGGTCCAGTAGGAGCGCCTGACTGGGCCCGACTTGGTCGCCGCCTTCGTCGAGAGCCGGGTTCTCCCGCTTCAGGGCCGCCCTCATCTGATCTGTCAGATGAGCGGCCGCTTCGACCCAAGCCAGCTCAGCACCAGGGAGATGCCTCACGACGAGGTGTCGTACATGGTGAACTACATCGCCAACTGCAAGCTCACCGAGGACTGGCAGTATGGCAAGGCGCCGTACTCTCGTGCCAATCCACCAGCCTTGGTAAATTTTCCTTCTTCCTTTGTTGCCCAATTTTCTTTTTTGCCCGACTCTTGACCAGCCGATTTGTCTTCGATTAGAATCCTCTCCTTCATCCTTTGGCCGGGACTGCGGGGCCGGAGCGCGAGTTCGCCCCCGACCGTGAGGCGGACGACCTCGAGGACGCCGACTTGGGGGCGGCCGCCCTGGACGACGACACCGCGCGGGGCGGCGGCGAGACAGGCGGCTCCGGCTTCACCGCCGGCTTTGACGACTGGCTCGACAATGACGAGGCCGATCCCATTCCGCGCCGCCAGCCGGCGACCGATCCCCAAGGTGCCGGCCCATCCGGCGGGCCGACCGCGCGAGGCGGCGCACAGAAGTGCCGGGCGGCGCCGACTCTCATCGGAAGCCGGCCGAAGAAGCCCAAGGGATCCGCAACGGCGACCAAGCGGGACGAGGCGGCCGTGAAGGCGGCCCGCTTCCGCAAAGTGGTGAAGCAGCCGCAGGCGGTCTCGGCGTAAGTTTTGGTCCGTATGCACTTTTCTTTCTTTCTTTAGTCGATGTTCTTCTAAGCCCTTTCTCCATTTTTGCCAACCAGGGCCCCGCTTTCTCTTGAGCGGACTACCGCAGCCTCCATAGTCGGCGGAGCGGGAGGATCTGCGGGCTCCCATCGCATAGACCCCCGCACCGAGCTTCAGGCGGCGACGGAGTGGAACGCGCGGGAGGCATGGGAGGAGCGGGAGGCAGAGGAGCGAAGGGCAGCCGCCGCCGAGCCGGCGCAGGAGACGACAGCGGAGTCGGCCAAGGCGCACTCCGATGCGGCAGCCAGGGCCCGGGCGGAAGCCGAGGCTGCAGAGAGGGCGGCGGAGGCCCTGCGTGGCCAGCCTCCGCAACTCGTCATCCCCCTCCGCTCCGCACTCCCGGGCGTCCCGGTGCCTCCGATGGAAGAAATCGGCCGCGACCCACCGGTGATGGAGAGGGAGGGGGCGGCGTAGTCATCCCGGAGGGAGTGGTGCCGCCTCCGTCGGCCAGGACTGACCGAGGCGGCCAGCCCGAGGTGCCGCCCGAGCAGCCGGCGGGAGGAGAGCCGTCTGGAACGGCGGATCTTGTAGTCCCATCGCCGACTCGCCGACGCGCGGGGAGGGCGGCCTCAGAGCCGGATCCGCAGAGGGCGGCCGGCTCCAGCTTGTTGTCGCATGATCTGGAGTCGGCCACAGCTAGCTCGCCAGGGTGGACGTCGGGCGGTGGGACGGCCGCGCTGAACTTGGCGGCGCAATATGTTCGTAGCCGGCTTCAGGCACAAGCCACCGCACTGCAGCAATGTACCCGAGAGTTTCTTGTGACCCGGGCGGTCGTTCGGGTGAGTTTTTTTGCTCATAATTTTTTCCGTGGGGGCGCGTCAGCGCACCCACTGGGTGTAGTCCCCGAGTTCCGAGCCGACTGCTGAGCAGGCGGCTTGGAACTTCTTTGAAGTCTTTGCCTTACTGATTTGCTTTTGCTTGCACAGGATTATCACAACCTCCACGCTGCTACCTTCAACTCCCAGGTCCGGGAGGCAAATCAGAAGGCCGCCGATTTGACGGAGAGCCGGCGTGAGTGTTTGTCTTTTTTACCTCGTGTGGGGGCGCATCAGCGCATCCACTGGGTGTAGTCCCCAAGATTCGAGCCGATTGCTGAGCAGTCGGGTCGGATCTTTCTTGCCGACTTCCTTCTTAACTTCTTCTTTTCATGCTGGCAGGAGTCAACGCCGACTTGAGGCAACAGCTGGGTGTGGCCCAGACCGCCCTTTGCACCCGGGAGGGCGAGCTCAGTGCCCTGGCCCTGGAGCGTGACCGCCTGGCCAAGAGACTGGCCGACCAGGAGGAAAGCCACAGGGCGGCCCTAAAGGTGGCGCAGGATAATGAGGCCGCCCTCAAAGCCAAATACGAGACCGAGGCGGCGAGCTGGGCCGAGGGAAGGCAAGCCCTGAGCGAAGGCTGCGACCGAGTTGAGGATTTGGTTGACAGTAGGCCGCCTTCTTCTTCACTTTGCTTGTTCCTTGTAGGCCAGTTTATCTCCTGACTTGCTCTGTTTCTTTTTTCTTTGTGAAGAGTACTTTCCTGGCTATTCTGTCGCCGCCAACCAAGCCATTGAAGCTCATCGCGTGGCCCGACGGCAGGCTGGGGTTGAGATCGCGCCAGATGCCAACCGGTTGCTTGAACAGCAACTTTTGGCGATCTAGGCCCGCCTTCAGCCGGCCTACCGCGTGCTCCATCGGCTTCAGCGTGCTGGAGCACATGTGCTGGCTGCCCTCTGGCCTGGTGAAGTAATTCCTCGCACCCCCAGCCGTACTGCCGACTGGCTGGAGGTAGCCGTCGGCCGCCTTGAGGCCTTGACGGCTTCAGCATCTCGATCCGGCGCCCGTCGGGCGCTAGAGTTTGTCCGGGCTTGGTACCCTGGGCTGAACTTGGACCAACTGCGCACCTGGCGGCAGGAGGCTGACGAGGAGCTGGAGGCGGTGCGGCCGGCTATCATCCAGCGCGCCTCGGCGATCGCCGACTTCACCGACACCAGCGCCTTTGCTTTTGAGGTGAACGAGGATGGCGTCGTGCAGCCGGAAGAATGGTTCGGGCTGAACCCGGCCGACGATGAAGACTCGGCGGAGGAGATTGACTCCAGCGACGAGGGCGAAGAGGAGGAGGAGGAGGAAGACAGTGAAGACGTTGTGCCGGATGTTGGAGCAGCCAGCCAGCCTCAGCCTGACTGTGCCTCCAGCAACGAGGCACGCGCGAATGCTTCGCCTGCTGCCGGTGATGACTAGGCCGAGACTCGCCAGTCGACCACTCCTCCAGCTGACACCGTCGTCTCAACCAATCTTCCTGACGCTCCGGGCGCTCCCTTGGCTTGATTCACTATTTTTATTTTCCTTCTTGACACTCTTTGAACAGATTTGTTATCTTTGCGCAATTCCACCCACTGGGGGTGTATTCAAACTTCATTGAATGCCGGCCTCTCAAAGGCCTTTTGTGTAAATATTATATGCATGAGCTTGGCTTCCATTCCTACTTGCTTTTTATCTCTCGGCTTTTTTCCTTTGCCGCCTTCCTTTGGCTGCCGCCTTCCCAGCCGGACAGCTGCTCTGCAGTCTGTGGCCGGGTAAGGAGTTCAACCATCTTGGAAGGTAAGTACTCAAGCTTTCTTAGATTGTAGCAGAGTAGGAAAGGAAGCCGGCCAGCCGGCTGCTTCGACAGCCGGTTGGCGAGGGGGAAGCCGGCTTGTGTTATGCAAGTTCGTTAGTCCTTAGAGTTTTTCATGTGGGCAGCCATTCCGCCTTGAACTCTCGCTAGTCAGGCAGCCGATTCTTAGAGCTGTGCCTTTCGCAAGAGAGGGCTTGGGTGTCGGCACATTACTTGTCTGACTGCAGGTAGAACTTGGACATAACTCAAGGCGGCAAGTCCCCGGGCCGACTAGTCGGACCCGGTGCCGGACGGAGAAAGTAAATGTGGTGGGGTAACCATGGGTATGATACCCCGCATACATAGATAAAATAGGGTAGTCCCAGAGAACTCCTCGGGGGACCCGTTGTCTGATACTTAATACAAAAGGTAGCGTGATACATACTGCATCTCAACTGTAAAATCTTCGAAGAAGATTAGCGTTCCATGGGTGCTCCGACTCCTTGCCGGAGTCGTCTCTCTTGCGTGCCTTCGGCTTCTGTGCATCGATTAAGTAATAGGAGTCGTTTCCTAGAGCCTGGCTGATGACGAAGGGGCCTTCCCAAGGTGCTGAGAGCTTGTGCTGGCCGGCTGTTCGCTGTATCAGCCAAAGCACAAGGTCTCCCTCTTGGAAGGATCTTGACTTCACCCTTCGACTGTGGTAACGGCGCGGACCTTGCTGGTAGATGGCGGACCGGCTGAGGGCTAACAGCCGACTTTCTTCCAGCAAGTCAACGCCGTCTTCTCTTGCTTCTTTAGCCTACGCCTCTGTGTACATGGTGACCCAAGGTGAGTCGAATTCAATGTCGGTTGGGATGACAGCCTAGGCACCATATACAAGGAAGAAAGGGGTGAAGCCGGTTGACTTGTTTGGGGTAGTGCGCAGACTCCAGAGGACGGCTGGTAGCTCATCGAGCCAGCAGCCGACCGAACGCTCCAGCGGTACGACCAGTCGGGGCTTGATGCCGGAGAGGACGAGGCCGTTTGCTCGCTTGACTTGGCCGTTTGACTGCGGGTGGGCAACGGATGCTAAGTCCAGCCGGATGCCCTATGTCGCGCAGAAGCGTGCCAGTGCTCCCTTGGCAAAATTTGTGCCGTTGTCGGTGATGATGCTGTATGGCACGCCATATCGAGTTGTAATATCCACAACGAATGTTACGGCAGTCGGCCCATTCAGTTTCTTGATCGGTTTTGCTTCAATCCACTTGGTAAATTTGTCCACGGCGACAAGCAGATGTGTCATGCCGCCGCACGCTGTCTTGAATGGCCGACCATGTCCAGTCCCCAAACAGCAAAGGGCCAAGTGATGGGGATGGTCTTAAGTGCAGAAGCCGGCAGGTGTTGCTTGGAGCCGAAGACTTGGCACCCTTTGCAGTGTTTGACTACTTCCTTGGCATCCTCCAAAGCAGCCGGCCAGAAGAATCCATGGCGGAAAGCCTTGGTGACGAGCGCCCTGGAGGCGGCATGGTGGCCGCATTCGCCTTGGTGGATGTCTTCGAGGATTGTTATGCCTTTCTCTGGCTCGACGCAGCGCTGCAAGACTTCAGTAGCACTGCGCCTGACTAGCTCTTGGTTCATTATTGTGTAAGCTCCGGCTCGGCATTGGACTTGTCTTGCCGAGATCTCGTCAGTCGGTAGCTCTCCATTTACCAGGAAACGGAGGATGGGCTGGGCCCATGATGGAGCTGTGATTTCTTTGACTGCCAAAACAGCTACTACAACCAGGGTGGGCGGGCTGGGTTGTGAGGAGTTGGAATCGGCCTCCACCTGCTGTGTTGCTGCAGTACCTGGGCCGGGTTCGACTATGGCAGTCCCCGAGCCAGCTGCCGAAGTCCCCGGACCGCCTGCCTGGTCCCCGAAGTCGGATCTGACTGCGTCGGGGTCAGGCGGCACGAAGATGGAACTGGATTCCGGAGACGGCTTGACAGATGGCTTGAGGAGGCGTTGGAGGGCGACGCCGGTTGGTATAGCTTGTCGGGTGGAGCCTATTCGTGCCAGGGCATCTGCTTGCTCATTGTCGGCCCGTGGCACGTGGAGGAACTCGCACCCCTCGAAATATCCGCTGAGCTGCTGGACGAGGAAACGGTAGCTTGCCATGTTTGCGTCCTTGGCATCCCAGTCGCTGGATGATTGCTAAACCACTAAATCCGAGTCGCCATAACAGAGGATCCAGCGGATGCCGAGTTCCTTGGCTAGCCGGAGCCCGTGTATGAGCGCCTCGTACTCGGCCACATTGTTGGAGGCGGAAAAGTGGATTTGAAGTGTGTATCTGAGCTTGTCGCCCTTGGGAGAGGAGAGGACGATGCCGGCTCCCAAGCCGGTGCGCATCTTAGATCCGTCAAAGTGCATCCACCAATGAGTGGAGTCGGGGGCCGGTGGCAGGTATTGGGTCTCGGCCCAGTCAACGAAGAAGTCGGCCAATGCTTGGGACTTGATGGCGGTGTGGGGCTGATAGTAGACTGTGTAAGGAGCCAGCGCGATGGCCCATTTCGCCACTCGGCCGGATGCATCCCGGCTGCCTATGATCTCGGCAAGCGGGGCAGTGCATACGACCGTGATGGGATGCTCTTGAAAGTAGGGCTTGAGTTTCTTGGAGGCGAAGTACACACCATAGCACATTTTCTGATAGTGCGGGTAGTTTTGTTTTGAGGCGGACACTACTTCACTCAAATAATATACCGGCCTCTGGACTAGCTGAGCTCGGCCTTCTTCGGGACGCTGGACTATGATGATCGTGCTGACCACCAGGCTGGTAGCGGCGATGTAGAGGAGCATGGGCTCCTTCTCGGTTGGGGCCACCAAGATAGGTGGTGTGGACAACATCTTCTTCAGTTCATGGAAAGCTTGGTCCGCCTGGTCATTCCACTCGAAGTGAGTGGACTTCTTCATGAGTCGATAAAGGGGGAGAGCCTTCTCTCCGAGCCGGCTCATGAAGCGGTTCAAAGACGCCAAGCATCCGGTGAACTTTTGGACGTCTCACAGCTTGGTAGGGACCTTCATTCTCTCTATAGCCTTGATCTTCACTGGGTTGCACTCGATGCCGCGTTCGGAGACTAGGAAGCCTAGAAGCTGGTCGGCTGGTACCCCGAACACGCATTTCTCCGGGTTGAGCTTGATCTGAAACCGGCGCAAATTCTCAAAGGTCTCCTTGAGGTCTTCTAGCAGGGTGACGCGCTTCTCCGTCTTCACCATGACATCTTCTACGTAGACGTGGGCATTTCTACCGAGCTGCTTGAGGAGGCATTTCTGCATGCAACGCTGAAAGGTGGCACCGGCATTTCTCAAGCCGAATGTCATAGTCAGGTAACAGAAAGCTCCGAATGGGGTGATGAAGGCGGTTTTCAAGCGATCAACCGGGTTCAACTTTATCTGGTGGTAGCCTGAATAAGCATCCAAGAAACTCAACAGCTCGCATCCGGCTGTGGAGTCTATCACCTGGTCGATCCTGGGTAGGGCGAATGGGTCCTTAGGGCAGGCTTTGTTGAGGCTAGTGTAGTCGATGCACATGCGCCACTGCTTGTTCTTCTTCAACACGAGGACCGGGTTGGCAAGCCATTCTGGAAAGAACACTTCCATAATGAAGCCGGCTGCCAGAAGCCGAGCTATTTCTTCTCCGACTACTCTTCTCTTCTCTTCCGACAGGCGGCACAAGGGCTGCCTGACCAGCTTTGCATCAGATCGGACGTGTAGCTTGTGCTCGGCGAAATCCGTCGGGACGCCCGGCATGTCTTTGGGGGACCATGCAAAGACGTCCCGATTCTCACGGAGGAAATCAACGAGCTTGCCTTCCTATTTGCTGTCAAGGCCTGTGCCTATGACAGCGTGCCTCTCCGGATGCTCCGAGTCCAGAGGTATCTTCTTTGTCTCCTTGGCCGACTGGAAAGAACCTGGAGCTTCACATTCTTTGGGGTCAGGGGACAAGGCCGGCTGCTTGCCAGCTAAGGTCACGATTCGATCCAGCATCTTCTTCTCTTTGGCGATCATGAGGGACTCGTCCAGCCGACTACTGGCTGCAGCACACTTAGAAGACTTCTTGTAGTCTCCGGCTATGGTGATAATGCCCTTGGAACTCGGCATCTTCATCTTGAGGTAAGCGTAGTGGGGCACAGCCATAAACTTGGCCAACGCTGGTCGGCCAAGCAGTGCGTGGTACGGGCTCTCCAAATCCACTACCTCGAACCATATTGCCTCTCGGCGGAAGTGATCCTTGTCCCCAAAGAGGACATCCATCCTGATCTTGCCGATCGGCGAGAAGGACAGGCCGGGTACGATGTCGTGGAACACAGTTCGGCTTGGCATGAGTTGCTTCGGCTTGATGTTGAGCTTCTCCATTGTATCTCGGTACAGTATGTTGATGCTGCTCCTGCCGTCTATCAGCATGCGGGAGAATCGGGTGGCACGCCTCTCCGTCGCCAGGGTGGCATCCAGAACTAGGGCATAGGAGCCAGGAGACGACATCACCTCTGGGCGGTCGTCCCGGCTCCAGATGATGGGCTTCTCTGACCAATGCATGAACTCAAGGTTACTGGAGGTGACTGCGTGAACTTCTTGTTGCTGTCGGCGCCGGCTGCGCCGATCTTCTGTCTGGCTGGTGAACACGATGTAGGCGGCTTGCTTGTCAGGGAACTCGTCTTGGATAGCTCCGACCGCAGGCCGAGCAGCCGGCTGCTGCGGGGCAGGAGGCGGCTGGCCTGCAGGCGGAGGCGGCAGCAGCCCCTCGCCCTTGGAGATTCGGGTGAGCCAATGACACTTCCGTGTTGTATGGTTGGACGGCTTCGCGCCGCTGTGGAACTTGTAGGGGGCGTCGAGGGTTTGCTCGTAGGAGAAAGCCGGCTGCCAAGCCGGCCTAACGCCCTTCCGCTTCTTCGGAGCCGGCCGTCCCTCAGGCTGCTCTTCTTCGATTGTGGCCACCTGCCGACTAGTGGAAGGCAGCATAGTGGCCTTGCGCTTGTGATTGTTTTGATACGGGCGCCGGCTTGATTCTCCAGCCGGCGTCTTGGGAGCCGGTGTCAGCACTTTTCAGAGGTGTCTACCCGGAGCTCGGTCTTCATTGAGGAGTCGGCAGTGGCGTACTTGTCCGCGATGATCAGTAGCTCATCAAGGGTTGTCGCCTCGTCGCAGAGGAGTCCGTGCTTGAGGAGAGTGCCCTCGCGGCACCCAACGGTGAAGTACTCTACGGCCTGGACCTCGTGCACCCCTTCGCAGGAGTTGCGGAGCTCGGCCCAACACGTGAGGTAGTCGCGGGTTGATTCGCTGGGCCCTTGTACGCACAAAGAGAGTTGTCGGAGCTTGGGAGCCCGCTTGTAGGTGCTGGTGAAGTTGCGTATGAAGGCTTCGATGAAGTCCAGCCAGCTGTTGATGCTGTAAGGCTTGAGGCTGTTGAGCCAGGTGCGCGCCGTGCCTTGGAGCATTAGGGGGGCATATTTCACGGCAACGCGTCGATTTCCATTCGCTATGCACGGCGGTGTAGTCGTCGATCAACCAGTCTTCTGGCTTCACGGAGCCGTTGTACTTGGGCGTGTCTCTCGGGAGCGAGAACCCTTTGGGAAAGGGCTCGTCGCGGATGCGGGGGCCGAAACAAGGCGGGCCGACATCATCTTCTTCTTCTAGGGCCAAGGATCGCGCTAGGCGGTCGATCCGATGGCGGGCGTCATTCTCGCCGACTCCTTCGCGGTGACCAAGTCGGCCGCTGAGAGTCGGATGCTCGACAGGCAGCGGGATAGGATATCTTTCCCCGTGAGGCGGAGGAGGAGGCAGGTCGCCTCGTCGCTCCACTCCTTGGGCGGCCTTCTGCGTCGCGCTCGATGGTAATGCGAGTCCGGCTGCGGCTAGCAGCCGACTCCTTCTCCTGTCTTGTACGGGTGCCACCCGCAGTCGGCGTACGCGACGTTGCGCCATGCTCTCGGCGAGGGGGGCTTCCAGCTCGGATGTCGGCTTCATGTCGTGTTGCGGCCGCATCGATCAGCTGCTGGATGCGTCTGGTCATGTAGGGGAGCTCGTCGGCCCCCAGTCCGTTTAGCTCGTCAACAATCAACTGGGCATCACGAAGATTCTCGAGGAACATGGCGTAGACTGGGCGGTCCGCTCCAAGCATGCTGGCGATGGCCGCGTCGCATTTCTTGACGACGCCGACTCGGCTTGGCCCTTCTGGAGGCGGCGTGCCGAAGGCGGCTCGGTCGACTTCGCGCTGGTGGGCTTCCATGAGGTGTCTCATGGTGGCTATCTTCTGGCCGTCCGCGAGGAGGGCAAGGCGGCGTGCCTCCAGCGCCTCAGCGTCAGCATCCGTCGGGATGGGGGCGGACAGGTCATGCAATGCAGCCTGCAGGGCATCGCGGACGTTCTCGTCGGAGGCGACGCCGTGGGTGATGACAAGCACTTCGGTGATGGTGCTGCCGCCACAGTCGGCTCGAGGGAGAGGGTCTTCAAAGACGATCACGTCGGAGGGGAAGGCGTCGAGCGAGGCCGTGTCGGAATCGACAAGCATCGGGTCGGTGGAGCCGACTGACTCCAAGTCTGCGGTAGGCTCGCCAGAGATGTGGAGTTGGTCGAGGAGGCTGACGAGGCGGCTCTCGGGGCAGCCTGTGCCTGCGTCGGATGCGGGCTCGTCAGAGATGCGAGCCTCGTCAAGAAGATCGGCGAGGCAGCTCGCCGCGCAGGCGTCGTCGATGCCTTGCAGCGCGTCGGGGCAAGCGCCATCGGGCGTGCCGGCCTGGCTACGCACGCTGGGGAGGAATAGGGTTCCCATCCAGAGAAGGTCTCCGGACGACGGTGCACCTGGCCCCATGGTGGGCGCCAAATGTCGGGTGGTAGGTGCGACATATGCCAACGGATGGCTGATCATTGTGGGAGCCAGTAAGACATCGCCGGTGCCTGGAAACGGGATAAGGCGAAGACATGCACGCCGGCGGATCTTACCCAGGTTGGGGGCTCTCCGTGGAGATAATACCCCTACTCCTGCTCTGCGGGGTCTCCGCATGATCACTAGATCGATAAGAAGCTACAAGAGGCTCCTTGAGCTGTTTGGTGGGAGGAGGAAGAAGGGCAAGGCTAGCTCTCTTCTCTCCCTATGGTAGTGTCTAAACTCTCTAAGCTCAACCCTTTGCATGAATGTCCCGGGGGGTTTATATAGGCCTAACCCCTGGGGTACAATGGTAATCCGGCCTGGGCATGGGCCCAGGCCATTAGTGTCTACGTCCGCCGGCTTCTGGGGCCCGCCGACTGGTGGGTCCCGCCGGCTTCTGGGGCCCGCCGACTAGTGGGTCCCGCCGGCTGCCGACTCATTGGTTGACAGGCCGGCCCCACTGCTTGGGGTGTCTTGTCGGGGGCTGGTTACTGTCGCCTCGCCTCTGATGACGAGGGCTTTGTCGAGGTAAGCATGGCTACAGTGCTGCCGCCTTGCAGGTGCTCACTGTAGCCTTACCTCATCTTGTCTGCTTAATGGTGCGCGCGCCCCGGGGAGGGGGGCTAGCCGGCTGCAGGAAGCCGGCCTGGCCTTAGGCCGGCTTGGGGAGGCCAGGCCGCCTTTGGATGCCTCTCTGACCGAAGGGGCCCGCCGCCTCTGGGCCATACTAGCGGCCCGTCGTGGATGTCGTCATGATTCGCATGGCAACAGTGCCTCGCCGGACAGGAGATGTCCGCCCTGTACGGCGTACTATAGCCATGCTTGTTCCGAGATTCGGGGATGGCAGGGTCCACTGTAGCCACGCCCCGTCTCGTCACTGTTATGGTGGGTTGACTATAGGGTGCGGCCCATGGCCGCCTGCCATAAGACGACTTTCTTGGAGCCGGTCCTTCATGGGCCGGCTTTCTTGGAGTCGGCCCTTCATGGGTCGGCTTTCTTGGAGTCGGCCCTGTTGTGGCGTCCCCCAAAGATTGTTTACAGCCGAGCCGCCTTCCGCTAGTCGGCCTAGGTGATAGCCGGCCGGAAGAAGGTGGCCCCGTGTCTTGGGCGCCTCGAGGCTCCGTCGGCCCCTTGTTTTTTCTGAGGGCCAAAGGGAGCCGGTTAGGCTACCCGTGGTCATTTACTCCGACAATACTGGCATCACCCGCTCCAATTCAAATGGCTGATAAACAGGAAACATAGTTGAATGTACAAACATTGTATGAGAGATAGATGCAATAGATAGTGTGGAGAAAAGAGGGCATGAAATAGTTGACATGTATATTGTTTAACTAAAACGGATAGCATGACATAATTTCACATATATGATGTCTATCTAAACTGGATATCATAGCATAACATAATTCAAAGATATGATGAATAACAAAACAGGATCGCATGACATAATTCACCTACATGTTATCTAAGTAATCAGGATCGCATCATTTAATTCACATATGTGATTTATATGCTAAACAGAGGGCATTCGATATGATGTCTGGACTAAGAACATGGTGTTGAGTATTGTGTATATAATGTCTAAACTATGCAATGCAAGACACCATATGCATGATATGAGCAGTATAACTGTGCCAAGTTAGAGAATACACCTCAGTAGGGGAATAGGACTGGTCATCTGTCTCTAAATCCATCTCTAAGGAGCTATCGGGACCCAACAAGAGATCTGCTTCGACAGGTAGCACTGTCTGCTCTGAAGGCCTTGTTTTCACTCCAGATTTTTCCATCTCCCACCCAAATGGCTGATTCACAGGAAGAGTGGTTTAATGTACACACATTGTCAACAAATGGAAATGTAATGAAGAAAAGGATGGGCAAGATATCATTCAAATATATGATGCCTGGTTAAACAGGATGGCATTGCACATTTCACATATATTATGGATGGCTAAAAGACATGAGACTGCATAATTCCCATATATGATATAGAAACTAAACAATTGGCATTATAGAACATGTCCAAACTAAGCAGATGACATATATGATGTCAAAAGTAGGCACTGCAAGGCAACATATGCATGATATGACTAACATCATCATGCCAAGGTAGAGCAAACACCTTGGGGGGTAAATAGGAGTGGTTAGCGGCATCTGAATCCGCCTCAGAACAGATATCTTCCTCTGGATTACAATCTGGAGAGGGGTGGGGAGGGTTTGTGAAAGCACAAGTGCTCCCTAGCTGGTTTTGGTAATTAATGTCAACATATCTCTTGTTGGACTAACACTCTTATCTAGTATGTTTCAGATAAGTTCAACAATGGAGTGGCATGGACTAAAGGATGTGGGAAACTCCTTCAAGATGCTAAGGACAAAGGACTGGCAAAAGCTTCAAGCTCAAGACTCTTCTTTTTACATTTTAGTGATCCAAGATCACATTGAGTCTATAGGAAAAGCCAATACTATCAAGGAGGGATGAGGTGTTGCTTAATGAGCCTCTTGCTTCATGTGCTAAGTGATATGCTCCAAAACCCTCAACTACTTTCTCACATCCACATATGACCTAAACCTAAAGCCAAAATCGGTCTCACCGATTCTTTCTATCCGGCACCACCGAGTTCAGATGTCATAGCCACAGCCACAAAACCTAGGCAAATTGGTCTCACCGATAGGGATCTCGGTCTTACCGAGATGGGATTGTAATCTCTCTGTGTATGTCCATTATCAAAATCGGTCTCAGCGAGTTTGAGCAATCGATACTACCGAGATTACAATGCAAACTCTCTGGTTAACTTATTACCAATATCGGTCCCACCGAGTTGAGTAATCGGTCCCACCGAGTTTGCCTGACCAACTCTCTAGTTAGCTAATTACCAAAATCGGTCTTACCGAGTTTGTGTAATCGGTCTCACCGAGATTACGTTATGCCCTAACCCTAACCATATCGGTCTCACCGAGTTGCGTTTCGGTCCCACCGAAAATCCTAACGGTCACTAGGTTTACTAAATCGGTCTGACCGAGTTTATTGATTCGGTCCCACCGAGATTGGTAAATTGTGTGTAACAGTTAGATTTTGTGTGGAGGCTATATATACCCCTCCACCCCCTCTTCATTCGTGGAGAGAGCCATCAGAACAAACCTACACTTCCAACTTACCATTTCTGAGAGAGAACTACCTACTCATGTGTTGAGGTCAAGATATTCCATTCCTACCATATGAATCTTGATGTCTAGCCTTCCCCAAGTTGCTTTCCACTCAAATCTTCTTTCCACCAGATCCAAATCCTATGAGAAAGAGTTGAGTGTTGGGGAGACTATCATTTGAAGCACAAGAGCAAGGAGTTCATCATCAATGCACCATTTGTTACTTCTTGGAGAGTGGTGTCTCCTAGATTGGCTAGGTGTCACTTGGGAGCCTCCGACAAGATTGTGGAGTTTAACCAAGGAGTTTGTAAGGGCAAGGAGATCGCCTACTTTGTGAAGATCTACAGCTAGTGAGGCAAGTCCTTCGTGGGCGACGACCATGGTGGGATCGACAAGGTTGCTTCTTCGTGGACCCTTCATGGGTGGAGCCCTCCGTGGACTCGCGCAACCCTTACCCTTCGTGGGTTGAAGTCTCCATCAACGTGGATGTACGATAGCACCACCTATCGGAACCACGCCAAAAACATCCATGTCTCCAACTGCATTTGAATCCTCCAAAACCCTTCCCTTTACATTCTTGCAAGTTGCATGCTTTACTTTCCGCTGCTCATATACTCTTTGCATGCTTGCTTGCTATATATTGTGAATGTTAAATTTGTGCCTAAACTCTACTCAAACTTAAAAAGGGCTAAAAACTGCAACTTTGGTACTTAGTGTCTAATAACCCCCCTCTAGACACCTCTTCTCAAGGTCCTACAAGTGGTATCAGAGTTTTGGTCTCCATTGCCTTGGTTTAATCACCATTGAAGGAAGATGGATGAGTCTACTTTGGGGAGTCTTAGACATAGAGTGCCTATACTTGATGGAGAGTATTTTCATGAGTGAAAAAATGAGATGCTTGTAATTTTCAATCAATATCATTTGAACAAGTACATTGCTAGTCCTTGTGCACCTTATGTTGATCCTATGCATCCTACCCTTGATGAGTCTATTGACATGATTAGAAATGTTAGAACTGTTAATCTTATCACTAGAGGCTTGCCTAGAAACTTGATTATAAAACTTCCTACTCTTGAGTGTGCCTACACTATATGGAAGTTTCTTGAGGAACGATTTCCTGATTATTCTTTGAAAAGTCTAGATGAAATTCTTCATAAGTCTATTGCTTTGACTAAGATGAATTCAAATGATCCTATGTTTGGTGATCGTCTATTTGAACTTACAAATCTTATGCGTGCCAAAGGAAATGTTGGAATTATTAGCGATATTATTTTCAAAGACACTAGAATTCATAAGCAAGATTATTGTCAAACTCATACTAATGAATCACTCTCACTAGGAATTGATCCACCACATGACGATGTTGAACATGGATACTATGATGAGGATGATGATGATGACTTTGATCTTGATGATGCAATGAGACATTTTGGTCTTATGGCAAATCTTCGGGGATATATGGCAGGAGGAAAGGAATGGGTCCTTGATAGTGGATGTACCGATCACATGACCGGAGATAAAGACATGTTTCGTGAGCTTGCTGAAAATGATAGTCCTTGAAAGTATATCACTTTCGGTGATAACTCAAAGGGTAAGGTGGTTGGCCTCGGTAAAGTACGACAGCTCCATTCAGAATGTCATGCTCGTTGAATCTCTTGGCTACAACTTACTTTCAGTATCTAGACTTGCTGATTTCGGTTTCAATGTCCTATTTACGAAAGTAGATTGCCAAGTGTTTCGTCGAGACAATCATAAAATGGTCTTTACCGGCATACGTAGAGGTGATCTATACATTGTTGATTTCACTAAAAAAGGCTCAACCTAAAACTTGCTTCATTGCTAAATCCTCAAAAGGTTGGTTATGGCATAGACGACTAGGTCACGTTGGCATGAGAAACCTTGACAAGCTTATTAAAGGGAATCATATCCTTGGTGTTAATGATGTCATATTTGATAAGGATAGACTTTGCAGTGCTTGTCAAGCAGGTAAACAGGTTGGAGGAAGGCATCCCGTGAAGAACATCATGACCACAAGGAGGCCACTTGAGCTACTTCACATGGATCTTTTTGGTCCCAACTCTTACAAGAGTCTCGGTGGAAATTCTTTTGGTCTATTTATAGTTTATGATTTTTCAAGATTTACGTGGGTGTTCTTTCTCGATGATAAATCGCAGGTCCAAAAGATCTTCAAAAACTTCGCTAGGAAGGCCCAAAATCAGTTTGAAGGGAAGATCAAGAAGGTTCGCAGCGACAATGGAACGGAGTTCAAGAACGCAAATGTGGACACCTTTCTTGACGAAGAAGGGATTTCACACGAGTTCTCGTCTACGTACACACCTCAACAAAATGGAGTTGTTGAGAGGAAGAACCGGATGCTCATTGGAATGGCGAGAACGATGCTTGATGAGTACAAGACACCGAAGCACTTTTGGGCGGAAGCGGTTGAGACAACTTGTCATGCAACAAATCTCTTGTATCTTCACAAGCTACTCGGCAAGACGACATACGAGCTCCTCACCGGTAACAAACCCCAAGTTGGATACTTTCGAGCATTCAGCTCAAAGTGCTACATTCTTGATAAGCATCGTCATTCTAAATTTGCTCCTAAGTCTCATGAAGGTTTCCTACTAGGTTATGGCTCAAACTCTCACACTTATCGTGTCTACAACAATTTCACCCGAAAGGTTGAAGAGACGGTAGATGTGAAGTTTGATGAATCTAACGGCTCACAAGTAGAGCAATTGCCAATTGATGTAGGAGACAAAGATCCTTCAGAAGCAATCCAAGACTTGTCTATTGGCAAGGTTCGTCCAACGGAGGTGAAGGAGAGTACCTCATTCGTCCAAGTGGAAGCTTCTACTTCACGACAAGGTGAACCAAGAGTTGATATGGAAGCATCCACAAGTGGGACACACCAAGATGAAGAAAACGAGGAAGTGCATCAAGAACGTCAACAACCTCCTTATCCACCGCGACAAGAGAACGACAACACCAACAATCAAGAAGATCAAGAAGAAGAAGAAGAAGATGAAGAAGATGTTCAACCAAGACCCAAGCAAAAGCTTTCACGAGTTCGAGCAAGAGTTGCTAAAGACCATCTCGTCGAGCAAATCTATAATGATATTCAAACTGGGAGAATCACTCGCTCTAAAATTTGTTTAGCTAACTTTTGTGAAAACTATTCTTTCATCTCTAGCATTGAACCTATGAAGGTTGAAGAAGCATTGGAAGATCCGGATTGGATAAATGCTATGCATGAAGAGCTACACAACTTTGAGAGAAACCAAGTTTGGACATTGGTTGAGAAGCCCGACAACAACCACAACATCATCGGTACCAAATGGGTGTTTCGCAACAAGCAAGATGAAGATGGACAAGTAGTTCGCAACAAAGCACGTCTGGCCGCCCAAGTCGAAGGTATGGACTATGGTGAGACTTATGCTCCCGTTGCTAGACTTGAGTCCATTCGCATCTTACTTGCCTATGCTAATCACCATGATATCACATTGTACCAAATGGACATCAAAAGTGATTTTCTAAATGGTGAAATAGAGGAGGAAGTTTATGTTAAACAACCTCCCGGCTTTGTCAATCCTAAGAAACCCAATCATGTCTATAAACTTTGCAAAGCTCTTTATGGTCTTAAACAAGCTCCTAGAGCTTGGTACAAATGCTTAACGAAGTTTCTTCTTGGAAAGGGATTTGAAATTGGGAAAATTGATTCTACTCTTTTTACTAAAAGGGTTAACAGAGAATTATTTGTATGCCAAATTTATGTTGATGATATCATATTTGGATCAACTAACCCTCATTTTAGTGAGAAGTTTGGAAAGCTAATGTCGGAGAAGTTTGAGATGTCAATGATGAGTGAACTCAAATTCTTTCTTAGGTTGCAAATCAAGCAAACTAAGGAAGGTACTTTTGTCTCTCAAACGAAGTACACTAAGGACTTATTCAAGAAGTTCAAGATGCAAGAATGCAAAGGTATGTCTACACCCATGCCTACTAGTGGACATCTTGATTTGACCAAAGATGGTGAACCAGTTGATCAAAACCTTTATTGCTCTATGATTGGTTCATTGTTATATCTATGTGCTTCACGTCCCGATATTATGCTAACTGTGTGCATGTGTGCAAGATATCAAGCTGCTCCTAAAGAATGTCATCTTAAGGCTGTGAAAAGGATAGTGAGATACTTAATACATACACCAAATTTTGGCATTTGGTATCCTAAGAGGGCCTCTTTCGATCTTGTTGGCTACTCTGACTCAGACTATGCCGGAGACAAGGTTGATAGAAAGTCCACTTCGGGTACTTGTCAATTTCTTGGTAGATCTCTTGTGTCTTGGTCCTCCAAGAAACAAAACTCGGTATCCTTATCTACCGCCGAAGCGGAGTACATTGCCGCTGGTTCATGTTGTGCTCAATTACTTTGGATGACCCAAACTCTTAAAGATTATGGGATATATGTGAAACATGTTCCATTGCTTTGTGACAATGAAAGTGCTATCAAAATTGGTCATAATCCTGTGCAACATTCTCGAACTAAGCATATTGAAGTTCATCATCATTTCATTTGAGATCATGTTGCTAAGGGTGACATTGATCTTAAGCATGTTCACACCAAAAAGCAATTGGCAGATATATTCACTAAACCTCTTGATGAGAAAGTGTTTTGCAGGTTGAGAGGAGAATTGAACATCATTGATGCTTCAAACTTGGAGTAGAAACTCCATTGGATACATGCAAGACATGAGCTTATGACTAATCCTTGATATTTATCTTATGATGAAAATCTTATGTCTTGGACATATTTGCATCTTGCATGTTATCTAACCCATGTAGGTACTTGGTTGAATCAAATTCAATGAGATTGTAACCAACTCACATCTTGAGCAATCTCTACATCACCAAGTCTCTATACAAAGGTGGTTGAAGACAAGGAAGCACGGAACCATTCAAACATATCCTTTGACAAATTCTATGTTGAGCTTCATGATTGTCATTTTTGGATACACAAGTGCTCTTCCTTGCAAGAACTAACCTATGTAGGTAGATGGACTCAAATTCCAAGTGGAGCTCCCAACTCTTGATGAGCTACATCAACCTTGAGCAACCCACACAAGTTCAACTACATGATCAACACCACCAACCAAGGTATGTTATTCCATCTTAGAGAAGCTTTACTCCGAGTCGTGAGCTAAAGCAACTCGACAAGATGAGAATACATCAAGATGCTTAAACGAAAAATGGTAGCCCCATTTTGAGCTAAAACGATGAGTATGACCTATGATCAAGTGATCTCACTTGACTCCTAAGTCAATATACTCTAACATAGGTGACCTTGTCGCCGACCATCTCTAGATGAAGTTCTCTTGTGTTCGTCTCTGTGTTTTTGCATTTGTCGCATGCATATTTGTTTCCCCTTTCAAAAAAAACTTCATCTAGATTTCCTTCTTTTCTTTTTGTTTGCTCTGCATTTTATGCATCCAATTCATTGCATATCATTCAGTTAATTCCTTGCAAATCTTTGTGAGATCCTATTAGTCTAGTGAGCTGAGGTGAGAAGTGTTTTCTCTGCGATGAACTCGGTTCCACCGATTAGTTATTTTCGGTCCAACCGAATTCTTTCGGTACAACCAAAGCATACAACTCGGTGCCACCGATTTCACCACAGGAAAAACAGTTTGCCACTTATTCTGTGTTTCGTCTGTTCCAGCTCCACTCAATGAATCTTGTCCTCTACAAGCATCACATTTTTACAAATGCTTTGTGCTGTGACTCAAGGATCAAACCCATTCACGACAAATTCCAGAAGCCCTTCTTGGAAATTGATGTCAAAGGGGGAGAGAGAGATCACATCAAAGCTTATCATTTAGAGAGAGATCACATCAGAGAATATCACTTCCACAGGGGGAGAGAGAGATCTCTAGGGGGAGAAAATACTCAAGTAGAAAGTATTTCTCAAGGATCCCAGATGCTTGGTGTTCAAGAGGAGAGATGCCACATGTCTTATTGAGGGGAAAGACATGTTCTTATGTCCTTATTTGCATTAGTTTGCACTAGCTCTGTTCATTCATATCTTTCAGCTCTGATTTTCTGTTCCCTATCTTCTCCCAGTATCCCATGCTAGATTCAGGGGGAGCAAGACATCTAAGGGAAAGAAATCATTTAAATTCATTGCATATCTTTACTCTTGGGGACATGTCTAATCCAATGTGGTACTTAGTACTCACTCTCTACATGTCATCCCAGTCTTGGTATTCTTGTGGTTTCTTCTGTTTGCTCTAGCTAGTAGATGTACCTGTGTTATCTAACCTTGTTTGTGCAGGTTCATTCCATCCTAAGCCAACTCAAGACTACAAGGTAAGTATATGCATCACAATCATGTGTATGAGGAATTCTTGCTGATGTACATACTGTTTGCAAGAAGGACTCATGAGCATGAAGGTATTTTCTTTAATATTCTTTGCTCTGATGCATATGGCCAAGATACATGTAACTCATTGCTTACTCTGTCATGGTTATGCTCTCACATGCTTCTATGTTCTATATTTCACATGATTGCATACATGTAGGGGGAGCCTATGCTTGTAACATGTCTTTCCAAAGCTTTACTTGCTATTCTTTATATCCTTATCTAAAGCTTTGATGTATGTTGTCATCAATTACCAAAAAGGGGGAGATTGAAAGCACAAGTGCTCCCTAGGTGGTTTTGGTAATTAATGTCTACGTATCTCTTGTTGGACTAACACTCTTATCTAGTATGTTTCAGATAACTTCAACAATGGAGTGGCATTGACTAAAGGATGTGGGAACTCCTTCAAGATGCTAAGGACAAAGGATTGGCAAAAGCTTCAAGCTCAAGACTCTTCTTTTTACATTTTAGTGATCCAAGATCACATTGAGTCTATAGGAAAAACCAATACTATCAAGGAGGGATGAGGTGTTGCTTAATGAGCCTCTTGCTTCATGTGCTTAGTGATATGCTCCAAAACCCTCAACTACTTTCTCACATCCACATATGACCTAAACCTAAAGCCAAAATCGGTCTCACTGATTCTTTCTATCCGGCACCACCGAGTTCAGATGTCATAGCCACTGCCACAAACCCTAGGCAAATCGGTCTCACCGATAGGGATCTCGGTCTTACCGAGATGGGATTGTAATCTCTCTGTGTATTTCCATTATCAAAATCGGTCTCACCGAGTTTGAGCAATCGGTACTACCGAGATTACAATGCAAACTCTCTGGTTAACTTATTACCAATATCGGTCCCACCGAGTTGAGTAATCGGTCCCACCGAGTTTGCGTGACCAACTCTCTGGTTATCTAATTACCAAAATCGGTCTTACCAAGTTTGTGTAATCGGTCTCACCGAGATTACGTTATGCCCTAACCCTAACCATATCGGTCTCACCGAGTTGCGTTTCAGTCCCACCGAAAATCCTAACGGTCACTAGGTTTACTAAATCGGTCTGACCGAGTTTATTGATTCGGTCCCACCGAGATTGGTAAATTGTGTGTAATGGTTAGATTTTGTGTGGAGGCTATATATACCCCTCCACCTCCTCTTCATTCATGGAGAGAGCCACCAGAACAAACCTACACTTCCAACTTACCATTTCTGAGAGAGAACTACCTACTCATGTGTTGAGGTCAAGATATTCCATTCATACCATATGAATCTTGATCTCTAGCCTTCCCCAAGTTTCTTTCCACTCAAATCTTCTTTCCACCAGATCCAAATCCTACGAGAGAGAGTTGAGTGTTGGGGAGACTATCATTTGAAGCACAAGAGCAAGGAGTTCATCATCAACGCACCATTTGTTACTTCTTGGAGAGTGGTGTCTCCTAGATTGGCTAGGTGTCACTTGGGAGCCTCTGACAAGATTGTGGAGTTGAACCAAGGAGTTTGTAAGGGCAAGGAGATCGCCTACTTGGTGAAGATCTACCGCTAGTGAGGCAAGTCCTTCATGGGAGACGGCCATGATGGGATAGACAAGGTTGCTTCTTCGTGGACCCTTCGTGGGTGGAGCCCTCCGTGGACTTCCGCAACCGTTACCCTTCGTGGGTTGAAGTCTCCATCAACGTGGATGTATGATAGCACCACCTATCAGAACCATGCCAAAAACATCCGTGTCTCCAACTGCGTTTGAATCCTCCAAAACCCTTCCCTTTACATTCTTGCAAGTTGCATGCTTTACTTTCTGCTGCTCATATACTCTTTGCAGCTTGCTTTCTATATATTGTGAATGTTAAATTTGTGCCTAAACTCTACTCAAACTTAAAAAGGGCTAAAAACTGCAACTTTGGTACTTAGTGTCTAATCACCCCCTCTCTAGACACCTCTTCTCAAGGTCCTATAGTTTTCCATTGAACACACCATGGAGCGATGTCTACATGACATTGTATTGCCGCGCAAAACTCTTCTCTTCTTCTCTACATGTTCAGCATGACTATGTACAATATCTGACATGCATACGAAAAAATATGGTGAGATTATGTAAGGAGAGCATGCAGAAATTTAGAGTGATGGTAACACCAGTGGATGGATCCAAAAATAATGATAGCAGGCTGATGGTTGCTTTAAATTAATAAAAAGACAGATGATGATTGCTTTACTATTTGTTTCCCACCCAAGATGAACAACATAGGCATACCCTAGGTGAACCAGATATTAGGCAGACATACTATTCATTGCTGCCTCGATATGTGCCCCACAACTAATTTATAACTCAAGTTTGAACATGAATTTGGACCTGAGTTGGGAGTCCAAGAGCTGAACAGGACGATAAAGTAGCAGGTAAGTTTAAGCAATGCATAACATTAGCAGAAACAAAAGAGTGCGACCTCTCTTGTGGACCCGTGTACTCCTCGGGTTCATCTGCTGAGTCGATGATGGTGATGCCATTGGGGTGCGTGCCGGCGGGAGGGAAGGAGATCTGAGGCGGCGAAAGATGGTCAGGAGTCATGATGTCTAGTTTGGTGGATGCTTCTGTCGATGGAGCAGCTCAGGTGAGGTGGACGACGTCGTGGCAGGAGCAGGACAAACCACACAAAGTTCCCTTCGACACGTACCTGTAACTAAAGTAATTCTGTAAGGGCTCATTTGGCTTGCATGATTCTTAAAACGCAGGGATAGGAAAAACACCGGAATAGGATAGGAAAATGCACATGGTAAATAGAGCATTTGTAAACACAAGATTTCTATCAACTTGGGTGTTTGGTTTACAGGAATTGGAAGAGCAGAGGAATGCAAAGAAACATGGCCAAAATAAAGAGAAACCATATGAAAGCATGTACAGTTAGAATGTTATTCTGGCACTAATGCACTTGGTCTTGTTTTCATGCATAGAATTTTGAAATGTAGGTCCAGGTGGATGTTTTGCTTCATTCCTTTCAACAAAATGCATGAATAATTGAATAGTAGAGTGCCATTGGAAAATTTTCTATTGCTATGTTTTTGCGTTGAACCAAAATAGCCCTAATGGATCGACGTGAATGTATAGTAATAAGTGACGCAACAAGTGTACAACCTCTTTGTCGTAGCCGTGTCGACCTCAGCATAATTGGGTTGGTCGTTGAAGCAGTTGAGGCAGAGGTGGCTGTCGGAGGTGTGGAGGAAGATCTGAGGAATCTGTAGACGGCGTCCAGGGCACTGCTCTGTTGTGATGGATCGTTCTGTCGTTGGAGCAGCTCCGGTGAGCCGTAAGACGTCAAGGCTGAAGCAGCACAAGACAGACATCGTCAATCTCAAGTGGGATTCTAATAGCATCTCCAATAGATAATGAAAAATGGATGTAAAATTAACATCACCAAAAACCACCTGACTACAACAGATGAGGTAAAAACTGTTGACTCTGAACTTAACTGTCGAAACTGAAATTAACTGTGGAATCTGAATGCTACTGTCGAAACTGAATGCAATGGTAGCAGAGAGACACTTGACATGTAGTTTAGGGAGGGCCTGCAGTTCATCTTCAACTAGCGCACCCCTGAGTCGCCTGCCACCAGCGGTCGAACCGCCGGCCCCGGCGCCGCCTCGCCGCCCCGAAACAACTCGCCACCGCCGCCCCGGCCAGCCCTCTAGGCCCCCCCACCCTGAACCCTAAGATAGATAGTGGGGTACCTCTCCGGCGAGCCCCCGTCCCCGCTGCGGGTGGTTCTTCCTTAACTCCGACGAGCCCCCCCCCCAACCCCT
>NC_041391.1:218716211-218723959 GCF_002162155.2 Triticum dicoccoides
AGTCGACTGAAGTGTGGCTTAATCGGAGCAGATCAGCAGCACGAGCGAGGGGGAGAGCAGTAGCAGCAGCTGGGCGAGCGAGCGATCGAGCGAGAGCCGGAGCAGCAGCAGCAATGCGAGCGAGCGAGCGAGAGCCGGAGTAGCAGCAGCAGATCCGGCTGGTATGGACGCCGCCGCCGAAGGGGCCTCACACTGGGGGAGAGCCGCCGTGGAGATGTCGCCCGCAGCGCCGGCTTCAAGGTAGCCGCTCCATGGCGGTGCGGGATGGAGCACCGTCAGCGCCGGGAGGTCGGGTTAAGGAGAAGGTGTGATGCGATGAGTGTACAACCTCTTTGGTGGCGCCGAGTAGGCCTTGGCTTCGTCCGAGGAGTCGGTGAGGATGTTGTGGTTCCGGTGGAGCAGGTTAAGGCGGCGCTGTGGGGATGGAGCAGCCGCGATAGATGAGGCGATCGTCAGAGCAGCTCCTTGGAGGTGGAGGACGGGCGGCTGAACCGGTGGGACGGCAAGATGGACGACGGATCCTCATCCGGGGAGGTGGACAAGGGACGTCGAGCTATTGCGGTGGACGACGTCGTCGGGGAAGAGGCTCTGGCTGGGTAGTGGTGATGTGGCGGACGGAGGAGGGTGGGGTTTCACGGCTGGAGCGGAGAGGTTATGGCGGCCTGGGATTTCGAATGGCAAAAATGGGGCGATGGGAGGGGGTGAAGCATGACTTAGGGACACGCTTGTCCAAAATGTAGGGTGTGTTACAAAAGTACCCCCCACCGATTTGAACTAGCGGCCCTTTCGGCTCAGAGTTAGAAGGGGGATTTCGCGTGTCGGGATTTGGCAGCTGGAGGGAGTTTTCGTGCGCGTTGTAATTTCTGGATAGCAAGGTGCGGGTTGTGAAGGCGCCAGTTTTGGGAGCACGATATCCGAATTTTCGGGATATAACAAGACGCGGGTTGAATTTTAGGGACAAGCCTAACGTGTAGTAATATTGTACTTGTACGTACCAAATCAATTCGCACTTCCCTCAACCAAAAAGAAAACAAAAAAAATAAAACTATTCACACCACACAAAGAGAGAGTCTTGCCCCGATTTACTATACAAATGCTATTCAAAGCTACTCCCTCCTTCCATCTATATAGGGCCTAATGCGTTTTTCGATGCTTTGACCAAATATTAGAGCAATGATATATGACATGCAACTTACACAAAGCACACAGTTAACTTCGTCTGTGAAAGGTTCTTTCAATGATATAATTTTCACATTGTGCATGTCATGTACTATTAATCTTGTCAATAGTCAAAGGCGGTCTTAAAAATCTCATTACGCCCTATATAGATGGAAGAAGGGAGTATGAATCCATGTTAGGTCCGATTAATGTTTTTTTCTTTGCTGTATAATGCATGTAACCTACTCATACCAACATTTTAGTGCATTCCAAATGTCTATACTACCGCTGCAATTCGAACTAAATTTGAATTCGTTTCTCTATTTCAATAAGAATCTACAATCATGATTGTTGCCAACTTCAACCATCATTCGTGCATTACCTTAGTAACACACCACATGATTACTATAGAGATAGATATGAACTATGTGTACTACATGAACTCGAATTCTATTTTTTGAATACACTTGATGTTGATTCCAAAGAATAGTACATTTGATGTACTAACTATATATTCATAATCTAAACCATGTCCCATACGTACACCGTGTTTATCACACAAAGTATACTGTCCCGCCCCCTACATTATGACAAGTATTTAGACCTGAGTTGCAAAAGCCACACATTAGCCCAAATTATAATCAATGTTGTACATTATGATATCTTCTTCAAGTATCTGTATCCACCTTTTTATAATGAATTATGATCTTTGTTCGTCTTTTACACCTTCATGATCCTCTTCTATTTGTAGCTAGCTAGCGCTAACTTTCTATCGTGCATGCACATGCCCCCCCCCTCACACACCCTTAGCGTCCCCTCCATCGCGCACGTCCATTATTTCTCTTTAGGTCGTCCACCAGTGGTGTGTGCAGGCCCCCGGCTCCTTCTTTCTGGCACACACCGGTCGATATACCTCTCTAGCCAAGTGTGCCTACAACAAACACATATATACTTCCCCTCTTCTCTTCTCACCGTCCATGCCCCCATATGTCCAATACGATTCCACGCAGGTGCACACTCCCGCCCCTCTTTTCATTAGTCACATGCTCGCACACTCCTCCCCCCTCGACATGGTAGGCCTCTCGCACCACCTCCTAGCCACACTCTCTCCCCATGTCTGCCTCTCCGGACCTTATTTGCTTCTAACACATGCAGGTGTGTATATGAACTGATCTCCCTACATATAGCCAGGTCGACTATAATTCGTTTTCACCAAGCACTGATACACTTACCTCGCTAGTTATGTCTCTCCTTTTCTCGGACACACGACGGTTGATCTTCCTATGTAGTTACGCATGCTTAACACAACCATATCTTCTCCCCTCATCATCCTTGAATACCTCCCGACCCGTCTCTCACACGCACGTGCATAGACAGACAGACATCCCCCGCCCTCTCTTATTGATATTGCACTCATACCCTCCGTTTGTCTAGCAGGCCTCTCACACCATTTGTGAGACGCCACTCCACCACCAACCCTCCGACGCTCTACCTTGGTCTTTTTCCCAACCTTATTCCTCTGCTACACATAACCATGGATGTCGATCGATCTCCCTCAATACGTAGCTAGGTCTCTCTCCTTCCCCAGACATATACTAGTCGACCGGTCTCTACCCCCCCACACACACACCGATAGTCGAACGTTGTAGGTAGGTATCCATGCCACAGAGAAGAACTGCACCTCTGCCCTCTCGAATTCCAGTAGGCCAGCCGCCCTGTATCTTTGACATGGGCAAACACAAGTTCGATGGCACTCTTTATCGATCGCGTAGCCGCACACTTCATCCCTGTTTTTAATTCTATCGATATCTCACATCCATGACTCCATTTCACACACATTGCATATGTTACGTTTTTCTGATTGAGATATCATCAACACATTGCCTCTATTTCGCACAAACCATCTCTCTCACACCCACCCACGTACGTACCTGCACCTAAAGAAGAAGTGCACGCAGGACGCCCGTACTCATGTCTTGTTCCCGGCCACACCCGCGCGGGTACACGGTGGAGTTCGTTTCTGTACGAAAAGGCAGCCCACGTGATAATTTGACGCGTGTAGCAATTGTTTACTCGAAGGAGGGTCGGGTACCACGCCTATAATATAAAATGATTGCCGTGGGGAAAATGGAAAAATGGGTTTGTCTCTCGTGAGTCTCATTACACAATCTCACACAAGGCCGCCGTGGCCTCTCTCTCTCAGCGTTGGTCAGTGATCCGACCGCATCCCGTCCGCCGACAGAAAGGGAGGATGTGCATTGTCTCTCCGTTCGACGGCGTTGAGGCAGCTCGTCCCGATCTACAGTACCGGCCGTTCTCTCTGACCAAGCTCCAGCGCGGTAGGGCCTTCGCCACTTGCTCGCTGCTGCAGTATGGGCAGATCCCGGCCGCCGGCGCCCTCCTAGTAACATCCCGACGACCCTCAGGTACAGCTTCCTCCGGCCTTGCTCCACTGCCCATCTTCCCACGTTGCTGCATGTGGATCTTCTTTAGTTGTTTGCTTAAATTGTATCTCGGACGGCGTACTTTCCATCTTGCAATCTCGTCCTCAAACCATTTTTGATAAACCACCATGTGCTATCTTTCCCTTTTTACATGGAACATGCTTCTTTTTTATTGCCGTATGTGTCTTCAACTCGTGTTATTGGGCAATAATTGTTTCCTTTCGACCTCCTTTTGCAAACAGGGCTATCCATTTTCACCTCGTTGCTATTGCGACCTTTTGGTGAACTGCACAAATCACTTTTCTGAAGAGTGTTTTGTGCAGTTCCGCCAAAATGTCACACGGGCAACGTTTTTACATTTTCGTGGGACTGCGGAAAGGGAGATTGGTTTTGCTATCCTCCTCATCCAACTCCGTGCCTAATCTTCTCTGACAAGAAGTTAGTCCTAAAGAGAGATCGTAGAGGTGATCGGCTTCTATTTATGTGTGTTATGTTTCATCATCTAGTTCCACTATTATTGTAATCACACTGACTGGATATCTTTGCAAATAGGGATGGTCCACCCGATTTTAGTGGAGCCGCACAAAATGATCGGATTGTGGTGTCCTTCATACACCTCTTTTTTGGCTACAGAGCTGGGTGAAACTAGCTGCCAAGCAATGAACACTATGCCAAGGAAATGGAGCCATGCCTACGAACAGCATCGGTCAATTATATTTTTTTCTTTATTTGTACACCTTCTCACTACCTTGTCTTCAGTTGTGATGTGAATATTGCCGCTGATCTGCGAACCATTGAGATGCATTAGCCATGGTAGTTTCATTTGTATTTGATGGAATGTTGTAACGAGATAATCTCGAGGCAAGACACACGAATCCTAAGTTGAAACCTTTTTTTTCCTGCGGGAACCAGAGTTGAAACCTTCATAGCATCACAGTACAATTTCATCAAAATTAGGCGTACATATAAACAAATCCTGAAGGATTGATAGCAATGCCAGAAACAATTCAACTTCGTTTCGCCGACATGTTGGACATCCTTCATCCGGCTCCACCTGCCATGCAGAAATATTGAGTGCACAACACAACTTCAGGGAAAGATTCACCCCGGTCGTTGCGCCGCAGTAGTAATGACTAGTGAGCAGTCAAATCACAGAGCCCCACCTTCACCACAGTAAGTTGCTCGGACGAAGCAACCATCATTTCTCTGTTCCTTGAATCCGCTGGTACTCCCATATTCCCACAGTAAAGTTGCTCGGGCGAATCAACCATCACTATATCCGCTCACGTGTGATGACCACGGGAGCTATCCATTCAGATTGCATGTTAAAAAAATAAAGGTCGATAACTAATGCGGCAAACTTTCAAAAAAAAAACTAATGCGGCACTTCGGGCCAACGCGGCCAGATCGCATTTTGCACGAGAAATTACACACCATGTTTCATTGACATGTGGTCTCGTTCCAACATATCAGTGAGATGACGGTGAGTAGTAGGAGTATTTCCGAACCGACGTGTAGGCCGGGGCGCCCCTTCATGAACCGTGGCAAACTAGTAACCGTCCACCGACGCTTCGCCTTTCCCTCTAGATTTGGAACTGCTGTCGCACGCTCTTCCTATCCCTCCTCCATTTCCTTCTGCCCTTCACGCTTTCTTCTGCCATTGTTCGATTGTCTTCTCCATGGAGGGAACAGGACGGAAACGACCCCGTTATTCTTGCCCCGATCTGAAAGATGACGTGGTGGAGGAACTCATTGATCGGTGCGACGTCATCACCTCGGCTAGCATGGCAGGTTCGTTCAAGCCCATTCTTGACTCAACTAATAACATCATTACAAGGAACCCAAGAGTCAAGGAGCAGTTTGATCTCCCCTATCTTCTTCGCCGTGACCCTGATGACTGGCGCCGTCACGACGGAGGCCTCGCCCTGTGCAAGTTGATGCCGCTTGACAATGATACGTATGATGTTAAGATGCCATCGCTTGAGGGCAAGGCCTGGGCAGGCACAAATGGAGATTGGGTTGTTTACATTGGGTCCAACTGCGAGTGGGAACTTGTGAATGTGTACACTCGTGACCGGGTTCCACTTCCAAAAATCTCAGCAGACTGCCCAAAGGTTGAGCACACCGGTATTGTACGCACGTTCAAATACAATCATGGTGACTGTCTTCTACGGAAGATAGCAATTTCTTGAGTTCCCACCCACTCTTGGAATTACAACAACTATGAAGTTGTTGCTCTCTTCGACAAGCTTGTTGTCGTCGTTGCTGGTTTGACTCGATGGACATTGCTCAACAATCAGTTTCTGTACACGGATGAGTACTATGATGCAATTGAATACGAGGGCCTCTCGTGTTTACTGCCACCACCCGTGGCACTCTTTTTGCATGGAATCGTTATGATTTTGGTACGTTTGTCTTCCACCGTAATTATAATTGTTTCATCCACATGCATGCGGGTTAGCAAGTTTCCCTTTACTAATTAACCTTCTTCTTGTGTTTCCAAGGTCCTGTGAAAATTCCACCACCTATACTTGAAAAATTTTATAACCAAGGGGGAGATGACAATGGTGATGATCACGAGCATGAGGACGAGCAACGCCCATATACTCGTTGGCGCCTGGCAACTAATTCCGATGAAACATGCATTGCAATAGGTTATCGGATGAGGGCAATCATCAACAATAGTAGTACACTATTTGTACTAGCATCACATGGTTCGCGCGTCGTGCGGGTGTTTTTACTGTAGCCATATTGTACTACGTAACCAGCACCTCAAATCCTCGATACTAGTAGTACTATATAGTACTAGTAAGTAGTAGGAGTAGTAGGGTGGCATGGTCCAGAACAAGCATTCACGTCCAGGAGTATGGCACACGCCACCAGCACGACTTCCATCTGACACCATATTTCTTGGAGTCCGTGCTAGAGCAATCTCTTCAACCTCATCGTTTCTCTAACTCAGCCATCGCGCGGGGGCGAGGTGGGGGTTTGCCGATAGTCGGTTTCCTCAACTACGGTCCCACTTGTAAGGCCAACTCCAATGCTCTATCAATATATGGATGTAGTCTTCTTCCCAATACAAAAACTTGCATCCATTCTACTCCCTCCGTTCTACTATTTGTAAAAATATATATGTATCTAGACATGTTTTAGTATATAGGCACATCCATTTTTGGACAAATCAAAGTCAAGTATTTTGGAACGGAGGGAGTACACAATAAAAAAATTAAGTTAGCACAACTAGTCTAATCCGAGAGCACAACCGAAGATTTGGTCGGGTTCTTCCTCCTTTTGCTGACACGTGGGACATCCAGCATCCAGGTCATGTCATGAAAGAAAATAGAGTGGTAGTTGATA
This sequence comes from Triticum dicoccoides, assembly GCF_002162155.2. Taxonomy (NCBI): domain Eukaryota; kingdom Viridiplantae; phylum Streptophyta; class Magnoliopsida; order Poales; family Poaceae; genus Triticum; species Triticum dicoccoides. The sequence continues at coordinate 218,723,171 of NC_041391.1, forward strand.
AGTTGAAGCGACGAGATGTGCATCTTGGGTTAAACTGTAAATAGAATCTTACTACTCTTGAGTAACTCCAAAAGCGGCCACCGAAGATCTTTCTTGGATTTGTTTTTCATCACCAGCACGTCGAGGTGAAAGATGTGCAGGCTCAGTGGGTCCGCTTGCGTTTTCACTGACATGTGGGACCGCATGTGAGCAAACAGACGATGGGCTCCGCGCGTCCGCTGGCTGGCTGAGAAGAGAGATAGAGGAGTGCTGAGCACGGACTACAGGAAATTTGTTCTACGTAACCAGCACCTTGATATTCGCGTGTGGTTGTTTCTACAATAAAAAAAGGAGGTACCTCTACTTATGTTCTTACTCCCACTATGCCTAGCCTAAGGTTAGTAGGTGACCTTGCGCTTGGCTCTTCGCCTCTTCCGGAAGTCGATGGTTCTACAGTAGTGCTTCTGGCAATCTGACACCAAATGAACTGATGCACGTCCACCGCTTGTAAGCAAAAGTTTCTCCTTGTGTTGCGAGCCACCGCGCACACATTGGCGAGGGAGAAGGCGTAATCAAGCTTCTCGTCGTTCTGCGAGTTGATGGGACACATCAAAGTTATTTACTAGTAGTACGTACTCTCTCCAAAAAAGGGCTGACCATGTCATTGCTACCATCCCGTGCTCCGTCGTTGAGTACGTGCACTATTCACGTGCCATTCACGTGCCATTGAGGAGAAAAAATATTGCGTAGGTGCCATCGAAGTGCACGACTCACTTACGGAAAAGGGTTTCCCCCTGCTCCCCCCCCCCC
>NC_041391.1:218724403-218728781 GCF_002162155.2 Triticum dicoccoides
GCACGACTCACTTACGCACTGCTTATCTGATTATCTCCATTTTCTTGCATGACACGTGCACCTTGATGCTAGATGTCTCGCGTGTTGGGAAAAGGATGAACAAAGCTCACGTAAAAGAAAAGAGTTGAAGAGCATAGATTCCCGACGACCGAGGAGGAGCAAGGAACCTCGCGGTGGAGCGTTTGCAAGGAACCTTGCGCGTTTCCCCTATTTTTTGCCACCTACCCACCTATAAACAACTAAAAGAACATGAACTTTTCGCTAACCACTAGAAATGGTACATCAGGATGCTAAGTTGAAGATGTTTTATACTCCCTCCGTTCCCAAATATAAGTCTTTTTAGATATTTCAATAAGGGACTACATACGAAACAAAATGAGTGAATCTACACTCTGAAATATGTACACAAGCGAACGCACTAACTCCATCCGATCCAACTCATGCACATACGCGCACAGCATGGAGCACACAACACACGTACACAAGACGTGCATGCACACACGCTCGACCGCAGAATGCACGTGAATAACACATGCATGCGCACACACTCGGCTGCATGGAGGCGTGCGCCATCCGCGGCGACGTCCGGTTCGTCGTGCTATGGCGAAGCTCGCACGCAATGGCGCATACGCATCTCTTGCAACACCTCTTTGCCGTCGTTGCTCAACTACTAGTCGGAGACAAAGACGACCACAGCCTCGGCCTTAGAGCTAGCACCGATGGAAAAACACGCACACTGCACGCACACAAGCACATACGGAGTGCCCACGACGTGGTGGTGGTGCGTCCCCAGTCGCCTCTACTCCTTCTGCGCACGTTGTCTATCAAGGCGGTTGCATGCTAATGATGATGTGGGTGAGATCTTCTAGGACTCAGATGATGACGAGGAAAATTATGAGACACAAGGTGACGTACACCGTCAAGGTCCACGGTCAAGGGGGTGCTAGCAAGTGTGCTTAGAGCAAGTACAATAGAGCTGAGTCAGCGGGCTATAAGGAATAAACAGTAGTATATTTCTGCTTAGTTGGAGGAAAGAGAAGAGGAGAGAGAAGTTAAGCAGGCTCTTCGTGAAGAGCCAGCTCTAGCACGTGCTCCTAGGCACTTTGTAGTACATGTTGACTATAAGATGGGCTGTAGGCTTATAGCCAGCAGCTGGCTATACTATTAATGCTCTTTAGATGAGGTGCTAAGTGCATTAAATGTCTTAGTAACTCAAGTGTTCAATGCATAGGTGCTTAGTTTATTGGTGCCACATCATATTTTATGCCTACGTGGCAGGCTTAGCAGCTATACATGGTGGAGCACTGGGAGAGGCCAAGGCTGGTCATAGTGGGGAGTAACTTGTACTGTAACATATTACTATGTTACTCTAAACATCTCTATAAACCGGAAAGGAGGGAGTAGTAACATACACTAGTGTCATATGCAGAGTATGGGAGCACATGATATTTCCCCGTCCGGACCGATCCCAAGTTGGCTTCCGCCTTCTTGGCCCAACAAAAAACCCTCCCCCCTCTCGTGTGCGCTTCCCGCCCGGCGCCAGCTGAGCCCGCCGCTCCACATTGATGGCAAGTCAGGGCGACGCGACCTCTCACTGCTTCCGCCGTTGAAGCGGCGCGCCGACCGAGGGCACCGCCCACTGCATGCCCGGCATTTCAGACTACACAGTGGATAGTAACTTTTAGAGCAAGTACTACTATAATTAGATGACATAAGCAGGCTATAAGGATTTAAATATAGTATTTGTGCTTAGTTGAAGGAGAGAGAAGAGGAGAGAGAAGAGAAGGGGATTGTGAACGTGTAGCCGGTTGTACTCCAATATACTCTACTTTGTGAGACAAAAGGTGGGGCCATTATTAATGATATTGTATTTATACTAAAGGGACTAACGGATGCCTTAATTACTCTGTATCATATGGTTTCGCACCGTTCCAGATCTTAGCGCCGCCACGCAATTCTTCTCCAGTCCTCCTTCCGGTGTGCACCGTGAGAAGGGACAGCAGTCCTCCGAACCCCGCCTTTCGTGATCCTGTATGGGAGAGGGGCAATCAGGTTTTTGGGGAGCACACTCCTGCGACTGCTGCCAGCGATGACTTCCTCAACGACAGCCTTCTTCCCTGACCTCGGTAACCTCTTCATCAACGACATGAGTGACAACATCAACCACATCGGTTCTGCTCCCGCTGTACAGTATGTGATTCTGTCCTCCTGGTTTAGTCCGCATCATTACTTTGATGTTTGCAATTGTCGTCATGATCTATTTACTACTGATTCGAATTAAATCTCATACTAAATTGCTCATATATTCAACAATCCAATCCAAAAACCTAATCACAGGCAATTTACTCCGAGTTGTTTTGCTGCACTTTTGAAGCCGCCTACTTTTAAGGGGGTGCAATATAAAAGGTGGTGCACAAGAGCAGTATATTGGTTTCAGATCATGTGCTGCTATGATGCCACTAAGGGTAAGCCTGAGGGCGATCTTAATCCTACACAGCAGGAAGCTTTTCAGAACATGGATACCCTCTTCAAAGCCGCCCTGCTGAGTGTTCTTAACGATTCCACTGTGGATTCGTATATGTTGTTTGACAGCGGCAAAGACATGTGGGCTGCGCTCGAGGCCATGTTTGGGCCCTCGGGCGCTGGCAACGAGTTGTACGTCATGGAGCAATTCTGTGACTACAAGATGACTAATGAGCGCTCTGTTGTTCAGGAGACTCATGAGATACAATCACTCTCTAAGGAACTTGAGTACTTTAAGTGTGTGTTACCAGACAAATTTGTTGCTGGGACCATCATTGCCAAGCTTCCACCTTCGTGGAACGATTTTGCTACTTCTCTGAAAAACAAGAGACATGAGTTTTCTGTTTTGGATCTCATTAGCACTCTTGATTTTGAGGAGAAGGCGAGAGCAAAAGACACACGTGCTCGGGTCGCCGAGGGAACTTCTAGTGCCCACATCGTACACGAGAAGAACTTCCAGCCCAACTAGCCCCAAAACAAAAAGAACAAATCTCAGGCAAAAGGCAAGTTTGATGCAAAGAACAAGCCGTCACATTCTACCAACTTCAAGAAGAATTCTCATAACGGGAAGGGATACAAACCTCAATTTTGGTAGCACCGCACAGAATTTATATGGATGCATCTACCTGCTATCAGCTAACCTCATGGTGCTCCAGGTATTCCTACATTCGTAACTAGGTACAATGACCACCACAAGATGAAATTAGCTTATACGTACGTTGACTTGCTGAATGCAGTGCGGAACGATCCTGTCATGTCTGGAGGAGCAAACAAGCAGTGCAGCCGAAGGTGGAAATCAACCAAGGACTTATGAAATTATATGTAATCTTCCTCAGGTAGGTCAGTATCCCCTTCGTCCAGATGATCGTGTTTTGTCATGCCGAGCTATTGATATGTGCTACTGTTTTGCAACACCGTTTAAGTATAGCTACTGTTTTCCTATCTTTTCAGATTCAGGACAATGAATAGGATATTAGGGGAACTGCACAATATGGACCCATGTTGAGTCATCTCTATTGCCTCATGTGTTTGCTGCAAATGTGTCAGCATCAATTGCAAGATGAGGCAGCTAGATAGCTGTGGAGTTGCCAACATGCTCAAAGTGCTCGCAACATTGAGAGGAAACAAGCATGCCCAGGAAATTAATGCGTGCGCAGGGAGACCCTTTGCTCAGAGAAGCATCGATCGATTTTGTTTATTTCCACACCTTCTCACAGTTTTGTATATTGGTTATAGTATGGTGAATCATTGAGATGCATAGACATGCTGAACTTTTGTTCTTCTGAATGTTAGTTTAATGTGAGTGTCTGCATCCAGTACTGCATCCTCTAATTTGGTGGATGCACACAGAGAAAATAAATCTCCTTAATTTACTCCATAACCACCCTATTAAATAGGCCTAGTAACAAACCAGGCGCATGCAGTGGCCGGCGGGCACATGCATCCTGCATGCATGGCTAGTCATGCAGCAACGCAAAAGAAGAGAGTGGTTCTTGGGAAAAAGCGAGTAGTTAGTGCAGTGTGCCTTATAAACACGAACAACTCGCTCTCCCGCTTCCGTCTCCCCACCCAATTCCCCCTGCTCCCCAATCTTCCTCACTCGTCCAGAAAACCCCGCTCACCTTCTTCCTCACTCGTACAGAAAACGCCTGCTCTTCTTCTTCCACTCCTACAGAAATCCCCAGCCCTCCTTCTTCCCCACTCGCACTGCCACTAGGCTCGTCTCTGGCTACTCTGCTCAAACCCGTGAGCTCGGCGCGATGCCCACAAGGAAAATGGAGTCGGCTGGCCCCAGCGCCAAGAAGATGAGGCTCCCGCCAGCGGCAACGCCGGTTGTAGATCCCGCACCCGGTAG
>NC_041391.1:218729071-218747057 GCF_002162155.2 Triticum dicoccoides
GGTGGACCGCATCAGCGATCTCCCGGACGTCATCCTTGAGGAGATCATCTCGCTTCTCCCCACCAAGGATTGCTGCCGCACACAAGTCCTCTCAACTCGGTGGCGCCCTCTATAGCACACCGCGCCCCTCAATCTCAATTGTCATCAGATATCTGTCCTTCCTAAATTTGATCTCATCAGAGACATCGTCTATTCTCACCAGAAGGCCCTGTTCAATGCCTCTGCATCTCGACAAGCTACCTGCTGTCCATACCCGGCAAGGTGGACGCTTGGCTGACATCCCCTGAATTCGGAAAACTCCAACAGTTTGAGTTCTACCATTACCACGAAAGTTTCATACCACGAACATACCAAGAATTCGTGCCCACACCACCGTTGTCCATCTCGCGGTTTTCCTCCTCTCTCCACACCGCCACCTTCGCTCGGTGCCATCTACCAGACGATCTGGTACAAATGCTTCGACTCCCACTGCTAAAAAAACTTTTGCTTGTGGTGGTTTATCTGTCGGAGGCCTCACTGCACAACATCATCCACTCCAGTTGCCCTGCCCTGGAGCTCTTGCTGATTGTTTTGGGAATAGAAATCGGTATCAGTTGTCTCCAAATAAAGTCGCCTCACCTTAAAAGCATTGGAATTTGTTTTGAAGGACAACAGCTCATCATCAAAGATGCCCCTTCACTTGAAAGGTTGCTCCTTCATAATTGTTATACACCTTCAGAAATAATTGTCGTCTCTGCGCCCAAACTGGAGACCTTGGGTGTAATTCATGACCCGTTTAATAATCACACGGAGTTGGTGTTTGGCTGCTCACCTTTTCAGGTACCGTATATTATCATCTACACATTTGTAATCATATGCTGCATTTTTCATTTGTGCGCATAAGTTTTATATCATCTTGGAGTACACTTGGGTACTAATATTATGTTATATGCTCAATGAAGAGTTCGTCCATTGATAGCCTATCAATGCTGCTGGATTCTGTCAAGATCATATATATCAGAATGTATAGTTTTGATCTGGACATAATTATTGGCTTGCTGCGATGCTTTCGATCTTTGGAGAATTTATACATAGAGGTGATGATTTCATCCACATTGAAAGCCCGTATATATTGTACAGAATTAACTGTTCAGCTGTCGTTCTTTCGACATACTCTTTTTTCAGACCTTAACTGTTTTCAATCTGCATGTCTACTTAGGCAGAACCACATGGAGAAAAACATATAACCAATCGTTGGCGTAATAAGCACAAGGATTTTCTCAGTTCTCATGACATTCATTTGAGGACAATAACGATGGGACGATATGCATCCAACCAGGCAAATAGAAGCTCTGTCACATTCTTCATGTTGAATGTGAGGTTACTATTGTCCATGAGGCTTAATTTTTATAGCAAGAGATTTCTCACGGACGAACATGTTGAACAGCAAAAAAAGAAGTTTCAGGTGGACAAATGGGCTTCTAAATGTGCTCGGCTTCTATTTACAACAAGTTGTAGACATCCTAAAATAAAAAAATTGCACAGGATGTTGATTTTATGGATCAGACCAATCCATTTGTTTGTGACTGCAAAAAAGAGTGGTTGGGTTAGATGTTACTGTCATGTTCAATCTGGGTTTTGTCTAGAAATTTGATGAACCATTAATCCTTGGGCTTTTTGTACCATTTGTATGCTTGACTTGCATGTTGTTGCCCTCGTACTCCCCTCGACCTGCCACTACACTGCCGCATCTTTCATGGCTGCTGTTCGTTCCCGTCCGAGGCCTTGCTGTCATTCTCTGCCTTGGTTAGCTCGCTGTGCTCGCCGCTGTCTAGTGTTGTCAACATGGTCAACAACCAAGAGGAATCAGGAGATGACTGTACATGGAGAGGCTGACAATAGGGACCCACCAGGGTCATTGCATTTCGCAAGCAGGTGCCTCGTTATTACAAGCCAAAACAATACTTCCTCCTAATTGTTTGACAACTAGGTTCCACGCCATTGTCAATGTAGTCAATAAACGAGAAAATTACACAACGAGCAGATAACACTAGGGACCCAGCAGCTCGCCTAGTTGTTTTTCAGTTTCAGAGACGGAGCTCAACTGCGTGCTGTGCGGGGGCTGTGGCCCGTCTAGCCCACGCTTACGCTTTTATTAAGCACATGAAGAGCCCAGTTGATATTTTTTTTCTTTCCGAAATTGGCTAGCCCAATTCTTTTTTTTGGAGAATACCAAAACCGAGGCCTACTTGCTTTTCTCAGCCCTGCTGGGATGCAAATCTTTCAAGACGACGAGGAGGGATAAGAAATGGGCTTCCCCAGAAAACGGGCTATAAGTTGTAAGAAATGGGATGTAAATTTTTAAACCAAAGCCAACCGGCAATTGCATTAAAATATCATTTTTCAGGATTTCTCTACTCTCTACTCTTATAAAAACCAAAGCCAACTGGCAATTACATTAAAATATCATCTTTTCACCCACAAGATAAACTACTCATACAAATGCATCTTCATGTTCCGTGCAACGAACGGGCATCTTGCTAGTTAAGATTCTAAATTTCATTCATTTTTTTGCAGAGAATTGTTTTTTGAATTTTATTTTGATATAATTTTTTGAAAACTATTTTTAACGTTACTCAAAATTTCGTGATTAAAAGAGTTCGGACCCCACCGAAATATGCAAAATTTCATTGAATTTTTTAGCAGTGCCCAGAATATATGGTCTGTAATGCTAATAAAAAGAATATGAGCTTCAAATATCCTTAAGAATTAGCAAATGGGCTGTAAATTATTGAAAATAATGGCTAATGGGCTGCATGCTGTTTTCCACAGATTTGGAGGCTGACTTCTGGGCCTACTAGGTTGACGATGACGTTGTCCTAATTTTTTTTGACGCGTATGCAAGGCTTTGTCAACTTAGTCAACACACAGCAGTGACTGTTGGATGTCCATCCAACAGCCGCCGTGCTTCTTCAATCTCTGATCTTCCTGCTCCAGCCGCCCAAACCAGCGCTCGCGGGACTGCCTGCTCCCTCCTCCCGTGGCTGGCTGTGCTGCCGCTAGGCCATCCCTCTAACCACCCACACATCCTGTTATTTTTCGGTGATGTCAACCTCACCCCGCAGTCGACCAGTCAGCGCTCATTCTCCCCTCAGCGTGGGCATCCGCTGCAGTGGCTTCGCCGACTTCGGGTGGTTCTCTTCCTGGCCCCCGCCCTCGTCCACCGCGTTTGTGCTCTCAGCGCGGCAAGGTCAACATGGTCAACAAACAACGGCCATCGAAAGAGGCTGACAGTAGGGGCCCACACAGAAAAATACCTCCTTATTACGCGCAAAACAATGATTCCTCCACCTAATAGCTGGGACCCATCGGAAGGGTCTCTGTATTTCACGAAGAAAACGTTCCCCCAACCCACCGGAAATGCCTCCTTATTACGCACAAAAAAATGAATACTCCCCCTGCTAGCTGGGACTCACCTTGGTGGGAGGCTGACTTGTGGGCCTACTAAGTTTACGGGGACGGAGGGCTTTGTCAACTTAGTCAATATGAACGACTCTAGCTCCAGTGACCGTACGATGTCCATCCAACGGCCGTAGTGCTTCTTGAACCTCTGGTCTTCGTGCTCCAGCCGCCCAAAGCAGCGCCGGTCGTGCCGCGTGCTCCTGCCTCCCGTGGCCGGCTGTGATGCCACGGAGGCCTCACCGCCCACTACTACTCCCACCGTTGGCCAGGCCATCCCTCTACTCACCCACACCCCGTGTTATTCTGCGACGACGACAGCCTCACCCTCTTACTCCTCTTCGCGTGTGCATCCACTGATGCGTCTTCCCCGGCTCCGCGTCGTCCCCTTCCTAGGCCTCGCCGTCGTCCACCGCCGTGGTGCTCTCGGTGCGGCGTGGTCAATATGGTCAACGACAGACTTCCATCGGAAGAGTACTGTGTGTGGAGAGGCTGACAGCTGGGTCCATGGCGGCCGCAAGGAAGTGCCTCATTATTACGTGCAAAATAATTATTCCTCCACCTAACAGCGGGGACCCACCAGACATGCCACCGTATTTCACGAAAACAACATTTCCCCCTGACTGCTGGGACCCACCAGCTACATCTTCGCACGCAAGGAAGTGCGTCCGGGCAAAAAAAACGATTCACCCCCCGTGACTGCTGAGACCCACCAGCTACATCTTCGCAGGCAAGGAAGTGCCTGACAGTCGGGACCCACCTGGTTGAAGCGTACGTAGCGTTGTCATTCTGGTCACGAACGTGTATGTACATACTGGTCGATGTAGAGGTGCGCACGTGTCATAGATGTAGAGGCGCGCACGTGTCGTAGTAGAGGTGCGCACGTAGCATGTACACGTACGTACATCAGCGAGGGTGCAAGAAAGAAAATACGGCCATGTACATACATACGGGCAGGGTCTCGAATGCCTACTCGCGCATACGTACATGGCTGGGTCGGAACGGAGAAACAGTGTCATCGTCGTGTTCATGGGGAGCCAACCGGCTGGGTCGGAACGGAATGTGTGGTCGTGTTCATCGGGAGGGCTTGGACGGAACATGCGATGGAAACGAGGCCTGGCATACCGCACAACGGAGGAAATGGCCTTGTGTTCGATCGGCCATGTTTGAAACGGGGTCTTGTTGATCGAGAGGGGCCTGGCGTACCGCAAAACGGAGGAAACAGACCTCTTACGGTCGAAACAGGGTCCTGTTGATCGGGAGGGGCCTGGCGTACCGCAAAACGGAGGAAACGGACCTCCTACGGTCGAAACGGGGGTCCTGTTGACCGGGAGGGGTGTGGCGTACCGCAAAACGGACGAAACGGACTTGTGTTGGAGTGCTACGGTCGAAACGGGGGGGGAGGGTGTGGCGTACCACAAACGGGACTCCACAGGATATTGTTCATCTCCACCGTCGACCTCCTCAAGCCTCCACGGGCTACCATCGACCTCCTCCAGCCTCCATAGATGCCATGGAGGAAGATCAAGAAGTTACCTCTCGTCTCCAAGCAGAATTCACCATCGGGGAACTACACAACTCGGCTATTCCAAATTCGGTCATCCCTTCCAACTTTAGATTTATTTCTTATGAAAATATGAAAAAGAGCGTCACTTGTTCTCCATAAGCTATGTAGCATCCTTGGGTGAAGGGAGCTCTAACCGTTACGGGTAAGCTCCGTAAAGAAATTATGGACCTCAAACAACAAATCAATAAGCTCGAGGAGGAGAACCGTATCCTGAAGGGCATCATTGCCAAAAAGATCATAACACCGACCGTGAAGAAGGAGACATAATCACATGGGTATGGGCACTCCCCTTGGCAACTGCCAAGCTTGGGGGAGGTGCCCCGGTATCGTATCACCATCACACTCCTATCTTTACCGCTTTATTTAGTTCGATCCTTTTTAGTAGTATCTTGATCTAGTAGATTGAAGTTTTGATATCTAGTAGTTTCTAATTTTGCTTTGTGATCTATTTATGTAATCGAGTCTGTGAGTTATCTATAATAAAGATTAGTGTTGAGTCAAGGGCTTTGCTATCTTGCTATGATCTTGAAAGAGTAAAAAGAATAAAAGAGTTCATATTGATCTTTTGGTTAGTGATGACTTCACACATAGACAGTATGAGGCTTAAAAGTTGTTGAGAGTTGATAAACATGGTTTTGGTCATCGTTGCAATTAATAGGAAGTTATAAGGAAAGAGAGGTTCACATATAAATATACTATCTTGGACATCTTTTATGATTGTGAGCACTCATTAAGTATGACATCCTAAAAGAGTTGTCGTTGGACAAGGAAGACAACGTAATGGTTTATGTTTTCTCACATCTCAGTTAAAGTATGTTGTCATTGACCTTCCAAACATGTTGAGCTTGCCTTTCCCCCTCATGCTAGCCAAATTCCTAGCACTAAGTAGAGATACTACTTGTGCTTCCAAATATCCTTAAACCCAGTTTTGCCATGAGAGTCCACCATATCTACCAATGGATTGAGTAAGATCCTTCAAGTAAGTTGTGATCGGTGCAAGCAATAAAAATTGCTCTCTAAATATGCATGACTTATTAGTGCGGAGAAAATAAGCTTTATACGATCTTGTTATGGAAGCAATAAAAGCGACGGACTGCATAATAAAGGTCCATACATAAGTGGCAATATAAAGTGACGTTCTTTCATACTAAGATTTTGTGTATCCAACCCTAAAAGCGCATGACAAACTTTGCTTCCCTTTGCGAAGGGCCTATCTTTTACTTTATGTTTTTTGCTTTATACTTGAGTCGAGGTGATCTTCACCTTTCCCCATTTTCATTTTATCCTTTGGCAAGCTCCTCATGTTTGAAAGATCATGATATATATATCCAATTGGAGGTTTTCTTAGCATGGACTATTATTGTTGACATCACCTAAAGGTGAATACGTTGGAAGGCAACACAATAAGCCCCTATCTTTCTCAGTGTCCAGCTGAAACTCCATAACCACAAGTATTCCGTGGGTGTTAGCAATTGTAGAAGATTATATGATAGTTGAGTATGTGGACTTGCTGAAAAGCTCTATTCTTGACTCTTTGTGATGTTACGATAAATTGCAATTGCTTCAATGACTGGGATTATAGTTTGTTAGTTTTCAATGAAGTTTCTGAACCATGCTTGACATTGTGAATTGAGTTACGGGAGCATCAGAATTCATATGACAAAATCTATATATGTTGCTGTTATAAGAATGATCATGATTCCCTCATGTTCGTATTTATTTTTTATCGACACCTCTATCTCTAAACATGTGGACATATTTTTTCATTTTGGCTTCCGCTTGAGGACAAGCGAGGTCTAAGCTTGGGGGAGTTGATATGTCCATTTTGCATCATGCTTTTATATCAATATTTATTGCATTATGGGTTGTTATTACACATTATATACCAATACTTATGGCTATTCTCTCTTATTTTATAAGGTTTACCATGAAGAGGGGGAATGCCGGCAGCTGGAATTCTGGCTGGAAAAGGAGCAAACATTGGAAACCTACTATGCACTCCTCCAAAAGACCTGAAACTCCACGAAACTCGGGAAAGCTTAAACCCAAGTCCTACAGTGATGGATATAAGCGCAATTGAAATTCCTAGGGAGTTATACATTTTTGTTTTGATAAGACCGTTCACAATTTCTTGAAGCTCGATCTCCCCCCCAGATGAACCATATAGCCAAGAGAAACCATGAACCAGAATAGAAGAGCTTGCCCCACCCATGAGTAAATATTTCATAGTAGCCTCATTAGACCGTAGATCTCTCTTGGTATATCCATACAATAGGTAGGAACATAAACTGAAACATTTTGGAGCTACAAAGATAGTTATTAAATCGTTAGCACCACATAAAAACATTCCCCCTAGAGTAGCTATTAATACGAATAACAGAAACTCTGTTATAGCCATTTCTGTACATTCAATGTACTCTACGGATAGAGGAATACATAAAGTTGAACATAATAAAATGAGAAATTGAAAGATTTCGTTGAAATTGTTCATTTGGAAATTCATAAAAATTCTCGTAGAATCGAGAATGAAGTTTTCATTATGTACATGCCATATCATGAATTAGTAACTGCATCCAATCTCCAAAAAGTCCCGATTGTTTCGATTTTTGAAATGGGATATTTACGGAATCCCCATGAATAGGATCAAATCTTATTCCATGCTATTTCCAGAAGATTCTTCTTTCTTATTCTTAAGCAAGCCCTCGAGAGGGCTTAGTTGATCATGATTTCTGTTTTCTCTTTCTTTTCCTTTTTGTTTGGTTCGAGAAAGATATCGTCTGATTCTCCTTCTATTGATTCTTTTCCGATCGAGATGTACGGATCCATGTGTCGACATACATAGATTCTGTTCATGGATTAACGAAAATGTGCAAGAGCTCTATTTGCCTCTGCCATTCTATGAGTCGCTTCCTTTTTGCGTATGGCACCCCCACTCCCTTTGGCAGCATCTACTAATTCAGAACTTAATTTGAAAGCCATATTTCGACCCGTACGCTTTTGGGATGCTTCTATAACCAACGAATGGCAAGTGCTCTTCCTTGTTTAGATCCTATTTCAATCGGAACTTTCCGCGTCGATCCTTTTTTATTACGTCTTGTTTTTACTCCTATATTGGGAGTTACTCTATGTATTGCTTGACGTAAAACCAATACTGGATTTGTTTATGTCTTTTGTTGAATCTTTTTCACGGCTCGATAGAGAATTTGATAAGCCAACGATTTTTTCCGTCTTTCATAATAAGGTTAACCACCATGTTAACTAATCGATTACGAAAAATTGGATCGGATTTTGCAGTTCTTTTTTCTGTAGTACCTCGACGTGGCATGAGCGTGAAAGAGGTTCAAGAATCCGTTTTCTTTTTATAAGGGCTAAAATCACTTATTTTTTGGCTTTTTGACCCCATATTGTAGGGTGGATCTCGAAAGATAGGGAAGATCTCCCTCCAAGCCGTACATACGACTTTCATCGAATACGGCTTTCCACAGAATTCTATAGGGATCTATGAGATCGAGTATGGAATTCTGTTTACTCACTTTAAATTGAGTATATGTTTCCCTCCTTTTCCCGCTAGGATCGGAAATCCTGTATTTTCCATATCCATACGATCGAGTCCTTAGGTTTCCGAAATAGTGTAATGGAAAAAGAAGTGCTTCGTATCATTGCTATTTGACTCGGACCTATTCTGAAAAAGTCGAGGTATTTCGAATTGTTTGTTGACACGGACAAAGTAAGGGAAAACCTCTGAAAGAATTTCCATATTAACCTTGGACATATAAGAGTTCCCAATCGAATCTCTTTAGAAAGAGGATCTTTTGTCTCATGGATGTCCTGTTAAATAGAGCACCTACCCTGCATAGATTAGGCATACAGGCCTTTCAACCCACTTTAGTAGAGGGGCGTACTATTTCTTTACACCCATTAGTGTGTAAGGGTTTCAATGCGGACTTTGATGGAGATCAAATGGTTGTTCATCTACCTTTATCCTTGGAAGCTCAGGCAGAAGCCCATTTACTTATGTTTTCTCATATGAATCTCTTATCTCCCGCTATTGGGGATCCTATTTGCGTACCAACCCAAGACATGCTTATCGAGCTTTATGTATTAACGATTGGAAAGCGTCGAGGTATTTGTGCAAATAGATATAATAGTTGCAGAAACTATCCAAATCTAAAAGTAAATTACAATCATAATAATAATTCTAAATATAGGAAAGATAAAGAACCCCATTTTTCTAGTTCTTATGATGCACTGGGAGTTTATAGACAAAAAGTAATCAGTTTAGATAGTCCCTGGGGGGCCCGAGCCATCAGTGAGATACCACTCTGGAAGAGCTCAGATTCTAACCTTGTGTCAGACCCGCGGGCCAAGGGACAGTCTCAGGTAGACAGTTTCTATGGGGCGTAGGCCTCCCAAAAGGTAACGGAGGCGTGCAAAGGTTTCCTCGGGCCAGACGGATATTGGTCCTCGAGTGCAAAGGCAGAAGGGAGCTTGACTGCAAGACTCACCCGTCGAGCAGAGACGAAAGTCGGCCTTAGTATCAAGGAATTCCTAACGTTTTGGGTGGAATGGGAATTGCTATTATTTCTACTTCTCGAGGAATACTGACAAATCGAGAAGCTCAACTAAATAGAATTGGGGGAGAAGTCTTATGTTATGTGGATTTATTAGGAATTATTGAGTGAAAGAAACACCTCAGGGGGCCCACACCCTGGCCAGGAGGGTGGGGGCGCGCCCACCCCCACTGGGCGCGCCCCGTGTCTCCTGGGCCCCCTGGTGGCCCCCCGGTGTCCATCTTCCGCTATATGAAGGCTTTTACCCTGGAAAAAATCGCGGGCAAGCTTACGAGATGAAACTCCGCCGCCACGAGGCGGAACCTTGGCAGAACCAATCTAGAGCTCCGGCATAGCTGTTCTGCCGGGGATACTTCCCTCCGGGAGGGGGAAATCATCACCATTGTCATCACCAACGATCCTCCCACCAGGAGAGGGTCAATCTCCATCAACATCTTCACTAGCACCATCTCCTCTCAAAGCCTAGTTCATCTCTTGTATCCAATCTTGTATCCAAAACCACAAATTGGTACCTGTGGGTTGCTAGTAGTGTTGATTACTCCTTGTAGTTGATACTTATTGGTTTACTTGGTGAAAGATTATATGTTCAGATCCTTAATGCATATTATTACACCTCTGATTATGAACATGAATATGCTTTGTGAGTAGTTATGTTTGTTCCTGAGGACATGGGTGAAGTCTTGCTATTAGTAGTCATGTGAATTTGGTATTCGTTCGATATTTTGATGAGATGTATGTTGTCTTTCCTCTAGTGGTGTTATGTGAACGTCGACTACATGACACTTCACCATTATTGGGCCTAGAGGAAGGCATTGGTAAGTAATAAGTAGATGATGGGTTGCTAGAGTGATAGAAGCTTAAACCCTAGTTTATGCGTTGCTTCGTTAGGGGCTGATTTGGATCCATATGTTTAATGTTGTGGTTAGGTTTACCTTAATACTTTTGTTGTAGTTACGGATGCTTGCAATAGGGGTTAATCATAAGTGGGATGCTTGTCCAAGTAAGGGCAGTACCCAAGCACCGGTCCACCCACATATCAAATTATCAAAGTACCAAACGCGAATCATATGAACGTGATGAAACTAGCTTGACGATAATTCCCATGTGTCCTCGGGAGCACTTTTCTCATTATAAGAAATTGTCCAGGCTTATCCTTTGCTACAAAAAGGATTGGGCCACCTTGCTGCACCTTATTTACTTTTATTTCTTATTACTCGTTACAATTTATCTTATCACAAAACTATCTATTACTTACAATTTCAGTGCTTGTAGAGAAAACCTTACTAAAAACCGCTTATCATTTCCTTCTGCTCCTCGTTGGGTTCGACACTCTTACTTATCAAAAGGACTATGATAGATCCCCTACACTTGTGGGTCATCAGGATGCTTGTCCAAGTAAGGGCAGCACCCAAGCACCAGTCCACCCACATATCAAATTATCAAAGTAACAAACGCGAATCATATGAGCGTGATGAAAACTAGCTTGACGATAATTCCCATGTGTCCTCGGGAGCGTTTTCCTTTATATAAGAGTTTGTCCAGGCTTGTCCTTTGCTACAAAAAGTATTGGGCCACCTTACTGCACCTTGTTTACTTTTGTTGCTTGTTACCCGTTACAAATTACCTTATCACAAAACTATCTTTTACCAATAATTCTAGTGCTTGCAGAGAATACCTTACTGAAAACCGCTTGTCATTTCCTTCTGCTCCTCGTTGGGTTTGACACTCTTACTTATCGAAAGGACTACGATAGATCCCCTATACTTGTGGGTCATAAAGACTCTTTTCTGGCACCGTTACCGAGGAATGAAGCGCCTTTGGTAAGTGGAAATTGGTAAGGAAAAATTTATATAGTGTGCTGAAATTTATTGTCACTTGTTACTATGGAAAGTAATCCTTTGAGGGGCTTGTTCGGGGTATCTTCACCCCGACCAGTAGAGCAAGGAGTTGCTCCTCAACCTACTAAATCTACTGAAAATGTTTACTTTGAAATTCCTTCGGGTACGATAGAGAAACCGCTAGCTAATCCTCTACAGGAGATGGAACATTGCATCCCGATTTGCACCTAATCTATGTGGATGAAGTTTGTGTGTTATTTAAGCTTGAAGGTATGCCCGAGGATTTTATAAGAAGGTCTTCCCTTTATCTTTGAAGGGATAGGCATTGACATGGTTTAAGCTATGTGATGATATGGGATCATGGAACTACAACCGATTGAAATTGGAATTTCATCATAAGTTTTATCCTATGCATCAGGTACATCGTGATCGTAATTATATATAAAAAATTTGGCCTCATGAAGGAGAAAGCATCGCTCAAGCTTGGGGGAGGCTTAAGTCAATGTTATATTCATGCCCCAATCATGAGCTCTCAAGAGAAATTATTATTCAAAAAATTTATGCTCGGCTTTCTCTCAACAATCGCTCCATGCTCGATACTTCTTGTACTGGTTCTTTTATGATGAAGACTATTGAATTCAGATGGGATTTATTGAAAATACTTAAACACAGCTCTGAAGATTGTGATCTCGACGAAGGTAAGGAGTCAGGTATGACACCTAAGTTTGATTGTGTTAAATCTTTTATGGATATCGATGTTTTCCGTGAATTTAGCACTAAATATGGACTTGACTCTGAGATAGTAGCTTATTTCTGTGAATCATTTGCTACTCATGTCGATCTCCCTAAGGAGAAGTGATTTAAATATCATCCTCCCATTGAAGTAAAAGTAGTTGAACCTATTAAAGTTGAAGAAAATACTATCATTTGTAATGTTGATTCTATTGTTCCTACCGCTTATACTGAGAAACCATCTTTCCCTATTAGAATAAAGGATCATGCTAAAGCTTCAACTATGGTTCGTAAGAGTAATACTAGAACACCTACGCCCCCTGAGCAAATTAAAGTTGAACCTAGTATTGCTATGGTTCAAGATCTCTTGGCCGATAATATCGATGGGCATGTTACTTACTTCTGTGATGAAGCTGCTAGAATTGCTAGACCCGATACTAAAAATAAACATAGACCTGTTGTAGGCATGCATGTTATTTACGTTAAAATAGGAGATCATTGCTATCATGGCTTATGTGATATGGGTGCTAGTGCAAGTGCAATACTTCATTCTTTATACGAAGAAATTATGCATGATATTGCACCTGCTAAGTTAGAAGGTATTGATATTACAATTAAGCTTGCCAATAGAGATACTATTTCACCAGTTGGGATTGTTAGAGATGTTGAAGTCTTGTGTGGGAAAGTTAAATATCCTTCTTATTTTCTTGTTCTTGGTTCCCCACAAGATGACTTTTGTCCCATTATATTTGGTAGACCCTTCTTGAACACTGTTAATGCTAGGATAGATTGCTAAAAGTATATTGTTACGATTGGGTTAGGGGATATGTCTCATGACTTTAACTTTGCTAAATTTCGTAGACAACCCATGATAAAGAATTGCCTAGTAAGGATGAAATTATTGGTCTTGCTTCTATTGACGTGCCTCCTAATGATCCTTTAGAACAATATTTGCTAGACCATGAAAATGATATGTTTATGAATGAAAGAAGGGAAATAGATGAAGTATTCTTTAAACAGGGACCTATTTTGAAAAACAACTTGCATGTTGAAATCCTAGGGGATCCTCCACCACCCAAGGGTGATCCCGTGTTTGAGCTTAAACCATTACCTGATACTCTTAAATATGCTTATCTTGATGAAAAGAAGATATATCCTATTATTATTAGTGCTAACCTTTCAGAGCAGGAAGAGGAGAAATTATTGAAAACTCTGAAGAAGCACCGTACTGCTATTGGATATACTCTTGATGACCTTAAGGGCATTAGTACCACTCTATGCCAACACAAGATAAATTGGAGAAAGACGCTAAACCAGTTGTTGATCACCAACGACGGTTAAATCCTAAGATGAAAGAAGTGGTAAGAAAAGAAATACTAAAGCTTTTGGAGGCAGGTATAGTTTATCCCGTTGCTGATAGTTAGTGGGTAAGTCTTGTCCATTATGTCCCAAAGAAGGGAGGTATTACTGTTGTTCCTAATGATAAAGATGAATTGATCCCACAAATAATTGTTACAGATTATAGGATGGTTATTGGTTTCTGCAAATTAAATAAAGCTACTAGAAAAGATCCTTACCCTTTACCTTTTATTGATCAAATGCTAGAAAGATTTTTCTAAACATACCCATTTTTGCTTTCTAGATGGTTATTCTGGTTTCTCTCAAATACCTGTGTCAAAAGAGGATCAAGATAAGACCACTTTTACTTGCCCTTTTGGTACCTTTGCTTATAGATGTATGACTTTTGGTTTATGTAATGCACCTGCTACCTTTCAAAGATGCATGATGGCTATATTCTCTGATTTTTGTGAAAAGATTGTTGAGGTTTTCATGGATGATTTTTCCGTATATGGAACTTCTTTTGATAATTGCTTGAGCAACCTTGATCGAGTTTTGCAGAGATGCAAAGAAACTAATCTTGTCTTGAATTGGGAGAAGTGCCACTTTATGGTTAATGAAGGTATTGTCTTGGGGCATAAAGTTTCTGAAAGAGGTATTGGGGTTCATAAAGCTAAAGTTGACGCCATTGAAAAGATGCCATGTCCCAAGGACATTAAAGGTATAAGAAGTTTCCTTGGTCATGCTGGTTTTTATAGGAGGTTCATTAAAGACTTCTCTAAAATTTCTAGGCCTCTGACTAACCTCTTACAAAAAGATATTCCTTTTGTCTTTGATGATGATTGTGTAGAAGCATTTGAAATACTTAAGAAAGCTTTGATTTCTGCACCTATTGTTCAGCCACCTGATTGGAATTTACCCTTTGAAATTATGTGTGATGCTACTGATTATGTTGTAGGTGTTGTTCTAGGACAAAGAGTTGATAAGAAACTAAATGTTATCCAATATGCTAGTAAAACTCTAGACAGTGCCCAGAGAAATTATGCTACTACTGAAAAAGAATTTTTAGCAGTTGTATTTGCTTGTGATAAGTTCAGACCTTACATTGTTTACTCTAAAGTAACAGTTCACACTGATCATGCTGCTATTAAATATCTTATGGAAAAGAAAGATGCTAAACCTAGACTTATTAGATGGGTTCTCTTACTACAAGAATTTGATTTGCATATTATTGATAGAAAGGGAGTTGAGAACCCCGTTGCAAACAACTTGTCTAGGTTAGAAAATGTTCTTGATGACCCACTACCTATTGATGATAGCTTTCCTGATGAACAACTAGCTGTCATAAATGCTTCTCGTACTACTCCATGCTGATTATGCTAATTACATTGTTGCCAAATTTATACCACCTAGTTTCACATACTAGCAAAAAAAATCTATGATTTAAGACATTACTTCTGGGATGACCCACACCTTTATAAAGAAGGAGTAGATGATGTTATTAGACATTGTGTACCTGAGCATGAACAGGAACAGATCCTACGCAAGTGTCACTCCGAGGCTTATGGAGGGCACCACGCTGGAGATAGAACTACAGATGAGGTATTGCAATCCGGTTTTTATTGGCCTACTCTCTTCAAAGATGCACGTAAGTTTGTCTTGTCTTGCAATGAATGTCAAAGAATTGGTAATATTAGTAGACATCAAGAAATGTCAATGAATTATTCACTTGTTATTGAACCATTTGATGCTTGGGGCTTTGATTATACGGGACCGTTTCCTTCCTCTAATGGGTATACACATATTTTAGTTGTTGTTGGTTACATTACTAAGTGGGTAGAAGCTATTCCAACTAGTAGTGATGATCATAACACCTCTATTAAGATGCTCAAAGAAGTTATTTTTCTGAGGTTTGGAGTCCCTAGATACTTAATGACTGATGGTGGTTCACATTTTAGTCATGGTGCTTTCCATAAAATGCTTGCTAAATATGATGTTAATCATAGAATTGCATCTCCATATCACCCACAGTCTAGTGGCCAAGTAGAACTGAGTAATAGAGATCTCAAATTAATTTTGCAAAAGACTGTTAATAGATCTTGAAAGAATTGGTCCAAGAAACTTGATGATGCATTATGGGCCTATAGAACTGCATCTAGAAATCCTATGGGTATGTCTCCTTATAAAATGGTTTCTGGAAAAGCTTGTCACTTACCTCTCGAACTAGAACATAAGGCGTATTGGGCTGTTAAAGAGGTCAATTATGATTTCAAACTTGCCAGTGAGAAGAGGCTATTTGACATTAGCTCACTTGATGAATGGAGAACTCAAGCCTATGAGAATGCCAAACTGTTTAAAGAAAAAGTGAAAAGATGGCATGACAAAAGGATAC
The DNA here is from genome assembly GCF_002162155.2 of Triticum dicoccoides. NCBI lineage: Eukaryota > Viridiplantae > Streptophyta > Magnoliopsida > Poales > Poaceae > Triticum > Triticum dicoccoides. The sequence goes on from NC_041391.1 coordinate 218,744,948, forward strand.
AAAAGCGTGAGTTTAATGTAGGTGATTATGTTTTGCTATACAACTCTCGTTTAAGATTTTTTTGCAGGAGAACTTCTCTCTAAATGGGAAGGCCCTTATGTTATCGAGGAGGTCTATCGTTCTGGTGCCATAAAAATCAACAACTTCGAAGGCACAAATCCGAAGGTGGTGAACGGTCAAAGGATCAAACATTATATCTCATGTAATTCCATAAATGTTGAAACCAATGCTATTGAAACCGTAACCCTGGAGGAATACATAAGGGACACTTTCCAGAATGTTTCAGACTCCGAAAAGGAATAGGTATGTGGTACGGTAAGTAAACCGACTCCAAAACAGTTCTAGTAGCATTTTTTCTCCGTTTTGGAATACTTAAGAAAATAGGAAAATAAGAAGTAGTCCGGGAAGGACATGAGGCATCCACGAGGGTGGAGGGCGTGCCCTACCCCCCTAGGCGCACCCCCCCTGCCTCGTGGGCACCTCGTGTGCTCTCCGTTCTCTGTTTTCTTGCAGGATACTTCTTTTGGTCAGTAAAAATTCATTATATAATCTCCCAAAGGTTTTGACCACCATACCACGCAAATATCCTTTGTGTTTGTTTTGAGTTGTTTCTGTAGCAGATTTGGAGCAAGATGTCATCTCAGGATTCCAACGGAGAGAGCTATGTCTCACATCTCATTGCTGAACCAAAGACCTATGGGGATCTATCTCCTTGTGGTCGAACTACGGATGATGAGGAGGATGCTCATTTGATGAGGATCAATGATTCAAGTCAGGAGGAGGAGGATGTCCCTCCACCTCAACCTGGGGATATGCACGTGAAGTTCAAGAAGTCTAGTCTCCCTAAGAGGGCTAAACTGTCTAACAATCAATCTATTCCTTCTCGTTTTCGGCAGAAAAGCAAAGGAGATTTATGTGACAAGATCTTGAAGCTAGAATCGGAGGTCGATGATTTAAAGGAGGAAATTTCTCCCCTTAATTACAATATGAAGAAGCTTAGGGCACAATTGTCATCGCCATCACCATCACCACCTCCGAAGAAAGAGACATAAACACATGGGTATGGGCACTCCCCTTGGCAATTGCCAAGCTTGGGGAGGTGCCCTAGTATCGTATCACCATCACACTTCTATCTTTATTGTTTTCCTTAGTTCAATCCTTTTGGTAATCTCTTGATATGTTAGAATAAAGTTTTAGTATGATTTAGTTTTGAATTTTGCTTGATGATCCTTCTATGTAATCGAGTCCGTGAGCTATATATATAATAAAGATTAGTGTTGAGTCAAGGGCTTGATTATCCTGTTATGATCTTGAGGGAATTAAAGAAAAAAGAGAGAATAAAAAGAAATAACGAGATCATATTGATCTTATGGAGAGTAATGACTTCACATATAAAGAGTATGGTGAATAAAAGTTGTTGAGAGTTGACAAACATATTTTTGGTCATCGTTGCAATTAATAGGAAGTAAAAGAGAAAGAGAGATTCTCCCATATAAATATACTATCTCGGACATCTTTTATGATTGTGGGCACTCATTAAAATATGACATGCTAAAAAGTTGATGTTGGACAGGGAAGACAATGTAATGGGTTATGTTTTCTTATATCTAAAATAAAGTATATTGTCATGGATCATCCAACATGTTGAGCTTGCCTTTCCCCCTCATGCTAGCCAAATTATTTGCACCAAGTAGAGATACTACTTGTGCTTCCAAATATCCTTAAACCTAGTATGCCATGAGAGTCCACCATATCTACCTATGGATTGAGTAAGATCCTTCAAGTAAGTTGTCATTGTTACAAGCAATAAAAATTGCTCTTTAAATATGTATGATTTATTAGTGTGGAGAAAATAAGCTTTATACGATCTTGTGATATGGAAGTAATAAAAGCGACGGACTGCATAATAAAGGTCCATATCACAAGGGGCAATATAAAGTGACGTTTTGTGCATCCAACCATAAAAGCACATGACAACCTCTGCTTCCCTCTGCGAAGGGCCTATCTTTTTTTTGTCTTATGCCTTATGCAAGAGTCATGGTGATCTTCACCTTTCCTTTTTACATTTTATCCTTTGGCAAGCACATTGTGTTGGAAAGATCCTGATATA
>NC_041391.1:218747726-218811303 GCF_002162155.2 Triticum dicoccoides
TGACATTACCCTTGAGGTAAAAGGTTGGGAGGCAACACTATAAGCCCCTATCTTTCTCTGTCTCCGATTAAAACTCCATACCCATAAGTATTGCATGAGTGTTAGCAATTGTGAAAGACTAAATGATAGTTGAGTATGTGGACTTGCTGAAAAGCTCTTATACTGATTCTTTCCGATGTTATATAAATTACAATTGCTTCAATGACCAAGATTATAGTTTGTTAGTTTTTAATGAAGTTTCTGATTCATACTTGACATTCTGAATAGATTGTTACTTTAGCATAAGAAATCATATGACAATATATATTTATATATGTTGTTGTTTCAAGAATGATCATGATGCCCTCACGTCTGTATTTTATTTTATCGACACCTCCATCTCTAAAACATGTGGACATATTTTTCGATTTTGGATTCCGCTTGAGGACAAGCAAGGTCTAAGCTTGGGGGAGTTGATACGTCCATTTTGCATCATGCTTTGATATTGATATTTATTGCATTATGGGCTGTTATTACACATTATGTCACAATACTTATGCCTTTTCTCTTTTATTTTACAAGGTTTACATGAAGAGGGAGAATGCCAGCAGCTGGAATTCTGGGCTGGAAAAGGAGCAAATATTAGAGACCTATTCTGCACAACTCCAAAAGTCCTGAAACTTCACGGAGGCACGTTTTGAAATTAATAAAAAATATTGGCGAAAGAATCAACCAGAGGGGGCCCACACCCTATCCACGAGGGTGGGAGGCGCGCCCTACCCCCTGTCTCGTGGGCCCCCTGGTAGGCCTCCAGTCCCCATCTTTTTCTATATGAAGTCTTTCGCCCTGGAAAAAATCATAAGAAGCTTTTGGGACGAAGCATCGCCATCTCGAGGCGGAACCTTGGCGGAACCAATCTAGGGCTCTGGCAGAGCTGTTCTGCCGGGGAAACATCCCTTCAGGAGGGGGGAAATCGTCACCATCGTCATCACCATAGATCCTCTCATTGGGAGGGGGCCAATCTCCATCAACATCTTCACCAGCACCATCTCCTCTCAAACCCTAGTTCATCTCTTGTATCCGATCTTTGTCTCAAAACCTCAGATTGGTACCTGTGGGTTGCTAGTAGTGTTGATTACTCCTTGTAGTTGATGCTAGTTGGTTTATTCAGTGGAAGATTATATGTTCAGATCCTTAATGCATATTAATACCCCTCTGATTATGAACATGAATATGATTTGTGAGTAGTTACGTTTGTTCCTGAGGACATGGGAGAAGTCCTGCTATAAGTAGTCATAAGAATTTGGTATTCGTTCGATATTTTGATAAGATGTATGTTGTGTTTCCTATAGTGGTGTTATGTGAACGTTGACTACATGACACTTCACCATTATTTGGGCCTAGGGGAAGGCATTGGGAAGTAATAAGTAGATGATGGGTTGCTAGAGTGACAGAATCTTAAACCCTAGTTTATGCATTGCTTTGTAAGGGGCTGATTTGGATCCATACGTTTTATGCTATGGTTAGGTTTACCTTAATTCTTCTTTCGTAGTTGTGGATGCTTGCGAGATTAGTTAATCATAAGTGGGATGCTTGTCCAAGGAAGGGAAGCACCCAAGAACCGGTCCACCCACATATCAAATTATCAAAGTAACGAACGTGAATCATATGAGCGTGATGAAAACTAGCTTGACGATAATTCCCATGTGTCCTCGGGAGTGTTTTCCTTTATATAAGAGTTTGTCCAGGCTTTTCATTTTCTACAAAAAGGATTGGGCCACCTTGTTGCACCCTGTTTACTTTTGTTGCTTGTACCCGTTACAAATTACCTTATCACAAAACTATCTGTTACCGATAATTTCAGTGCTTGCAGAGAATACCTTACTGAAAACCGCTTGTCATTTCCTTCTGCTCCTTGTTGGGTTCTACACTCTACTTATCAAAAGGACTACGATAGATCCCCTATACTTGTGGGTCATCACTTTCCTATGGACTCAATGTGATCTTGGATCACTAAAAGTAAAAAGTAGAGTCTTGAGTTTTTAGAGCTTGAGCTAATCCTTTGTCCTTAGCATTTTGAGGGGTCCACATTGCTAATCCATGCCATGCCAATCATTGAACTTTCCTAGAATATGCTTCTTGAAATAGCATTAGTTTAATGAGCTATACGTTGTTAATCATTACCAAAACCACCCAGAGATAGTTGCACTTTCACTGTTGTTCCTAATGATAAGAATGAGCTTATTCCACAAAGAATTGTCACAGGCTATAGGATGGTAATTGATTATAAAAAATTAAATAAAGCAACTATAAAAGATCATTACCCTTTGCCTTTTATTGATCAAATGTTAGAAAGATTATCTAAGCACACACATTTTTGCTTCCTTGATGGATATTCTGGTTTTTCACAAATACATGTTTCACAACCTGATCAAGAAAAGACCACTTTTACTTGTCCTTTTGGAACCTATGCTTATAGACGTATGCCTTTTGGTTTATGTAATGCACCTACTACCTTTCAGAGATGTATGACTGCTATATTCTCTGATTTTTATGAAAGGATTGTTGAGGTTTTCATGGATGACTTTTCTGTTTATTAGAAGTCTTTTGATGATTGTTTAAGAAATCTTGATCAAGTTTTGCAGAGATGTGAACAAACAAATCTTGTCTTGAATTGGGAGAAGTGCCACTTTATGGTTAATGAAGGTACCATTTTGGGCCATAAAATTTCTGAAAGAGGCATTGAGCTGGACAAAGCCAAGGTTGATGCAATTGAGAAAATGCCATGTCCTAAAGATATCAAAGGTATTGATAGTTTCCTTGGTCATGCTGGTTTCTATAGGAGGTTTATCAAAGACTTCTCTAAAATTTCTAGGCCTCTTACAAATCTTTTGCAAAAGGATATTCCTTTTGTGTTTGGTGATGATTATTTGGAAGCCTTCGAAACACTAAAGAAAGTCTTAATTACTACATCTGTTCTTCAACCACCTGATTGGAACTTGCCTTTTGAGATTATGTGTGATGCTAGTGATTATGTTGTTGGTGTTGTTCTAGGACAAAGAGTTGATAAGAAATTGAATGTTATCCATTATGCTAGTAAAGCTCTGGACAGTGCTCAACGAAATTATGCTACTACTGGAAAAGAATTCTTAGCAGTAGTGTTTGCTTGTGATAAATTCAGATCTTACATTGTTGATTCTAAAGTGATTGTTCACACCGATCATGCTGCTATAAAATATATCTTATGGAAATGAAAGATGCTAAACCTAGACTCATTAGGTGGGTTCTTCTACTACAAGAATTTTATTTGCATATCGCTGATAGGAAAGGAGCAGAGAACCCCATAGCTGATAACTTGTCTAGGCTTGAAAATATTCTTGATGACCCACAACCTATTAATGATAGCTTTCCTGATGAACAGTTAGCTGCAATAAATGTTTCTAACAGCACACCTTGGTATGCTGACTATGCTAATTATATTGTTGCTAAATATATACCACCTAGCTTCACATACCAACAAAAGAAAAAATTCTTCTATGATTTAAGACATTACTTTTGGGATGACCCACATCTTTATAAAGGAGTAGATGGTATTATTAGACGTTTTGTACCTGAGCATGAACAGGAACAAATCCTTTGGAAATGTCACTTCGAGGCTTATGGAGGACATCACACGGGAGACAGAACTGCTCATAAGGTATTGCAATCTGGTTTTTATTGGCCTACTCTCTTCAAGGATGCACGTAAATTCATCTTGTCTTGTGATGAATGTCAAAGAATAGGTAATATCAGTAAGCATCAAGAAATGCCTAGGAATTATTCACTTGATGTTGAACCATTTGATGTTTGGGGATTTGATTTCATGGGACCTTTTCCTTCCTCTAATGGGTATACTCATTTTTTGGTTGTTGTTGATTATGTTACTAAGTGGGTAGAAGCTATTCCAACTAGTAGTGTTGATCACAACACCTCTATTAAGATGCTTAAGGAAGTTATTTTCCCGAGGTTTGGAGTCCCTAGATATTTAATGACTGATGGTGGTTCACACTTTATTCATGGTGCTTTTCGTAAAATGCTTGCCAAGTATGATGTTAACCATAGAATTGCATCACCTTATCATCCTCAGTCTAGTGGTCAAGTTGAAGTTAGCAATAGAGAAATAAAACTAATCTTACAAAAGATTATCAATAGGTCCCGAAAGAATTGGTCTAAGAAACTATATGATGCACTTTGGGCTTATAGGACAGCATATAAAAATCCTATGGGTATGTCTCCTTATAAAATGGTTTATGGAAAAGCTTGTCATTTGCCTCTTGAGTTAGAACATAAAGCATATTGGGCAATCAAAGAACTCAATTATGATTTCAAACTTGTTGGTGAAAAGAGGTTATTTGATATTAGCTCATTAGATGAATGGAGAACCCAAGCTTATGAAAATGCAGAGCTATTCAAAGAAAAAGTTAAAATATGGCATGACAAAAGAATCCAAAAGCGTGAGTTCAAGGTTGGAGAATATGTTCTTTTGTACAACTCCCGTTTCAGATTCTTTGCAGAAAAACTCCTCTCCAAATGGGAAGGACCCTATGTTATAGAGGAGGTTTATCGATCTGGAGCTATCAAAATAAATAATGCCGAAGGTACTAACCCGAAGGTTGTTAATGGGCAACGAATAGAACATTATATGTCAGGTACGCCCATTAATGTTGAAAGCAATATTATCCAAACTATGACACCAGAAGAACACATTAAAGAAACTTTTCGGAACACTCTATAATTGTGAAAAAAGGGATTTAAGTGATACGGTAAGTAAACGGTCCCTAAAAATCCGCAATAATATTTTTTGTCATTTTTGGAATATTTAAAAAATTAGGAAAATAAGAAACTTCCAGGAAAGTGACCCTGGTGGGCGCGATACACCAGGGGGCGCCTGGCAGCCAGGCGCCCCCCGATGGGTTGTGCCCACCTCGGGTACTTTCCGGACTCTATTTTTCTTCCATTCTACTTGTTACCCAAGATAAAAAATCTTATATACCCCCCGAACCTGTTGACCTCCGTATCGCGGAGAAATCTCTTGTTTTCTTTTCTCGATGTTTTCCTGACAGATCTGAAATTATGTTGTCCCAAGACTCGGAGGGTGAGAGCTACGTTGCAGATTATATTGCAAACCCCAAGGTCTATGGGGATGTGGAGCACTATGGCAGGACTTCAGAGGAAGAAGAGGACTATGATCCTAAGAGGAAAGAGGAGACGGGCTCAGAGGAAGATGAAGTTCCATTGCCCCAACCTGGGGACATGCACGTTGAATTTAAGAAGTCAAGTCTCCCCAACAAAGTAAAGAAGCCTAAGATCCAGTTTATCCCCTTTCGTCTTTTGCAGGAAAACAAGCAAGATTTATGCAAAAAGGTGTTGGAGCTTGACTGGGAGATCTGTGAACTGAAATATGAGAATTCCGTCCTCAAGCGTAAGCTAAGGACGAAAGACAAACCTTCTACTTCATCATCACCACCTCCTTCTTCATCACCAAAAGAAAATTGAGTGTCGGTATGGGCACTCCCTTGGCTTTCGCCAAGCTTGGGGGAGGTGCCCCGGTATCATATCATCTCCACTATTTTTTGCCTTTACTTTTCTTAGTTCGATCCATAGTTATCTTTTGCTTTAGAAGAATAAAAGTTTAGTTTGATCCTTTCTTTTCGAGAGTTTGCTTAGTGATCTATCTTTGTAATCATGTGCGAGATATATAATAAAGTTTAGTTTGAGTTTTGCTTTCTTTACTTTCTTGTTTCAATAAAAAGAAAGGAAATAAATGAAAAAGATCATATGCTAATCTTATGGTAAGTTATGACATTACACAAGGAAAAGTATAAGTAGAAAATTTTATTGTAGACTGACAAACATAGCATTGGTCAATGATGCAACTCATGAAAGAATTAATAAGGGAAGAGAGATTCACATGCAAATACACTATCCTGGAAATCTTTTGTGATTGTGAGCTCCCATCAAAATATTATATGCCAAAATTGTTAACGTTGTACAAGGAAGACAATGTAATGATTTGTGTTTGTTCATATTCACATAGAAGTTATATTGTCATAGATCCTTCAACATGTGGTGCTTGCCCCTATCTTTGCTAGACAAAAATTCCGCACTAAGTAGAGAAACTACTTGTGCATCCAAAACCCTTAAACCCAAATCTTGTTTGAGAGTCCACCATACCTACCTATGGATTGAGTAAGATCCTTCAAGTAAGTTGTCATCGGTGCAAAAAAGGGCAATAAAAATTGCTTCTAAAAGTGTAAGATCATTTAGTGTAAGGCAAAATGAGCGTTGTACGAACTTGTGATGGCGAAGAATAAAAGCGACAGACTGCATAATAAAGGTTGCCATCATAAGGGGTAATATAACATGACGTTCTCTTGCACTAAGGGGTTGAGCATACAAACAAAAAGCGCATGGCAACCTCTGCTTCCCTCTGTGAAGGGCATATCTTTTACATTCATGTATTTACTTTCATTCAAGAGTCAAAGTTCTTCTCTCTATTCCTTTTTATTTTCTCCTTTAGCAAGCATCATGTGGTGAGGAAAGATCTAGGCACATATATCTAGTTGAATATGGGTAGCATGAGTTATTATTGTTGGCATCACCCTTGAGGTGAATACGTTGGGAGGCAAAACTATAAGCCCCGATCTTTCTATGTGTCCGGTTGAAACGTTTTGCTGATGTGTACGCGGTGAGTGTTAGCAATCATAGAAGACTAAATGATGGTTAAGTATGTGGACTTGCCTAAAGGCTCCGATACGTGACCCTTCCTGAAAAAAAGATGAATTGTAGTTGCAAAGTTGACTGAGAACATAGTTTGATGGTTTCCAATAGAGTTTATGCTTTATACTTCGATGATGTGATGAATTGTCACTTGTTCATGAGAAGTCTATGATAAAAAAATTATGTTAAAGTTTGTTGCTCTTATAATAAGTTACATGGTGTTTCTATGTCCGTATTTTTGCTTTTATCGACACCTCTCTCTCTAAGCATGTGGACATGTTTTTCAATTTCGGTTTTCGCTTGAGGACAAGCGAGGTCTAAGCTTGGGGGAGTTGATACGTCCATTTTGCATCATGTTTACCTACTATTATTTATGTCGTTTTATTGTATAATAATGCTTTTTGGAGTAATTCTAATGCCTTCTCTCTCATAATATGCAAGGTATACACAAAGGGGGAGAATTCTGGCAGCTGAAAATGTGGACCTAAAAAAGCTACGTCAGGCTACCTGTTCTGCACAACTCCAAATGAGCTGAAACTTTACGAGGAATTTTTATGGAATATTTGAGGAATATTGGAGCAAATAAGTACTAGAGGAGGCCAACAAGGTGGCCACAGCCCACCTGGGTGCGCCAGGGAGCCCAGGCACGCCCTGGTGGGTTGTGCTCACCTAGGCCCACCTCTGGTGCCCCTCTTCTGGTATATAAGTCATTTGACCTAGAAAAAAATCAGGAGAGGACTTTCGGGATGAAGCACCGCCGTCTCGAGGTGGAACCTGGGAAGGAGCACTTTTGCCCTCCGGTGAAGCGATTCCGCCGGGGGAACTTCCCTCGCGGAGGGGGAAATCATCGTCATCATCATCACCAACAATTCTCCCATCTTGGGGAGGACTATCTTCATCAACATCTTCAATATCACCAACTCCTCTCAAACCCTAGTTCATCTCTTGTGTTCAATCTTTGTACCAGAACTATAGATTGGTGCTTATGGGTGACTAGTGGTGTTCATTACATCTTGTAGTTGATTACTATATTGTTTATTTGGTGGAAGATTATATGTTCAGATCCATTATGCTATTTCATACCCCTCTGATGTTGAGCATGATTATCATTTGTGAGTAGTTACTTTCATTCTTTAGGTCACGGGAGAAATCGTGTTGCAAGTAATCATGTGAACTTGATATGTGTTCGATATTTTGATGATATGTATGTTGTGATTCCCTTAGTGGTGTCATGTGAACGTTGACTACATGACACTTCACCATATTTGGGCCTAAGGGAATGCATTGTGGAGTAGTTATTAGATGATGGGTTGCGAGAGTGACAGAAGCTTAAACCCTGGTTTGTGCTCTATTCCGTAAGGGACCGATTGGATCCAAAAGTGTAATGCTATTGTTAGAATTTATTCTTAAAACTGTTCTCATAGTTGCGGATGCTTGCGAGGGGGCTAATTATAAGTAGGAGGTTTGTTCAAGTAAGAACAACATCTAAGCACCGGTCCACCCACATATCAAATTATCAAAGTAGCGAACACGAATCGAACCAACATGATGAAAGTGACTAGATGAAATTCTCGTCTACCCTCAAGAACACTTTGCTTATCATAAGAGATCATTTTGGCCTGTCCTTTGCCTCAAAAGGATTGGGCTACCTTGCTGCAATTTTGTTACTACTATTGTTACTTGCTCGTTACAAATTATCTTGCTATCAAACTACTCTGCTACTTACAATTTTAGCACTTGCAGACATTACCTTGCTAAAAACCACTTGCCATTTTCTTCTGCTCCTCATTGGGTTCGACACTCTTACTTATCGAAAAGTCTAAAATTGACCCCCTATACTTGTGGGTCATCAGAGCTCTGCTACTCCGGTCGTCCCTCATCGGTGACTCCAACAAGGGTCGATGCATCAACCTGAACGAACCTGAAAACTGTGGCACATGCCCGCTTATCGTCACCGCCGTCAGGTACCACTTCTGGCCTATTGAGATCTGCACTGGGTCATCGAGGTTTCATAAGTTCATCGCAATTCTTCATAGCTTTGAATAGAACTTGTCTTTCAATCCAAAAATACCATAAAAATAGTGCAGTAGCTAGTTTAGCACCCATATTGAACCATAAACAATCCCCTAGTTCTTCCACTGTCACTTTTAGGTTTTACTATTATTTACCTTTTCGAACCGTCTGTAGATCCATGAATATAGCTGCAGCTTGTGAAACTTTTTTGTCCATACTTAGTAATATCTTCAGCACCTCCTTGCTTATGTGACCCACCATCACACATATTGAGCGGTTTAAATAATCAATTTTGTTTCCCATTAATTTCCAAAGACTTAGTGATCCCACGACTTACCATCATTTGGCAGCTCAATAATGAATTTCACAACCCACCAATCTCTGGCGCCTTAATAAAAAGTTTATAACCCGCCAACCTGTGACCGGTTTAATCATGAACTTGTAATTGCCGACCGGCTCAAGCATAAATCTTGTAACCATTGGGCGGTTTATCATCACGATATCAACCCGCTGTACTTTATTCTCAGACATCCACTATGAAAAATGACTATGACCGCCACCTCATGCGATTGGGTTGTTTCTACTGTCACCGAACAATCTCTCAATTAGTATGTTGAGATGGGCATTTTACCAGCAAAAAACATCATCCATTGGCGAGTTCCTGGGGGAAGTTATAGTCTTTTCAGATCATCTCCTCTGTGGATTCTCACCACGCGGATCCAAATTCTTTTGGGATGCTCTGAACTTCTATAAGTTGCTCCCCCAAGACATTGGCCCCAACTGTGTTTCCAATATATGCAACTTTCAAGTCTTCTATGAGGTGTACCTTCAAGAGGAGCCTAGCATTGACTTATTTAGAGAGTACTATTACCTGAACCGCCAGACTAAGATGACAGACGAGCCTAGTCTTGAACTCGGCGGGATTTCTATCCAGAGGTGAAGAGACGCCATTTTCCCTGCAGCTGCACTGCCCAGTCATCCCAAGGACTGGAACCAGACTTGGTTCTACTACCAAGATACCTATACAGCTGATGAAAATCCTCTGCCGAGTTACCGCCCCTTCCGGCTTAGCCCTAGACATGAACTCCCTGACCGGATCAGTGTTGCAGAGCGGGCCAAGTATGCGCCTACTTTTTCAAAAATAAGAGCTTTACTAGCTAATGGCTTGACTCGGGTTGACCTGATTTGCTGCTGGGTTACCTGGAGGATTTTGCCTTTAAGGCGCCGCTCCAGCCTAATGTACAATACACATGTGATTTGAAGGACCCGCAGTGACACAGCCAAGTACGTCTTGATGATCAGCAAATCAATGAGATGACCAAGTCATTGCTCGGGGAGACTCTCGAAAGCTACAGCAAAATAGGACTAAACCCTTTTTGCACTCTTAATCCGGCTCCCGACGTAAGTATTTTAAGTCATTCTTTAACTCATTTATCACTTTCTCATTGTAAGTGCATCTAGTACCACCCCTAGTTGGTTTTGGAGTATTGACGACAAAGTTGGTTGAGGGACTAATGCGTTTGTGAGAATTGCAGGATAACGCAGGTTGTGTCCCTCATTGATTCGGTTTACCTACTGGAGATGACCCCTAAAAATGTATGAAGACATTGAAGACAATGGTGGTGTGTGAAGAGGTTCACATTGAAGACTATGACATGAGAAGACATTGAGTGAAGACTATGGAGCGCGAAGACTGAGTTGTTTCGTTGTTTCCTTTTCTTCTGTGTTGAGTCATAGGAACCACCGTACTGTTAAGTGGGGTCCAAGTGAACTAAGTCAAAGTGACAGAAGTGATGCTCAACCCAAATCCTATGTCTTCGGGCGAAGACAATGAGAGCAAATCTTATCCAGAGTTGGATGAGTCAGCTTTGCTTGTAGCCCAAGTAAAGTTGTCGTGTGTGTTTGAAATCTGACCATTGGAACACGTGTCAGTTCCTTAGTGACCCAGGGTCATTTCGGACATATCAGGTCGGGTTGCCTTGTGGCTATAAATAGCCCACCCCCTACACCATAAATTGGTGGCTGCTCAGAGTTAGTTTACGGCTTTTGTCGTTTTGAGAGCAACCCACCTCGAAGCCTTTGAGAGAGAAATCCTTGCGAGGACAAAGCCCAAACACCCAGAGCCAAAGAGTGTTAGGAATCACTGAAGTCTTTCTGTCTGTGTGACCTGAAGACTTATTACACTTGAGGACTGTGTATCCTCCAGCCGGTTAGCCGTCGCGTTCTGAGCATCCAAGAGTCATTGTGGATTGCCGGGTGAACGAAGTCTGTGAAGGTTCGGAAGTCTACCTTGAAGACTTACCAGAGTGATTGGGCGAGGACTAGGTGTCCTTAGCTCAAGGGGAATAAGGTGAAGACACGGTCTTCTGAGTTGAATCTCAGCCTCCCTAACCAGATGTACAGTTGTCACAGCAACTGGAACTGGTCCAACAAATCATGTGTCTTCAACAAGTGACTGGTTCTATCCCTTCCCTCCTTTACTTTGAGTTTGTCTTCGTGAAGTCATTGCTTATCTGTCTTATCTATTTGACTTCAATGTTTGACTACTATTGTTGATTGGCTTCATACTATCTTCCATCCTGATCCTTACTACCCAGCTGCTATTAGTCTTCGTACGTTAACACTATTGCATACTTGACTATGGCTTGCTTGTTGTAGTTTATCTTCCGCTGCGTATCAATTAGGTCATTTCTATTGTTTGTCTTCAAAACTTCCACGTTTTGAAGACTTTGATAAAAATCGCCTATTCACCCCCCCCCCTCTAGTCGATAACTAGCACTTTCAATTGGTATCAGAGCAAGGTACTCCCTTGTTCTGTGTGATTAGGTTTAACCACCTGGAGTTTAGCTATGTCGACTGCAGGATTGAGGAATGTATCTTGCCCCACCTTTGACGGTCATGAATATCCTTGGTGGAAAGCCATGATGAAGAAGCGACTCATGGCTATGGACAGCGAACTGTGGACCGTCACCGAGATTGGTCTTACCGATCTATGCAAGATGGCGGAGGCTGATGACATTCGCAAGTACACTCTACTGAACCTCACAGTGAAGGATGTCATCTGCTCCTGCCTGTCCCGAAATCAGTTCAGGAACGTCATGCACCTCAATCACGCGAAGCTAATCTGGGACCGGCTTTCTGAGGTCTATGAAAGTCATCTTAATCGTCATGATCCTTGGCTTGATGACTACAAGGAGTCTCTTAAAGAGATGACCTTTCCACCTGAATCGTCTTCATCTTCACCATGCCTCATGGCAGGGGGTGCTAAGGTAACTGAACGCTATCTCTCTGAAACTAGTGATGATGAATCAGGTGATGAATTTGGCCCCAGCTATGTCAAACTTGCTTCCCTTGCCACTAAACAACAAAGAGCTTTGGAAAAGATTCAAAACATGCTTAGTAAGAGCGATGATATGTTGGGCGAAGAAATGGATAAATCAAAAGCTTTGGCTGAGAGTCTTCAGAGACTTCATTCCAAGTTTGACGCCCTTCAAGATCAACATAATGCTCTGTTGTCTAATCATGAGAAACTTTCTTCTGAATGTCTTCAAAGAGAGCAAGATCTTGAAAAGATAAGAGTGGATTATGAAGATCTTCTGAGGAAGCACGATTCATTACTTGCTCAACAAATCAGCGTTGCTCAGGATGAATTTGAACCACCATGTTTAAAATGCATTGAGCGTGATAACGCTGCCTCTGTTGTTGAATGTTCCAATGCTGCTACTGTTGCTCTGTCTTCAACTACTGATGTGGTAACTAACCCCTCTGCTGAGGATATCTGTCTTATCTATTTGACTTCAATGTTTGACTACTATTGTTGATTGGCTTCATACTATCTTCCATCCTGATCCTTACTACCCAGCTGCTATTAGTCTTCGTACGTTAACACTATTGCATACTTGACTATGGCTTGCTTGTTGTAGTTTATCTTCCGCTGCGTATCAATTAGGTCATTTCTATTGTTTGTCTTCGAAACTTCCACGTTTTGAAGACTTTGATAAAAATCGCCTATTCACCCCCCCCCCTCTAGTCGATAACTAGCACTTTCACTCATAAACTGCACATCTTCTCATTGTGATTTATGTTCTCGGGCCAGCTCTTCTTTCTGGAACAAGAAACTACAAGATAAGCCGGCCAAAAGGCCAAAGGAAAATCTCGAGCTCCAAAAAAGACCAAAGGAAAAAAGCAGGATGCTGAAGACTTATTTGCCCTTGATAATGAGTCAGAGGTAGAACTCAATTCTCTTGGCTTTCTTTTTATGCAACTTATTGAGGTTGACTCCTCTCAGGATGATACAGAGACCAGCCATGCGGACGTAGCAGAGGTAACCATAATCTCCTCCGACTCAGAACCTTTGCCAAGACAAAAAAAACTCGGCGGGTCTCCTGAAAAGTAAGACTTTCTCATCCTCTTGCTTATCTGGACCCCAATTTTATTTTGAAAAACAGTAGCACGAGGCAAGGCGTACAACCTGGAGCAGTGGGGATGGAGACCTTGCAACCGGCTTACCCAACACACCTGCCCCTCACAAATGCTATAATGAGGTGCCTCAAAATCCATCCCTCTCCTTTCCAAAGGCGGGTCTCATTCGTCAACCACTTAACCCTTCTAACTCAAACTATCAGGGAACATCTCATTCATCATCTGGCGACTCTTCCGGGACCCAGATGCCTGCCTTCAAGATTGCCCCAGGGTAAGAGCTTTCATTTGTTGGTCAATATTAATGATGATAGGCTCATACTCTTATATCTTCATCATAGAGGCATAGCCAAAGCGGGCAAGCAACTGAAAATGGGCGGTTCTTCAAAGGACCCTAAAGTTAGTGAATCGGAGAAGCAAGCGCCAGTAGTCTCAGGGGCTTCAATTAAAAATCCTGAAGATCTTGCTAATGATCCGCCGCCACAAGGTGACACCATAGTCTTTGATCCCATGAACACTGAAGCTGACCCGACCATCACACATAACCCGCCAAGTCCTAAATCGCCCAGCCCTGCCAAGACTGCTAAAGAGGGTTCTCTTGACAAGACCGCTGAGGACATCATCATCATTGGCACATGCTATACAGAGCCAAGGAATCCCACTGTTTTGGCCAAACACGGCGCCAAAAAAGAGCCGCCAGCAAAAGGCAAACTAAAACTGGATCTAGAGAATTATGCTGCCCTCGACACAAGTGACATCCACATTGTTTATCTGAACCGCCTTCATACTATCCGTGACCTGGAGGCCGGTTTAGTGAACCTTATGAAGGAACGCTATGAGGTATGTTACTACTCCCTTTCCATATATATTTATATAGCCGCCAAGTCTAGAGGGTAGAAAAAGGTTGAGTATGCTATAGACTTAATAATAATCTTCAAATTGTAGCCTTTCAAGGCCGGTTTATCCTATCAGGATGAGTCGGGTCTTTCAGATATTAATCCTTGAATGAACTTTACACAGCTTTTTAACCATAATCTCATAATAATAAGATGAGCCAGACTGCTAATGAACTCCAAGATCCGAATATGTATCCCCCAAGGGTCAACTTAACTTAACAAGATGAGCCGGGACTTATAGTCACTGTACTTTGAAAAATGCCAATATGTAGCCCCCATGGGCCGGTTTAAACTAACAATTTGAACTGGGTTGTAAAAACTTTGAAATAACCTACGTTAGCCCCCAAGTGCCAAGTATATTGCTTGCAATGTGCTTGGGACTTCAATTACTCTGCATCACCAAAACTTGTTGTTGTATGTTGTAACCATTATGTCACTGTTGTCTTTTTAGGCAAAATAGAGTATGAAGCAGTCACAAGTAGGCGACTTAAGGAAAAACATCCAGATGCAGCAAGCAGAAACTTCCAAAGCCAAGTTAGAATTGAAAACCTCCTTGGAAGAGATTGAAAAGCTTAAAGCGAGCTTTCCTGTAGAAAGAACCGCCTGGGAAACTGAGAAGGTTGTTCTTGCCAAAAAGGCCGAAGATGCAGAAAATGCTCTTAAGCCGGAAACTGTTGAGTTAACTAGCTTAAAACAACATATTGGGCAAATGACAGACGCCATCTTCGGTAAGCATAATGTGCCCTACAAATTTATGTAACCTGCCTAGGTTCCCATATATACATACATTGCTAACTCACAGGGCGACTTTTATATAACCTTTTAACAGGCCCTAGGAGTGCAAACCATGGTCAAGACATGCTATTGAAGCTGAAGGTCGTTTATTCTTTAACAGAGCATTTATATAGTGGCACTCTCTGCAATGTGGCCTTAGGAGGGAACAGAAAGCCGCCAAGTTCAATCTAGACTATTCTGGATCATCTTTCTACGGTCCCAAGCCAGATTGAAGAACAACGAGCATCGGGCGCCCAAGTCGGAGCCATCATCGCTCTTGTCCATGCCAAAGCATGGCAATCTAAGCTTGACCCGAAGGAAATAGCCACCAGGTGCCTGGAATTCAAAGATGATCAATCACCTTTTGAAGAGAAAGACTTCAATCAGTGCGTCTGAGAGATGCGACCCATGGCTTGCAAACTCATTGAAGAGCTAGACTTAAGAAAGCAGACAACGGCTTATGATGGCAGCAATCAGAAGACTAAGCCGCCAACTCACAATGTTGTCAATCTTGTTCCTCCTCGACATAAGCATATCTTCACCCCCTAACATTGATCCTTCTATTATACTCAATGATGAAGCCACTTTCGAAGCTTTAACTGGCATCGATTGGACAACGACTGATCTTCAAATGATCGATGAGGAAGAAACGGTGCAGGATGATCCACAATCCTCAAGACGACCGGAAGAAATTTAAGCAGTGATGATGATCCAAGTGGCTCTCATGCCGGCTTATGGGAGCATAGCTCCAAAGACATTTGAAGTTTAAAACTTTTGCAATCTCAAAGCAATGTATTGTAAAAGGATAGCTGAAAACAATGATCTGCCGTGTCATGCCTTCGTGCATGTTAACCTTTGATTTGGGAACCGCCACTTTGATTTTTATGACCTGCCTGATGTAATCACTCATATGGGTCATACCAGTACTCGTACTTACATTCAAAGCTTTGCATGTCCTGCACAAAGGTTAAACAACATATGCCCCAACGACTTAACGTCAGAAGCCAGGGCGGGTAACAACCCAAACATAATATAGTCTTGTACAATTACAGAAAAAGACTAGAATCAAGGCCATTCAAGCCAAAACATACTGGCGACTTAAAGTCGAAAACCAGGGCGGGTTACCAAATCTCAAATATTAATATAAGCATTGAAAACATACTTGTAGTTTCAGATCATATTGATGTCTTGAACATTAATATCTAGAGCGAGTGACAACCCAAAGGTGTGTAATCACATGACCTCAATTGTTCAAATCAAAGCATACTGGTGACTTAAAGTCCATGGCTAGGGCAGGTTACCAAACCCAAAATACTCAAACATGAGTCATACAATCGGAGCTTTATAACTCGGATCGCTCAATATTCACTTAACAGAAAAAACTTTTAGGAGAAACAAATCCAAAAGACTTAAGAGGAGAGATTCAAAAAATCACAAATAATTGCCTGGCCGGCTTACCAAAGCACAACCAAACAAGTTGGCTCATAGGGTCATGTGCTTTCAAGGGCCGCATAGTCATTGAGTGTATCCTAGCTCACAGTAAGCCGGCCCTCACGTGACACAAGCCGTCGTTTTAACCTAAATGAGTTTAGGGTCTTAAAAAATATTGACTATTAAGAGTTCAGTGGGTCACCTGGTGGAGTAGCAAGTTGCAAACAAGCAAGATAACTCATAATTTGGCATCCACGCCGGGTCAAGAGGGTATGAAATCTAAACCCGGTGGGTTGGAAGCCCCTAAGTGACCTTATGACCAAATAATAAAGACTTAGATACACAGAAATTAAATGACAGAGGCCCTGAATTTTTTAGGGATGCCGGCTTTATTATATTGATCATAATATATACATTGGCAAATGTAAGTACAAAGACAAGAGTCGATGGCTCGGGTGTAATACGGCCAAAGATGAGAAATATTCCAGGGCCGGCGGGTCTCCTCCTCCGACGTGCGTGAATCCTTGTGTTCTCGTATATCAATGAGGTAATAAGACCCATTATTCAAGTTTTTGCTGGCCACAAAAGGTCCTTCCCAAGGTGGTGATAACTTGTGCATATCTGTTTGATCTTGGATCAGCTGGAGCACCAAGTCGCCTTCTTGAAATGTCCGGATTTTAACTCTGCGGCTATGATAGCGATGCAGGTCTTGTTGATATATTGCCAAATGAGCCGCCGCAAGGTCACGCTCCTCATCCAACGCATCAAGTGCATTTTGACGAGCTATCTCATTATCAACTTCAACATAAGCCGCCACACGAGGCGAGTCATGACGGATATCACATGGAAGAACCGCCTCTGCACCGTAGACCAAGAAGAAAGGCGTATAGCCTGTTGACCTATTAGGGGTGGTATTGATACTCCAGAGTACTGAAGTTAACTCCTCAACCCAACAACCCGGCGTTCGCTTCAAATGAACCATAAGTCAGGGTTTAATGCCTCTCAAAATTTCTTAGTTAGCCCTCTCGCTTGACCAATAGACTATGGATGAGCTACAGAAGAAACATCAAGATGAATATGCTCTCGTTGACAGAACTCCTTCATAGCGCCTTTAGACAAATTAGTGTCATTATCAGTGATGATATTATGAGGGTAACCAAAATGGAAGATCAGTTTTTTAACAAACTGGACTGCAGTTGCCGCATCACACTTGCTGATCGGCTCAGCCTCAACCCACTTGGTAAATTTTTTCAACCGCCACCAAGAGGTGGGTTTTCTTATCCTTAGACCTCTTGAAGGGTCCAACCATGTCAAGCCCCCAGACTGTTGTAACATCCCAATTTTGAATTTGGATGTTATACATAGATCATCATATGCATACCATATTTGTTCTTGCATTCGGTTGAGATCCTAGAAATCTTAAGCAACTAAAGGAGCCATGAAGAGAGTTGGAGGTTTCACAAAATTCATATATGAATTTATTTCAAATTTGAAGAAAGGATCATTTGGTTTTATTATTTTTCTCTTCAATTATTTCAATATTACAAATAAAGGAGCGAAGATAATATGACTTCTTCAAATTAAGAGAAAAATTGGAGAAAGAATTTTAAAATCAAATTACAGTTTTTCTGGTATTTTTATTTTGCTATTTTATTTGAATTAGAAAAATATGCACTTTTCAAAATTGCATTCTTAGGCCAGAAAAATGTTCACTTTGTTCTAAATATTTCATTTAGACGGTGAATTTTTTTGGCATTTTTAGATTTTTTTTATATATTTTATTAGGATTTTTCCTTTTGGGCGAAAATATTTTTTTAAGAAAAAGAAGTCCGCGGACCGAACTGGGCCGAAGCCCAGCCAGCCCCGTCTGCGCCACCGCCCCCGCGCCGCGCCCCGTGCCGCCGGCTGACTCCAAGGGGAGTCCGGCTCGGACACCGCCATCGTGCCTTGCCCCCTCCGACAAGGCAGCCCCCCTCCTCCTTAAAAATCGCCGCCGCCCCGCCGCTTTCGCCCCGCCCCGCCCCGCAGCAGCGGCAGCAGAGCAGCACTGCTACCGCGCCACTCCGTCGCCGCCTCCCCGCTCCATGCCGCCCTCACTCCCCGCGCCGCCACCCCCACGCCGCGCCACCACCGCAGCCACCCGCACCGTCGCGCCATCGACTACCGTCGCCACCGCCCGCGTGATCTCGTCGGAAGCCGCCGCCCCGGTCTTTTTTTGGTTTAGGTATGAAACCGTTCGGGTTTTTTTAAACCCTAGACTTGTTTTTTTTTGTTAGATCGGTTCGGTTTTCGTTGGTTTATTTATTTAGCGGGCGTTCGTCCGTTCGTTCGTTTTAACGAATGTTGTTCGCTGGTTAGGTTCAGACAGCGAACGTTCGTTTGTTAATCTGTTCGTTTTATTTTATTTTCGATAGTGTTTTAGCTGCGATTATTTTTATCGCGATTCTGCCCCTGATCTTTAAACTAGTATAACTTTTTACTCGTTTATCCGAATTAGATGAAACCAGCACCTAAATCTTCGTCTCGAAGCCCTCTTTCTAGTTAATCAACTTGAACATTATTTTGATACTGTGAAATTTGACTTTAGTCCAGATTAGAAAAACAATCGTGTTTTGTTCGTATTTTGAGTTTCGTTGCTCCGTTTGAGTTGAATCTTTTTACGAATCATAGCTAATCACATGTACTTTCTGTTAAGATCTAATTCACATGTTAATAATGTTGTTAGGTTTTGACTCTTGTTAGTTTCAGCCATTGCTTCTTTTGTGTTTGATTTGGATCTTTTCTTGAGTTTTCTCGTGTTTGGTTTGAGTGATTTCTTATGCATGTTATTGTTTCTCTACGCTAGATTACCCGTAGTGTGAAGCTTGTTACTACGAATCTCTAGAGTTTGCAGATCGTCAGCAAGGCAATTTACACTTTGAGCATACTCTTTTATACCTAGTTTTTACTATGCATTAGTTCTGCCCCACAAACAATTGCATTGGTAGGATTGGGAAGATGTGGTTTGGTTGTAGTGTTTGAGGTAGGAGCCTAATACCTTTTGATCACCCTGGGAATATACGTTATGCTTATGCTTAGCCATTCTCATAGATGGGGATTGGATCGTGATTCACACATAGAAGTTTGAGAGTTATTTTAATTGGATAACTTTAAGGTGGCAACTTTAATACAAATCTGGGTAGATTGGTTGAGGCACCTGGAGTACCCAGTGTTGTTTGTTCTGGAAATCCAAGAGTACCCATGTGATTATCCTATGGAATGCCACCCAGGCTCAAAGGGACCATAAGATTATTCATGCTAGAAACTTCCGTGTGCAGCCACAAGCCATTATGGGCTCTGGCATAGTTGAGTAAGTTGCGTGAGCTCTTGAAGAGGTAGACTAGCAAAAGTAGAGGGTTGTAGGTGGTACTGTCTACCCGGATTAGAGAGTTAATGGTTCAGAAAGTCTATGTCTCGATCATCCGATCATGGATGTGGTCGAGTCTTGTGGGGAAAAGTGTGCAAACCTCTGCAGAGTGTATAAACTAATCATGGTTAGGCATGTCCCTGATTATGGACGTCTTGAGTATTTAGTACTTGAATCTATTGATGTGATCTCATCACGTTACTTTAATTAATTTTGATGATGGGTTAATGATGATACTTTTAATTGGGATTTGAGTTGGAGGAACCTTCTCAAATAATGGGCAACATGGGAGTAGTTAAATGAATTTATTCCTTTGTTGTAAGGAAAAATTATCTTTATGCAAAAATTATGAAACTTACAGCCTCCACCAGCCGAATATTGCATGTAGATATAGTTCTTGCATTATCATTGCTTTATAGTGTAACTATGTCAACATATTCCATGTGCTAACCCGTTTCGGGCTGCAACGTCTTATGTTGCAAACTACTCAGACAACGAATAAGGTGTGATAGGTCATTGTTTTGCACTCAGCTATGTCGTTGGAGTTGATGGACTCATTTACCTTTGAAGCCTTCCGATGTTATCTAGTTTAGATGGCCTTCAGCCATGATTTATTTATGTAATAATACTCTTTATGAGGACTCGATGTAATAAGTGTGTGATTGAAACTCTGTTATAATTCCTCGAGTATTGTGTGTGTCCGCATTACCGATCAAGGGATGACACTGATGTCGGTATTGCAATGCTAGGAAACCAGGCCTAAGGTTCATACTTTCACTAGTGAAAGTTCTCTCAACAATAATAACATAACTGGATCATATAACTATCCCTCAACATGCAACAAAGAGTCACTCCAAAGTCACTAATAGCGGAGAACAAACAAAGAGATTATTGTAGGGTACAAAACCACCTCAAAGTTATCCTTTCTGATCGATCTATTCAAGAGTCCGTAGTAAAATAACATGAAGCTATCCTTTCCGTTCAATCTATCATAGAGTTTGTACTAGAATAACACCTTAAGACACAAATCAACCAAAACCCTAATGTCACCTAGATACTCCATTGTCACCTCAAGTATCCTGGGCATGATTATACGATATGCATCACACAATCTCAGATTCATCTATTCAACCAACACAAAGTACTTCAAAGAGTGCCCCAAAGTTTCTACCGGAGAGTCAAGACGAAAACGTGTGCCAACCCCTATGCATAAGTTCACTGAACCCGCAAGTTGATCACCAAAACATACATCAAGTAGATCATGTGAATATCCCATTGTCACCACAGATAAGCACGGCAAGACATACATCAAGTGTTCTCAAATCCTTAAAGACTCAATCCGATAAGATAACTTCAAAGGGAAAACTCAATCCATTACAAGAGAGTAGAGGGGGAGAAACATCATAAGATCCAACTATAATAGCAAAGCTCGCGATACATCAAGATCATGCGAAATCAAGAACACGAGAGAGAGAGAGAGAGAGAGATCAAACACATAGCTACTGGTACATACCCTCAGCCTCGAGGGTGAACTACTCCCTCCTCGTCATGGAGAGCGCCTGGATGATGAAGATGGCCACCGGTGAGGGATCCCCCCTCCGGCAGGGTGCCGGAACTGGGTCCCGATTGGTTTTTGGTGGCTATAGAGGCTTGTGGCGGCAAAACTCCCGATCTGTTGTGTTCCTCGATGTTTTTAGGGTATATGGACATATATAGGCAAAAGAAGTCGGTCAGGGGAGCCACGAGGGTGGGGGGTGCGCCCAAGGGGTAAGGCGCGCCCCTGACCCTCGTGGCCACCTTGAAGCTTCCCTGACGTCCACTCCAAGTCTCCTGGATTGCTTCCATTCCAAAAATAACTCTTCCGAAGGTTTCATTCCGTTTGGACTTCATTTGATATTCCTTTTCTTCGAAACACTGAAATAGGCAAGAAAACAATAGTTTGGGCTGGGCCTCTGGTTAATAGGTTAGTCCCAAAAATAATATAAAAGTGTATAATAAAGCCCATAAACATCCAAAACAGATAATATAATAGCATGAATGCTTCATAAATTATAGATACGTTGGAGATGTATCAGCTATGCCATTGGAGTTGATGGACTCATTTACCTTCGAAGCCTTCCGCTGTTATCTAGTTTAGATGGCCTTTGGCCATGATTTATTTATGTAATAATACTCTTTATGAGGACTCGATGTAATAAGTGTGTGATTGAAACTCTGTTATAATTCCTCGAGTATTGTGTGTGTCAGCATTACCGATCCAGGGATGACACTGATGCACAAAGATTTGACTGTTTGAGGTCTGGTCGCTACAACTATAAATGGCCAAGTAATTGGAATCATCCTCAATTGTTGAGCCGGCACATGAGCCCGTGGAGAAAATTTCTGACATCCATTGCACTTACTGATGATATCGTCTACATCAGCGTGACCTGTTGACCACTAAAACCCACGACGAAAGGCTTTAACCACCAAAGATTTAGAGCCAACATGCTGACCACAATCACCTTCATGGATCTGTCTTAAAATTTCATGGCCCTCTTCAGGAGAAACACAACGTTGGAACACGCGTGTCAAACTGCATCGGTGTAACTCTCCATTGACAATAGTCATAGACTTAGATCTTCTGGTGATTTGCCTTGCCAAAGTTTCATCCTTAGGTAACTCGCTCCGGGTCATATAAGCCAAGTAAGGAAGCATCCGATCAGGAATAGCATGGAGAGCCACTACCAACTGCGCCTCCGGGTCAGGAATAGCAAGATCCTCTTCTGATGGCAACTTGACTGAAGGATGATGCAATACATCCAGAAATATATTAGGAGGCACCGGCTTACGTTGAGACCCAAGCCGGCTCAAGGCGTCAACCGCCTCATTCTTCCTTCGATCGAGATGCTCCACCTAGTAACCCAACAATGTTATCAACCGCCCGACGATACGCCGCCATGAACGGGTCTTTGGAATCCCTTGTACCTAAAACTTGCTGAGCCACCAGGTTTGAGTCGCCAAAGCACCTGACCCGGCTTAAATTCATCTCTTTGTACATTCGAAGGCCGTGGAGTAAAGCCTCATATTCAGCTACATTGTTAGTACAAGGAAACATCAGCCTTAAAATGTAACAAAATTTGTCACCTCGTGGGGAAGTCAAAATAACTCCAGCCCCCGAGCCTTCCAGCTGCCTGGACCCATCAAAGTGGATCGTCCAATATGTGTTATCAGGCTTCTCCTTAGGTGTCTGTAATTCTGTCCAGTCATTGATAAAATCCACCAGAGCCTCAGGTTTGATAGTTGTTCTTGGTACATATTTCAAACCATGAGGTCCGAGTTCTATTGCCCACTTACCAACCTGGCCAGTGGCCTCTCTGTTTTGAATAATGTCGCCTAAAGGAGCAGAGCTGACCACGATAATGGGATAACCAAGAAAATAGTGCTTCAGCTTGCAACTTGCCATGAACACCCCATATACCAACTTCTGCCAATGTTGATATCGTTGCTTAGACTCAATCAACACCTCACTGACATAGTAAGCCATCCATTGGACGGGGTACTCCTTACCCGCGTCCTTGCGCTCCACCAAAACTGCCACACTAACGGCCTTACTATTAGCCGCCACATACAAGAGCAAGGGTTCCTTATCAATGGGGGCCGCAAGGACGGGCGGCTCAGCCAACTCCATTTTGAGCTCCTCAAATGCCTTATCCGCAGCGTCACTCCAGACAAAATTATATGTTTTCTTCATCATCTAGCATAAGGGAATGGCCTTCTCTCCCAGGCAGCTTATGAACCGGCTTAGCACGAGTGCCATTCTTCTCTCCCAGGCAGCTTATGAACGGTGCCAAGTGCCATTCTTCTTGAGCACGAGCACCGGGTTAGCCAACCACTCTGGATGAAAGACGTCCACAATAAACCCGGCTGCCAAGAGCCGGGCCACCTCTTCTCCAATAGCCTTATGTCGTTCTTCATTGAAACAACGAAGAAACTGCTTGACCAGCTTAAATTTAGGATCTACATTAGGACTGTGCTCAGCAAATTCTCTTGGTACACCCGGCATGTCCGAAGGTTTCCATGAAAAGATGTCCCGATTCTCACGGATGAACTCGATGAGCGTGCTTTCCTATTTGGGATCCATATTAGCCCCCACTGTAAACTGCTGAGATGAGTCGCCAGGGACAAAGTCAACCTTCTTAGTATCATCAGCCAACTTAAACTTCAGCAAAGGGTCTTGCTCCATGGTGGGTTTCTTTAGAGGGGTCATATCCGTCGGGTCAACATTATCCTTATAAAACTTTAGCTCTTCTATGGCGCAAGCTGACTCAGCATAAGCCGCATCTCCTTCTTCACATTCTAGAGAAATTTTCCGATTGCCATAGACCACGATAATACCCTTACGCCCTGGCATCTTAAGCTATAAATAAACATAGCAAGGTCGAGCCATAAACTTGGCATAAGTCGGAAGCCCGAACAAGGCATGATACGGGCTCTTGATTTTAACCATCTCAAACCACAATGTCTCTGCCCTATAGTCATGTTCATCACCAAAAGCCACTTCTAAGGATATTTTTTCCATAGAATATGCCGACTTACCAGGCACTACACCATGAAAGACTGTTGAAGATGGCTTGAAATCCTTGTCCATCAAATTCATCCGCCAGAACGTGTCATAATATAGGATGTTAATACTGCTGCCGCCATCCATGAGCACCTTAGTGAATTTATAACCCCTAACTTGAGGTGCTATCACCAATGTCAGTTGACCCGGATTATCAACCCGGGGCGGGTGATCCGCCCGCTCCATGTTATTGGATGCTCTGACCACCACAAGTATTGGGGTACCACTGGCTCAACAGCATTGACCATGCATTTATGAATCTTCCGATCCCTCTTGCAGAGACTGGTTGTGAAAACATGATATTGACCCCCATTGAGCTGCTTTGGGTTACTCTGATACCCTGACTGCTGCTTCTGGTTACCTTGACCAGGCTGCTGATTATAACCACCCTGGTTTCCTTGTCCTTGATATCTAGAGTTGAAGCCACTACCACCAAAGTTGGGACCCTGTGAGCCGAATCCTGACCCACCAGGCGGACCATTATTGTTGCCGTGATGTTGATTGAAGATGGAATTCCTGTACTCTTTCATGATAAAACAATCCTTCCAAATATGAGTCATCGGTTTATGGGGCAGGCTGTGCTTTGGGCAAGGCTCATTCATCATCGCCTCAATATTAAATTTTGGCCCTCCAAAAGCCTGCTTACCATTGCCATGACGGCGCTGGCCCTTATATCCAGCGTTGGTGTTAGCTACAAAATCTGACCCGCCCTCGGGTTGTCTGCGCTTACCACTGTTGCCCTGGTTGTGACTATTGTTCCCTATCGCGTTCTGCTACTGATCCTTACCATTACCACTCTTCTTTCCCTTGTTGGATTTTTCATCATCAGATCCAGGGTCTTTAGTGGTGTCTGAGTCGACATATTTGATGATAGCTTCCATGACCTCTCCCATGTCATTACATGGACGCTTAAGCCGCCCGAGCTTCTGCTTAAGTAGGGTAAAGTGACAATTCTTCTCCAAGACCAGGACAACTGAACTTGCTGCAATGCTATCTGATGAATGGATAATAGTTGAGACCCGGCGAACCCAATGGTGGGTCGACTCATCCTCCCGCTGCACATAGTTATTCAGATCAATAATCGTCAGAGGCTGCTTACACGTTCCCTTAAAGTTATGAATGAAGCGCGCCTTTAACTCAGGCCATGAATTGATGGAGTTGGTGAGTAATCCTGTCAACCAGGTACGAGCCGGTCCGTCCAACATCATGGTGAAGTATTTGGGACATACAGCATCATTAACGTCTAGCATCTCCATAGCTAGCTCGTAGCTCTCAATCCAAGCCTCGGGTGGAAGATCAGCTGTGCAAATAGGCACCTTACGAGGGCCCTTAAAATCCTTGGGCAAACATTCGTTGCGTAGAGCTAGTACTAGACATGGCATGCCAACTGTCCTGGAAGTCATTCCAACTTCAATAGATGTCGAAGGGTTTATTTGAAATTGCTAATGAGACCCTAATTGATCCGCCGTCTCCACCTCACGACGAGCTCTAGCCTGATCCACAAGTGCCTGAGCATTATTCAGAACATTGTCATCTTGGGGCGGGTTAGGTCCACGGGGCGGGTCATCATTACAAGGCAGGTTACAACGCTGCTCGCTACTGGAAACCAGTGGTGACTCAACATGTCGGTTGTAGCTTTGGCTTGGGTGGGGAGTTGAATGAACACGCTCACGGGTATATGAATAAGCCGCCTGCTATGCCACCACTGTCTGAAGAAGCTCCACCATGTTCCGGGTCTTTATCGCCGCTGGAGACTCACCTTCGATCGGGATAGCCACCAGCCGTGTAGCTGCTGCTATCATGTTATCCACTGGATTAGAATAATGGCCAGAGGGTGTTGGAACTCGTTGAGGTGGGGTGGATCCATATGAGGTGGGTCTGGTACACGAGGTTGGGCCGCCACTCCGATCCCTAGCGCCTCAGCAACCCAGGTTACCATGGGTGGGTTACTCGTTCCTGCCCCGGGTGTGTTAAAAAGATTCTACCCCTCAAACTGCGAAGGCAGGCGGCTCTGGTGCCTCCTTCAAAAAGTAGCATTGGATGCATTCTGATCTAGACTAAGGCAGAAAGCTTCTACTCTTATCCACTGTGGTTCGGCCACCATCGAAGCTCGCTCTATTGCCATCCTGGCGTTCTTTGCATTAAGATCCTCTTGGGCTTTGGCCACCTCATCTCGCACCTTTGCAACTTCTGCATTATGTTGTGCTTGATTCGCTGGAGTCACCTCCGTGGCTAACAGAGTCGCCAGGTGTGTTGGGGAACGCAGTAATTTCAAAAAAAATCCTATGATCATGCAAGATCTATATAGGAGATGCATAGCAATGAGAGGGGAGAGTGTGTCCACGTATCCTCATAGACCGAAAACGAAAGCGTTTAGTTAACGCGGTTGATGTAGTCGAACATCTTCGCGATCCAACCGATCCAAGTACCGAACATACAGCACCTCCGCGTTCGGCACACGTTCAGCTCGATGATGTCCCTCGTGCTCTCGATCCAGTTGAGGACGAGGGTGAGTTTGTTCAGCACGACGGAATGGCGATGGTGATGATGATGTTACCGGTGCAGGGCATTGCCTAAGCACTACGATGGTATGATCGAGGTGTGTAACTGTGGAGGGGGCACCGCACACAGTTAAGAGAAACTTGTGTGTTCTAGGGTGCCCCCTGCCCCCGTATATAAAGGAGGGAGGGGGAGGCCTGCCAGCCCTA
The DNA here is from genome assembly GCF_002162155.2 of Triticum dicoccoides. Classification (NCBI taxonomy): domain Eukaryota; kingdom Viridiplantae; phylum Streptophyta; class Magnoliopsida; order Poales; family Poaceae; genus Triticum; species Triticum dicoccoides. Next base: position 218,774,715 of record NC_041391.1, read on the forward strand.
GGGGTGCGCCCAAGAGGAGGAGTCCTACTAGGACTACTAGTCCTAGTAGGATTCTCCTACAAGGAAGAGAGGGGGAAGGAAGGAAAGGGAGAGGGAGTAGGAAAGGGGGCGCCCCCTTTACCTTGTCCAATTCAGACTGCTAAGGGGGGCGCGGCCTGCCCTGGCGGGCCTCCTCTCTCTCCACTAAGGCCCATGGTAGCCCATTAGTTCCCCCGGGGGGTTCCGGTAACCCCTCCGGCACTCTGTTTTTACCCGAAACTACACGGAACACTTGTGGTGACTGGATAACATGGTCCAATATATCAATCTTTATGTCTCGACCATTTTGAGACTCCTTGTCATGTCCGTGATCTCATCCGGGACTTCGAACAAACTTCGGTCATCAAAACACATAACTCATAATACAAATCGTCATCGAACGTTAAGCGTGCGGACCCTACAGGTTCGAGAACTATGTAGACATGATCGAGACACATCTCTGATCAATAACCAATAGCGGAACCTGGATGCTCATAATGGCTCCTACATATTCTATGAAGATCTTTATCGGTCAAACTGCATAACAATATACGTTGTTCCCTTTGTCATAGGTATGTTACTTGCCCGAGATTCAATCGTCGGTATCATCATACCTAGTTCAATATCGTTACCGGAAAGTCTCTTTACTCGTTCCGTAAAGCTTCATCCTGCAACTAACTCATTAGTCACATTGCTTGCAAGGCTTATAGTGATGAGCATTACCGAGAGGGCCCAGAGATACCTCTCCGAAACACGGAGTGAAAAATCCTAATCTTGATCTATGCCAACCCAACAAACACCTTCGGAGACACCTGTAGAGCATATTTATAATCACCCTTTTACGTTGTGACATTTGATGGCACACAAGGTGTTCCTCCGGTATTCGGGAGTTGCATAATCTCATAGTCTGAGGAACATGTATAAGTCATGAAGAAAGCAGTAGCAATGAAACTGTAACGATCATAATGCTAAGCTAATGGATGGGTCATGTCCATCACATCATTCTCCTAATGATGTGATCCCGTTCATCAAATGACAACACATGTCTATGGTTAGGAAACGTAACCATCTTTGATTAACGAGCTAGTCAAGTAGAGGCATACTAGGGACAATATGTTTTGTCTATGTATTCACACATGTACCAAGTTTTCGGTTAATACAATTCTAGCATGAATAATAAACATTTATCATGAAACAAGGAAATAAATAATAACTTTATTATTGCCTCTAGGGCATATTTCCTTCAGTCTCCCACATGCACTAGAGTTAATAATCTAGATTACAAAGTAATGATTCTAACACCCATGGAGTTATAGTGTTGATCATGTTTTGCTCGTGGAAGAGGCTTAGTCAACGGGTCTGCAACATTCAGATCCGTATGTATCTTGCAAATCTCTATGTCTCCCTCCGACACTTGATGACGGATGGAATTGAAGCGTCTCTTGATGTGCTTGGTTCTCTTGTGAAATCTGGATTCCTTCGCCAAGGCAATTGCACCAGTATTGTCACAAAAGATTTTCATTATACCCAATGAACTAGGTATGACACGTAGATCGGATATGAACTCATTCATCCAGACTCCTTCATTTGCTGCTTCTGAAGCAGCTATGTACTCTGCTTCACACTTAGATCTCGCCATGACGCTTTGCTTGGAACTGCACCAATTGACAGCTCCACCATTCAATAAAAATACGTATCCAGATTGTGACTTAGAGCCATCCAGATCAGTGTCAAAGCTTGCATTGACGTAACCATTTACGACGAGCTCTTTGTCACCTCCATAAACGAGAAACATATCCTTAGTCCTTTTCAGGTATTTCAGGATGTTCTTGACCGTTGTCCAGTGCTCCACTCCGGGATAACTTTGGTACCTCCCTCCTATGCTTATAGCAAGGCACACATCAGGTCTGGTACACAAGATTGCATACATGATAGAACCTATGGCTGAAGCATAGGAAATGACTTTCATTTTCTCTCTATCTTCTGCAGTGGTCGGGCATTGAGTCTGACTCAACTTCACACCTTGTAACACAGGCAAGAACCCTTTCTTTGACTGATCCTGAACTTCTTCAAAACTTTATCAAGGTATGTGCTTTGTGAAAGTCCAATTAAGCATCTTGATCTATCTCTATAGATCTTGATGCCCAATATTTAAGCAGCTTCACCGAGGTCTTTCATTGAAAAACTCTTATTCGGGTATCCCTTTATGCTATCCAGAAATTCTATATCATTTCCAATCAAAAATATGTCATCCACATATAATATTAGAAATGCTACAAAGCTCCCACTCACTTTCTTGTAAATACAGGTTTCTCCAAAAGTCTGTATAAAACCATATGCTTTGATCACACTATCAAAATGTTTATTCCAACTCCAAGAGGCTTGCAAGAGTCCATAAATGGATCGCTGGAGCTTGCACACTTTGTTAGCACCCTCCGCATCAACAAAACATTCTAGTTGCATCATATACAACTCTTCTTCCAGAAACCCATTTAGGAATGCAGTTTTGACATCCATCTGCCAAATTTCATAATCATAAAATGTGGCAATTGCTAACATGATTCGGACAAACTTAAGCATCGCTACGGGTGAGAAAGTCTCATCGTAGTCAACTCCTTGAACTTGTCAAAAACCTTTTGCAACAAGTCGAGCTTTGTAGACAGTAACATTACCGTCAGCGTCAGTCTTCTTCTTGAAGATCCATTTATTTTCTATGGCTCACCGATCATCGGGCAAATCCACCAAAGTCCACACTTTGTTCTTATACATGGATCCCATCTCAGATTTCATGGCCTCAAGCCATTTTGCGGAATCTGGGCTCATTATCACTTCCTCATAGTTCATAGGTTCATCATGGTCTAGTAACATGACTTCCAGAATAGGATTACCGTACCACTCTGGTGCGGACCGTACTCTGGAAGACCTATGAGGTTCTGTAGTAACTTGATCTGAAGTTTCATGATCATCATCATTAGCTTCCTCACTAATTGGTGTAGGAATCACTGGAACTGATTTCTATGACAAACTACTTTCCAATTCGGGATAAGGTACAGTTACCTCATCAAGTTCTACTTTCCTTCCACTCACTTCTTTCGAGAGAAACTCCTTCTCTAGAAAGGATCCATTCTTAGCAACGAATATCTTGCCTTCAGATCTGTGATAGAAGGTGTACCCAACAGTTTCCTTTGGGTATGCTATGAAGATGCACTTTTCCGATTTGGGTTCGAGCTTATCAGGTTGAAGCTTTTTCACATAAGCATTGCAGCCCCAAACTTTGATAAATGGCAACTTTGTTTTCTTGCCAAACCACAGTTCATAAGGCGTCGTATCAACGGATTTTGATGGTGCCCTATTTAAAGTGAATGCAGCCGTCTCTAAAGCATAACCCCAAAAAGATAGCGGTAAATCAGTAAGAGACATCATAGATCCCACCATATCCAATAAAGTACGCTTACAACGTTCGGACGCACCATTACGCCATGGTGTTCCAGGTGGCGTGAGTAGTGAAACTATCCCATGTTGTTTCAAATGAAGACCAAACTCGTAACTAAAATATTCTCCTCCATGATCTCGTAGAAACTTTATTTTCTTGTTACAATGATTTTCCACTTCACTCTCAAGATCTTTGAACTTTTCAAATGTTTCAGACTTATTCTTCATTAAGTAGATATAACCATATCTGCTCAAATCATCTGTGAAGGTAAGAAAATAACGATACCCGCCACGAGCCTCAACACTCATTGGACCGCATACGTTGGTATGTATTATTTCCAATAAGTCAGTAGCTCGTTCCATTGTTCCGGAGAATGGAGTTTTAGTCATCTTGCCCATGAGGCTTGGTTCGCAAGCACCAAGTGATTCATAATCAAGTGATTCCAAAAAGCCCACCAGCATGGAGTTTCTTCATGCGCTTTACACCGATATGGCCCAAACGGTAGTGCCAAAAATAAGTTGCACTATCATTATCAACTTTGCATCTATTGGCTTCAATATTATGAACATGTGTATCACCATGATCGAGATTCAACAAAAATAGACCACTCAGTAAGGGTGCATGACCATAAAAGATATTACTCATATAAATAGAACAACCATTATTCTCTGATTTAAATGAATAACCGTCTCGCATCAAACAAGATCCAGATATAATGTTCATTCTCAACGCTGGCACCAAATAACAATTATTCAGGTCTAAAACTAATCCCGAAGGTAGATGTAGAGGTAGTGTGCCGACAGCGATCACATCGACCTTGGAACCATTTCCCACATGCATCGTCACCTCGTCCTTAGCCAATCTTCATTTAATCCATAGCCCCTGTTTCGAGTTGCAAATATGAGCAACAAAACCAGTATGAAGTACCCAGGCGCTACTATGAGCATTAGTAAGGTACACATCAATAACATGTATATCAAATATACCTTTCACTTTGCCATCCTTCTTATCCGCCAAATACTTGGGGCAGTTCCGCTTCCAGTGACCAGTCCCTTTGCAGTAGAAGCACTCAGTTTCATGCTTAGGTACAGACTTGGGTTTCTTCTCCTGAGCAGCAACTTTCTTGTCGTTCTTCCTGAAGTTCCCCTTCTTCCATTTTCCCTTTTTCTTGAAACTAGTGGTCTTGTTAACCATGAACACTTGATGCTCCTTTTTGATTTCTACCTCCGCGGCCTTTAGCATAGCGAAGAGCTCAAGAATTGTCTTGTTCATCCCTTGCATATTATAGTTCATCACGAAACCTTTATAGCTTGGTGGCAGTGATTGAAGAACTCTGTCAATGACACTATCATCTAGAAGATTAACTCCCTGCTGAGTCAAGTGGTTATGGTACCCAGGCATTCTGAGTATGTGTTCACTGACATAACTATTCTCCTCCATTTTGTAGCTATAGAACTTTTTGGAGACTTCATATCTCTCAACTTAGGCATTTGCTTGAAATATCAACTTCAACTATTGGAACATCTCATATGCTCCATGACGTTCAAAACGTCTTTGAAGTCCCGATTCTAAGTTGTAAAGCATGGCACACTGAACTATCGAGTAGTCATCAGCTTTGCTCTGCCAAACGTTCTTAACGTCATCAGTAGCGTCTGCAGTAGGCCTAGCACCTAGTGGTGCTTCTAGGACGTAATTCTTCTGTGCAGCAATGAGGATAATCCTCAAGTTATGGACCCAGTCCGTGTAGTTGCTGCCATCATCTTTAGACTTAGCTTTCTCTAGGAACGCATTAGAATTCAAAGGAACGGTAGCACAAGCCATTGATCTATAATAACATAGATATGCAAAAAAACTACCAGGACTCAGTTCATGATAAACTAAAGTTCAATTAATCATATTACTTAAGAACTCCCACTTAAATAGACATCCCTCTAGTCATCTAAATGATCACGTGATCCAAATCAACTAAACCAGGTCCGATCATCACGTGAGATGGAGTAGTTTTCAATGGTGAACATCACTATGTTGATCATATCTACTATATGATTCACGTTCGACCTTTCGGTCTCAGTGTTTCGAGGCCATATCTGTATATGCTAGGCTCGTCAAGTTTAACCCGAGTATTCTTCGTGTGCAAAACTGGCTTGCACCTGTTGTATGTGAACGTAGAGCTTATCACACCCGATCATCACGTGGTGTCTCGACACGACGAACTGTAGCAACCGTGCATACTCAGGGAGAACACTTATACCTTGAAATTTAGTAAGGGATCATCTTATAATGCTACCGCCATACTAAGCAAAATAAGATGCATAAAAGATAAAGATCACATGTAATCAAAATATGTGACATGATATGTCCATCATCATCTTGTGCTCATGATCTCCATCACCGAAGCATCGTCATGATCTTCTCGTCACCGGTGCGACACCTTGATCTCCATGGTAGCATCGTTGTCGTCTCGCCAACTATTGCTTCTACTACTATCGCTACTGCTTAGTGATAAAGTAAAACAATTGCATGTCGATTGCATTGCATACAATAAAGTGATAACCATATGGCTCCTGCCAGTTGCTGATAACTCTGTTACAAAACATGATCATCTCATACAAAAATTTATATCACATCATGTCTTGACCATATCACATCACAGCAAGCCCTGCAAAAACAAGTTAAACGTCCTCTACTTTGTTGTTGCAAATTTTACGTGGCTGCTACGGGCTTCTAGCAAGAACCGTTCTTACCTATGCATCAAAACCACAAAGATTTTTCGTTAACTGTGTTGTTTTAACCTTCAACAAGGACTGACTATAGTCAAACTCGATTCAACTAAAGTTGGAGAAACAGACACCCGCCAGCCACCTAACTGCCAAAGCACGTCGATAGAACCAGTCTCATGAACGCGGTCATGTAATGTCGGTCCGGGCCGCTTTATCCAACAATTTCGTCGAATGAAAGTAAGACATTGGTGGTAAGCAGTATGACTATTATCGCCCACAACTCTTTGTGTTCTACTCGTGCATAAAACATCTACGCATAGACCTGGCTCGGATGCCACTGTTGGGGAACGCAGTAATTTCAAAAAAAATCCTACGATCACACAAGATCTATCTAGGAGATGCATAGCAACGAGAGGGGAGAGTGTGTCCATGTACCCTCGTGGACCGAAAGCGGAAGCGTTTACTTAACGCGGTTGATGTAGTCGAACGTCTTTGCGATCCAACCGATCCAAGTACCGAACGTATGGCACCTCCGCGTTCAGCACACGTTCAGCTCGACAACGTCCCTCGTGCTCTTGATCCAGTTGAGTACGAGGGTGAGTTCCGTCAACACGACGGCGTGGCGACGGTGATGATGATGTTACCGGCACAGGGCTTCGCCTAAGCACTACGATGGTATGATCGAGGTGTGTAACTGTGGAGGGGGCACCACACACGGTTAAGAGAAACTTGTGTGTTCTAGGGTGCCCCCCTGCCCTTGTATATAAAGGAGGGAGGGGGGAAGCCGGCCGGCCCTAGGGGGCGCGCCCAAGAGGAGGAGTCCTACTAGGACTACTAGTCCTAGTAGGATTCTCCTACAAGGAAGAGAGGGGGAAGGAAGGAGAGGGAGAGGGAGTAGGAAAGGGGGCGCCACCCCCTCCCCTTCCCTTGTCCAATTCATACTGCTAATGGGGGGAGCGGCTTGCCCTGGCGGCCCTCCTCTCTCTCCACTAAGACCCATGGTGGCCCATTAATTCCCTCGGGGGGGTCCGGTAACCCCTCCGACATGCCGTTTTTACCCGAAACTACCCGGAACACTTTTGGTGTCCAGATAACATGGTCCAATATATCAATCTTTATGTCTCAACCATTTTGAGACTCCTCGTCACGTCCGTGATCTCATCCGAGACTCCGAACAAACTTTGGTCATCAAAATACATAACTCATAATACAAATCATCATCAAACATTAAGCGTGCGGACCCTACGGGTTCGAGAACTATGTTGACATGATCGAGACACATCTCTGATCAATAATCAATAGCAGAACCTGGATGCTCATATTGGCTCCTACATATTCTACGAAGATCTTTATCGGTCAAACTGCATAACAACATACGTTGTTCCCTTTGTCATCGGTATGTTACTTGCCCGAGATTTGATCGTCGGTATCATCATACCTAGTTCAATCTCATTACCAGAAAGTCTCTTTCCTCATTCCATAGAGCTTCATCCCACAACTAACTCATTAGTCACATTTCTTGCAAGGCTTATAGTGATGAGCATTACCGAGAGGGCCCAGAGATACCTCTCCGAAACACGGTGTCACAAATCCTAATCTTGATCTATGCCAACCCAATAAACACCTTCAGAGACACCTATAGAGAATGTTTACAATCACCCTTTTACGTTGTGACGTTTGATAGCACACAAGGTGTTCCTCCGGTATTCGGGAGTTGCATAATCTCATAATCTGAGGAACATGTATAAGTCATGAAGAAAGCGGTAGCAATGAAACTGTAACGATCATAATGCTAAGCTAATGGATGGGTCATGTCCATCAAATCATTCTCCTAATGATGTGATCCCGTTCATCAAATGACAACAGATGCCTATTGTTAGGAAATGTAACCATCTTTGATTAACGAGTTAGTCAAGTAGAGGCATACTAGGGACAATATGTTTTGTCTATGTATTCACACATGTACTAAGTTTCCGGTTAATATAATTCTAGCATGAATAATAAACATTTACCATGAAATAAGGAAATAAATAATAACTTTATTATTGCCTCTAGGGCATATTTCCTTCAGGGTGCCCAAGAGCTCAGATAAAACCTGAGTCGGCGGCCGAACAGAGTCGCTCGCCCCAGTCGTCACAGCAGCAGTTGAATCAGATGTCATAGCAGCGGCTATTGATGAGTTTATCATTGGTTACGTACCAGCCATAAAAATAGCAACCCTGCTCGGTGGCTAATAAGGGTCCGGGATACTGTCACCATCGGAATAGCCCCCAAGCCCGCCATCCTGAAGCTGATAGATTGACTCGGTCTCTTCGGCCGAGGACTCATCACCTGAATAGATGGTTGTCTCTCCACCAGATGCAAAACCTTCCTCAAGATCTGCCCCATGAACAAAGCCAACAAATACATGCTTCCGGCTGGGTTGAACCCTGGCGGGTCGCGCACGCTGATCCATCTCGATGATCTGGTGCAGATGTCCGGCTCAGGCTCTGACCCGCCGATCTTGCCGATGAAGACATGAATTCCACCAAAGTGGACCCGGTACCCGTACTCGATCGAGTCAGCCTTAGGGCTCCAGCCAGCATCGTTGATGTAGATCTTGTTGCGGTGACTCTTACTTATCTAGCCCATGGTGTATCCTTTGATCCTTGAGAAGTTTCCCTTCAAGAACTCAAAACTACCGTACTCTGGCCCCATGGTGGGTGCCAACTATCATGGATTTAATACAGCAGATGCCCTTATGAAAGGACTTAGGTGTGAAGGAAATATGCCCTAGAGGCAATAATAAAGTTGTTATTTTATATTTCCTTATATCATGATAAATGTTTATTATTCATGCTATAATTGTATTAATCGGAAACTTGATACATGTGTGAATACATAGACAAAACATCGTGTCCCTAGTATGCCTCTAATTGAGTAGCTCGTTGATCAAAGATTGTTAAGTTTCCTAGCCATAGACATGTGTTGTCATTTGATGAACGGGATCACATCATTAGGAGAATGATGTGATGGACAAGACCCATCCGTTAGCTTAGCATAATGATTGTTTAGTTTTATTGCTACTGCTTTCTTCATGTCATATATATATATCCCTCCGACTATGAGATTATGCAACTCCCAGACACTAGAGGAATACCTTGTGTGCTATCAAATGTCACAATGTAAATGCGTGATTATAAAGATGCTCTACAGGTATCTCTGAAGGTGTTTGTTGGGTTGGCATAGATCGAGATTAGGATTTGTCACTCCGAGTATCGGAGAGGTATCTCTGGGCCCTCTCAGGTAATGCACATCATATGAAGCCTTGCAAGCAATGTGACTAATGAGTTAGTTGCGGGATGATGCATTACGGAACGAGTAAAGAGACTTGTCGGTAACGAGATTGAACTAGGTATGGAGATACCAATGATCGAATCTCGAGCAAGTAACATACCGATGACAAAGTTAATAACATATGTTGACATAGCGGTTCGACCAATAAAGATCTTCATAGAATATGTGGGAACCAATATGAGCATCCAGGTTCCGCTATTGGTTATTAACCGGAGAGGTGTCTCGGTCATGTCTACATAGTTCTCAAACCCGTAGGGTCCGCACGCTTAATGTTCAATGATGATATGTATTATATGAGTTATGTGGTTTGGTGACCGAAGGTTGTTCGAAATCCCACATGAGATCACGGACATGATGAGGAGTCTCGAAATGGTCGAGATATAAAGATTGATATATTGGAAGGTTATATACGGACACCAGAATGGTTCTGAAGAGGTTCGGGGATTTTTCGGAGTACCGGGAGGTTACCAGAACCCCCCGGGAAAGTTAATGGGCCTCATGGGCCATAGTGGAGAGGAGGAGGCAGGCCACGGGAGGTGGTGCCCCCCCCAAGCCAATCCGAATTGGACAAGGGGTGGGGGCGCGGCCCCCCTTTCCTTCTCCCGCTCCACCTCTTTCCCCTTTCCCCCTCTCTGTTGGAAGGAAGGGGCGAGCCGACTAGGACTAGGAGTCCTAGTGGGACTCCCCCCACTTGGCACGCCCCCTAGGGCTGGCCAGCCTCCCCCTCCTCCTTTATATACAGGGACAGGGGCACCCCAAAGACACATCAATTGTCTTAGCCGAGTGTGGTGCCCCCTCCACCATTTACTCCTCCGATCATATTGTCATAGTGCTTAGGCAAAGCTCTACGCGAATCACTTCACCAACACCGTCATCATGACGTCGTGCTGATGGAACTCATCGACTCCTCCGTGCCTCTACTGGATCAAGAGTTTGAGGGACGTCATCGAGCTGAACGTGTGCAGAACTCAGAGGTGTCGTACGTTTGGTACTTGATCGGTTGATTCGAGAAGACGTTTGACTACATCAACCGCGTTAAGTTAAGCTTCCGCTTTCGGTCTACGAGGGTACATGGACACACTCTCCACCTATTGTTGCTATGCATCTCCTAGATAGATCTTGCGTGAGCGTAGGAAAATTTTGAAATTGCATGCTACATTTCCCAACAGTGGCATCAGAGCCAGGTCTATGCGTAGATGATATGCACGAGTAGAACACAAAGAGTTGTGGGTGGTGATCGTCATACTGCTTACCACCAATGTCTTATTTTTATTCGGCAATATTGTTGGATGAAGCAGCCCAGACAAACCTTACATGACCGCGTTCATGAGACCAGTTCCACCGATAGACATGCAACTAGTTTTGCATAAAAGTGGCTGGCGGGTGGTTGTTTCTCCAACTTTAGTTGAATCGAATTCGACTGCGGCCGGTCCTTGTGAAGGTTAAAACAGCAAACTTGATAAATCATCGTTGTGATTTTTGTGCCGTAGGTAAGTACGGTTCTTGCTAGAAGCCCGTAGCAGCCACGTAAAACTTGCAACAACAACGTAGAGGACGTCTAACTTGTTTTTGCAGGGCATGTTGTGATGTGATATGGTCAAAACATGATGTGATATACGTAGTTGTATGAGATGACCATGCTTTGTAAAAGTTATCGGCAACTGGCAGGAGCCATATGGTTGTTGCTTTATTGTATGAAATACAAATGCCATGTAATTGCTTTACTTTATCACTTAGCGGTAGCGATAGTTGTAGAAGTAATAGTCGGCGAGACGACCACGACGCTATGATGGAGATCAAGATGTCGAGCCAGTGACAATGGAGATCATGACGTTGCTTTGGTGATGGAGATTAAAAGCACAAGATGATGATGGCCATACCATGTCACATATTTTAATTGCATGTGATGTTTTTTATGCATCTTATTTTTGCTTAGTATGGCGGTAGCATTATAAGATGATCCCTTACTAAAATTTCAAGGTATAAGTGTTCTCCCCGAGTATGCACCGTTGCAAAAGTTCTTCGTTCTGAGACACCACATGATGATCAGGTGTGATAAGATCTACGTTCAAATACAACGGGTGCAAGCCAGTTTTGTACATGTGGAATACTCGGATTAAACTTGACGAGCCTAGCATATACAGATATGGCCTCGGAACACTGGAGACCGAAAGGTCAAACGTGAGTCATATAGTGGATATGATCAACATAGAGATGTTCACCATTGATGACTACTCCATCTCACGTGATGATCGGACATGGTTTAGTTGATTTGGATCACGTATCATTTAGATGACTTGAGGGGTGTCTATCTAAGTGGGAGTTCTTAAGTAATATGATTAATTGAACTTTAATTTATCATGAACTTAGTCCTGATAGTATTTGCAAATTATGTTGTAGATCAATAGCTCGCGTTGTAGCTTCCCTATGTTTTTGATATGTTCCTAGAGAAAACTAAGTTGAAAGATGATAGTAGCAATAATGCGGACTGGGTCCGTGATCTGAGGTTTATCCTTATTGTTGCACAGAAGAATTATGTCCTTGATGCACCGCTAGGTGACAGACCTATGCATGTGCAGATGCATATGTTATGAACGTTTGGCTAGCTCAATATGATAACTACTTAATATTTGAGTGCACCATACTTTATGGCTTAGAACCGGGACTCAAAAACATTTTGAATGCCATAGAGCATATGAGATGTTCCAAGAGGTGAAATTGGTATTTCAGACTCATGCCTGTGTCGAGAGGTATGAGACCTTCAACAAGTACTTCGCCTAAAAGATAGAGGAGAATAGATCGGCTAGTGAGCATGTGCTCAAAATGTCTGGGTACTACAATCGCATGAATCAAGTGGGAGTTAATCTTCCAGATAAGATAGTGATTGATAGAGTTCTCTAGTCACCATCACCAAGTTACTGGAACTTCGTGATGAACTATAATATGCAAGGGATGACAAAAGTGATTCTCGAGCTCTTCGTGATGCTGATATCAACAAAGGTAGAAATCAAGAAAAAGCATCAAGTGTTGATGATTAACAAGACCACTAGTTTCAAGAAAAGGGCAAAGGGAAAGAAAGGGAACTTCAAGTAGAATGGCAGGCAAGTTGTCACTCCCATGAAGAAGCCCAAAGCTGGACCTAAGCCTGAAACTGGGTGCTTCTACTGCAAAGGAAATGGTCACTGGAAGCGGAACTACCCCAAATATTTGGTGGATAAGAAGGATGGCAAAGTGAACAAAGGTATGTTTGATATACATGTTATTGATGTGTACCTTACTAGTGCTCGTAGTAACCCCTGGGTATTTGATACTTGTTCGGTTGCTAAGACTAGTAACTCGAAATAGAAGTTACAGAATAAATAGAGAGTGAAGTGATGATGTGTGTTCGAAGTTGTTCCAAGATTGATATGATCATCATCGCACACTCCCTAAACTTTCGGGATTAGTGTTGAACCTAAATAAATGTAATTTTGTGTTTGTGTTGAGCAAGAATATGATTAGATCATGTTTATTGCAATACATTTATTCATTTAAGAGAGAGAATATTTTTTATTCTATTTACATGAATAAAACCTTCTATGGTCATACACTCAATGTTAACGGTTTATTGAATCTCGGTCGTAGTGATACACATATTCATAATATTGATGCCAAAAGAAGCAAAGTTGATAATGATAGTGCAACATACTTGTGGCACTGCTGTTTAGGTCATATCGGTGTAAAGCACATGAAGAAACTCCATAAAGATGGACTTTGGAATCACTTGATTATGAATCATTTGATGCTTGCGAACCGTGCCTTATGGGCAAGATGACTAAAAGTCCATTCTAGGAAACAATGGCACGAGCTAGTGACTTATTGGAAATAATACATACCGATGTATGTGGTCCAATGACTGTTGATGCTCGTGGCGGGTATCGTTATTTTCTGACCTTCACAGATGATTTGAGAAAATATGGGTATATCTACTTAATGAAACACAAGTGTGAAACATTTGCAAAGTTCAAAGAATTTCAGAGTGAAGTGGAGAATCATCGTAACAAGAAAATAAAGTTTCTACGATCTGATCATGGAGGAGAATATTTGAGTTACGAGTTTGGCCTTCATTTAAAACAATGTGGAATAGTTTCACAACTCACGCCACCTGGAACACCACGGCGTAATGATGTGTCCGAACATCGTAACCGCACTTTATTGGAATTGTGTGATCTATGATGTCTCTTACCGATTTACCACTATCGTTTTGGGGTTATGGATTAGAGACAGCTGCATTCACTTTAAACAAGGCACCGTCAAAGTCCATTGAGATGGCACCGTATGAACTGTGGTTTGGTAGCAAACCTAAGCTATCATTTCTTAAAGTTTGGGGATGTGATGCTTATGTCAAAAGGCTTCAGCCCGATAAGCTCGAACCCAAATCGGAGAAATGTGTATTCATAGGATACCCTAAGGAAACAATTCGGTACACCTTCTACCACAAGTCTGAAGGCAAGATTTTTGTTGCTAAGAACGGAACCTTTCTAGAGAAGGAGTTTCTCTCGAAAGAAGTGAGTGGGAGGAAAGTAGAACTTGATGAGGTAATTGTACCTGCACTCAATTTGGAGAGTAGCTCATCCGAGAAATCTATTCCTGTGATGCCTACACCAACTATCAAGAAAGCTAATGATAAAGATCATGAAACTACATATCAAGTTGCTACAAAACCTCGTAGGTATGGAAAAGCATGATCCGCACCAGAGTGGTACGGTAATCCTATTCTGGAAGTCATGTTACTTGACCATGAAGAACCTACGAACTATGAAGAACCTATGATGAGCCCCGATTCTGATAAATGGCTTGAGGCCATGAAATCTGAGATAGGATCCATGTATGAGAACAAAGTGTGGACTTTGGTGGATCTGCTCGATGATCGGCGAACCATAGAGAATAAATGGATCTTCAAGAAGAAGACTGACATCGATGGTAATGTTAGTGTCTATAAAGCTCGACTTGTTGCAAAGGGTTTTCAACAAGTTCAAGGAGTTGACTACGATGAGACTTTCCCACCCGTAGCGATGCTTAAGTCTATCTGAATCATGTCAGCAATTGCCGCATTTTATGATTATGAAATCTGGCAAATGGATGTCAAAACTGCAATCCTTAATGGATTTCTTAAAGAAGAGTTGTATATGATGCAACCAGAAAGTTTTGTCGATCCTAAAGGTGCTAATAAAGTGTGCAAGTTCCAGCGATCCATTTATGGACTGGTGCAAGGATCTAGGAGTTGGAATATACACTTTGGTGAGGTGATAAAACCATATAGTTTTATACAGATTTGCGATGAAGCCTGTATTTACAAGAAAGTGAGTGGGAGCACTACACCCTTTCTGATAAGTATACATGAATGACATATTGTTGATCAGAAATGATGTAGAATTTTCTGGAAAGCATAAAGGAGAGTTTGAAAGGAGTTTTTCAAAGAAGGACCTCGGTGAAGCTGCTTACATATTGGGCATCAAGATCTATAGAGATATATCAAGATGCTTGATAAGATTTTTCAATGAGTACATACCTTGACAAGATTTTGAAGTAGTTCAAAATGGAACAGTCAAAGAAGGAGTTCTTGCCTCTGTTGCAAGATGTAAAGTTGAGTAAGACTCAAAACCCGACCACAATAGAAAATAGAAAGAGAATGAAAGGCATTCCCTATGCCTCAGCCATAGGTTCTATAAAGTATGATATGCTGTGTACCAGACCTATTGTGTACCTTATCATGAGTTTTGCAAGGAGATACGATAGTGATCCAGTAGTGGATCACTGGACAGCGGTCAAAGTTATTCTTAGTTACCTAAGAGGACTAAGAGAAATATTTCTCGGTTATGGAGGTGATAAAGAGTTCGTCGTAAAGAGTTACGTCGATGCAAGCTTTTACACCGATCCAGATGACTGTGAGTTTCAATCTGGATACATATTTAAAGTGGGAGCAATTAGCTAGAGTAGCTCCATGCAGAGCATTGTAGACATAGAAAATTTGCAAAATACATACGGCTCTGAATATTGCAGACCCGAAACTTCTCTCACAAGCAAAACATGATCACACCTTAGTACCCTTTGGGTGTTAATTGCATAGCGATGTGAACTAGATTATTGACTCTAGTAAACCCTTTGGTTGTTGGTCACATGGTGATGTGAACTATGGGTGTTAATCACATACAGATGTGAACTATTGGTGTTAAATCACATGGAGATGTAAACTATATTATTGACTCTAGTGCAACTGGGAGACTAAAGGAAATATGCCCTAGAGGCAATAATAAAGTTGTTATTTTATATTTCCTTATATCATGATAAATGTTTATTCTTCATGCTAGAATTGTATTAATCGAAAACTTGATACATGTGTGAATACATAGACAAAACACCGTGTCCCTAGTATGCCTCTACTTGACTAGCTTGTTGATCAAAGATGGGTAAGTTTGCTAGCCGTTGATACGTCTCCAACGTATCTATAATTTATGAAGCATTCATGCTATATTATTATGTGTTTTGAATGTTTACGGGCTTTATTATACACTTTTATATTACTTTTGGGACTAACCTATTAACCGGAGGCCCAGCCCATATTGCTGTTTTATTGTCTGTTTCGGTATTTCGAAGAAAAGGAATATCAAACGGAGTACAAACGGAATGAAACCTTTAGCAACGTGATTTTTGGAATGAACGTGACCCAGGAAACTTGGAGTGCAAGCCGGGGAAGCATCGAGGAAGCCACAAGATAGGGGGGCGCCCAATCTCCCCCCCCCCCCTGGGCGCGCCCTCCACTCTTGTGGGCCCCTCGAGGCTCCCCCGACCGACTTCTTTCGCCTATATAAGCCTATGTACCCTAAAAACATCGATATAGAAGATAGATCAGGAGTTCCGCCGCCGCAAGCCTCTGTAGCCACCAAAAACCTCTCAGGAGCCCGTTCCGGTACCCTGCCGGAGGCGGGATCCCTCACCGGTGGCCATCTTCATCATCCCGGCGCTATCCATGATGAGGAGGGAGTAGTTCACCCTTGGGGCTGAGGGTATGTACCAGTAGCTATGTGTTTGATCTCTCTCTCTCTCTCGTGTTCTCTCTATGGCACGATCTTGATGTATCGCGAGCTTTGCTATTATAGTTGGATCTTATGATGTTTCTCCCCTCTAATCTCTTGTAATGGATTGAGTTTTCCCTTTGAAGTTATCTTATCGAATTGAGTCTTTAAGGATTTGAGAACACTTGATGTATGTCTTGTCGTGCTTATCTGTGGTGACAATGGGATATTCACGTGATCCACTTGATGTATGTTTTGGTGATCAACTTGCGGGTTCTGTGACCTTGGGAATCTACGCATAGGGGTTGGCACACGTTTTCGTCTTGACTCTCCGGTAGAAACTTTGGGGCACTCTTTGAAGTACTTTGTGTTGGTTGAATAGATGAATTTGAGATTGTGTGATGCATATCGTATAATCATGCCCACGGATACTTGAGGTGACAATGGAGTATCTAGGTGACATTAGGGTTTTGGTTGATTTGTGTCTTAAGGTGTTATTCTAGTATGAACTCTATGATAGATTGAGCGGAAGGAATAGCTTCATGTTATTTTACTACAAACTCTTGAATAGATAGAACAGCAAGGATAAGTTTGAGGTGGTTTCGTACCCTACCATAATCTATTCGTTCATTCTCCGCTATTGGTGTCTTTGGAGTGACTCTTTGTTGCATGTTGAGGGATAGTTATATGATCCAATTATGTTATTATTGTTGAGAGAATTGGCACTAGTGAAAGTATGAACCTTAGTCCTTGTTTCCTACCATTGCAATACCATTTACGCTCACTTTTATCATTAGTTACCTTGCTGTTTTTATATTTTCAGATTACAAAACCATATATCTACCATCCATATTGCACTTGTATCACCATCTCTTCGCCAAACTAGTGCACCTATACAATTTGCCATTGTATTGGGTGTGTTGGGGACACAAGAGACTTTCTGTTATTTGGTTGCAGGGTTGTTTGAGAGAGACCATCTTCATCCTACGCCTCCCACGGATTGATAAACCTTAGGCCATCCACTTGAGGAAAATTTTCTACTATCCTACAAACCTCTGCGCTTGGAGGCCCAACAGCATCTACAAGAAGAAGGTTGCGTAGTAGACATCAAGCTCTTTTCTTGCACCGTTGCCGGGGAGATGAGTGCTTGAAGGTATATCTTTAGATCTTGCAATCGAATCTTTTTGTTTCTTGTTTTATCACTAGTTTAGTTTATAAAAGAAAACTACAAAAAATGGATTTGAGTTTGTCTCATACGCTTCATCTTTTTAATATCTTTCGTGAGTATGATGAATAGGAAAATTGTGCTCAAGTGCTAGAAGAAGAAATCTATAGAATATTTGTTACTAAATATTTGAATGATGAGCATGATTGCAATGTTGTTAGTATGAATTCCTTGAATATCCATGATGCTAATGATATGCAAAGCCACAAGCTTGGGGAAGCTACGTTTGATGAAGATGATATTTTTTGTCCCCCAAGTTTTGATGAGAATATTTGTTATGATGAAAGCATGCCTCCTATTTATGATGATTATATTGATGAAAGTGGATTTGGAGAGGTCATGACTTTATTTAGTGATGAATTCACTATTTCAGAAGAGGTTCCAATTGATTATGAGAACAAAGTTGCTATCTATGATGATTATTGTGATGACTTGTATGCTATTAATAATAATGATAACCATGAAACTTGTCATCATGATTTTAGTTTTCAATTGGATTATGCCTCACATGATAATTATTTTGTTGAGTTTGCTCCCACTACTATTCATGAGAAGAAATTTGCTTATGTGGAGAGTAGTAAATTTTCTATGCTTGTAGATCATGAAAAGAATGCTTTATGTTCTGGTTATATTGTGGAATTCATTCATGATGCTACTGAAAATTATTATGAGGGAGTAACATATGCTTGTAGGAATTGCAATAATATCAAGTTTCCTCTCTATGTGCTTAAAGTTTTGAAGCTATGCTTGTTTTGCCTTCCTATGCCGGTTGATTATTGTTCCCATAAGTTGTTTGCTCACAAAATCCCTATGCATAGGAAGAGGATTAGGCTTAAATGTGCTAGTCATATGCTTCATGATGCTCCCATTATGTTTCAATTCTTATCTTTTATGTGAGCATCATTGCCATCATCATGCCTAGCTAAAAAGGCATTAAAGAAAAGCACTTGTTGGGAGACAACCCAATATTTACCCTTAATGTTTTTGTGTGTCCACATGATTATGCTACTGTATTAATCATGTTTTATAGCTTTTATTTCAATAAAGTGCCAAGTAGAACCTTTGGGAAGACTTGGGTGAAGTTTATGTGATCTTGCTGTAAAAAACAGAAACTTTTGCACTCACGATATTAGCTGCCATTTTTTACTGGAGAGCTCTTTTAGGTTGATTCTTTTTTCAGATGATTAATAGACACAATCCTCAGGTCCAGAAATTTATTTCAGAATTGTTTGAGTTCCAGAAGTATACTTTTGATACAGATTACTACAGATTGTTCTGTTTTTGACAGATTCTGTTTTCTATGTGTTCTTTGCTTATTTTGATGAATCTATGAGTAGTATCGGAGGGTATGAACCATAGAGAAGTTAGAATACAGTATATATTACACCAATATGAATTTATAATGAGTTAATTACAGTACCTAAGTGATGGTTTTATTTTCTTATACTAACAGAGCTTACGAGTTTTGTTTTGAGTTTTGTGTGGTTGAAGTTTTCAAGTTCTGGGTAAAGATTCGATGGACTATGGAATAAGGAGTGGAAAGAGCCTAAGCTTGGGGATTCCCAAGGCACCCCAAGATAATATTCAAGGACAACCAAGAGCCTAATCTTGGGGATGCCCCGGATGGCATCCCCTCTTTAGTCTTCGTTCATCGGTAACTTTACTTGGAGCTATATTTTTATTCACCACATGATATGTGTTTTTCTTGGAGCGTCACTTTATTTTGTTAGTATTTGCTTGCTGTTATTTAGAATAATGTCTTGCATCTTTATTTTTAATAAAAATATCAAGGATAGCCTTTACCATGCTTATTTTGCTAGTATACATGTTGCTGTTTGAAAACAGAAAGTTTACCGCTGTTGCAAAAATCCCCTAGAAAATTCAGATAGTGATATAATGTTGAATATTTTTGCATAATGAGCTCTGATAAATCTTCTACAGCATAGTATTTTTCTCATAATTTTTGGAGTTAGGGAAGTATGATGAATCTTGCATTCTTTACAGACTGTACTGTTTTGGCAGATTGCTGTTATGTTTACATGGTTTGCATATGTTTGCTTGTTTAATGATTCTATTTGAGGATAGGAGTATTAAATATGCAGAGACATTTAGTATGCAATGTTGAATAATAATTTTAATGATTTGCTACAGTAGAAAATGATAAGGTTTTGCATTGGTTTATACTAACCTATCTCACGAGTTCCTGTTGAGTTTGGTGTGGATGAAGCTTTTGATAGAAAGAGAAACCATGGTATGAGAGGAATTAAGGAGACACAAAAGCTCAAGCTTGGGGATGCCCAAGGCACCCCAAGATAATATTTCAATAAGTCTCAAGCATCTAGGCTTGGGGATGCCCCAGTAGGCATCCCACCTTTCTTCTTCAACAACTATCGGTTAGTATCGGTTGAGCCTAAGTTTTTGCTTCTTCACATGAGTCGTGCTATCCTTGCAATGCCATTTTATTTTGTTTTGCTTTCTGTTTGAATACAATACCAAGATCTGAAATTCTTTAATGAGAGAGAGTCTTCACATAGTTACACAATTATTTAGCTACTCATCGATCTTCACTTATATCTTTTTGGAGTAGTTTGTCACTTACTCATGTGCTTCACTTATATCTTATGAGTAAATGTTTGAATGAGTTGAATGTCATAAATCTTAAATTTTATATGTTTCATTTTCTTATCCCATGGGGAGTAATGACTTCACATCTAAGAAGTAGAGGTTTATTGAAGGGTAGCAAGCATTGTATTGGTCATTTGAATAATTCATGAAAGAATATTGGAGGAAGAGAGATTTCACATATAAATATACTATCCTAGACATCTTTTATAATTGTGAGCACTCATTAAGTATGAGTTGCTAAAGAGTTTATGTTGGACAAGGAAGACAACGTAATGGGTTATGTTTTCTCACATCTCAGTTAAAGTATATTGTCATGGATCATTCAAACATGTTGAGCTTGTCTTTCCCCCTCATGCTAGCCAAAATTCCTTGCACCAAGTAGAGATACTACTTGTGCTTCCAAATATCCTTAAACCCAGTTTTTGCCATGAGTGTCCACCATACCTACCTATATGCGGTATTTATCTGCCGTTCCAAGTAAATTTGCATGTGCCAAACTCTAAACCTTCAAAAAATAATCTATTTTGTATGCCCGAATTGCTCATGTAGCGACTAGGGGCTGTCAGTATCTTCCATGCTAGGTGGGTTATTCTCAAGATGAGTGGACTCCGCTCATCATTCACGAGAAAAATGGCTGGTAACCGGGATGCCCGGTCCCATGATCAAAAGATCAAATCAAATCAAAATTAATTGCAAACAAAACTCCCCCAGGTTTGATGTTAGTTGGAGGCACCCGTTGTTTCGGGCAAGCCATGGATTGATGATTGTTGGTGGAGGGGGAGTAAAAACTTTTACCATTCTGTTTGGGAACCGCCTATAATGTATGTAGTATGGAAGATATTGGGAACTCTTGGTTGTTATGTTGACAATGAGATCATACCTCTCAAAATTATTTATCTCTATTTCAAAATTGAGCTCTAGCACCTCTGCAAATCCCTGCTTCCCTCTGCGAAGGGCCTATCTTTTACTTTATGTCTTTTACTTTATGCAAGAGTCAGGGTGATCTTCACCTTTCCCTTTTTCATTTTAATCTTTGGCAAGCACCTCGTGTTGGAAAGGATCCTGATATATATATCCAATTGGATGTAAGTTAGCATGAACTATTATTGTTGACATCACCCAAAGGTGAATACGTTTGGAGGCAACACTATAAACCCCTATCTTTCTCAGTGTCCAACTGAAACTCCATAACCATTAGTATTGCGTGAGTGTTAGCAATTATAGAAGACTATATGATAGTTGAGTATGTGAAGTTTGCTAAATCAAAGCTCTGACTTAGACCCTTCCTGAAAATAAGATGAATTGCAATTGTTTGATGACTAAGAATGAAGTTTGCTAGTTTTATGGTATATGCTTTAACATGTGAATTGCTTGTTACTTGTTCATGAGAAGTTTTATGAGATGAACTACTGTTATGACATATAATGATGCTAGAAAAGGTGATTGAAATTATCATTGATCAAACTTGTGCACCTGCTAGCATTCACACTTCATAAATTCTTTGTTTTATCATTTACCTACTCGAGGACGAGCAGGAATTAAGCTTGGGGATGTTGATACGTCTCCAACTTATACACTTTTATATTAATTTTGGGACTAACCTATTAACCGGAGGCCCAGCCCATATTGTTGTTTTATTGCCTGTTTCAGTATTTCAAAGAAAAGGAATATCAAACGGAGTCCAAACGTAATGAAACCTTCGGCAATGTGATTTTTGGAACGAACGTGACCCAGGAAACTTGGAGTGCAAGCCCGGGAAGCATCGAGGAAGCCACAAGATAGCCCCCCCCCCCAGGCATGCCCTCCACTCTTGTGGGCCCCTCGAGGCTCCCCTGACCAACTTCTTTTGCCTATATAAGCCTACGTACCCTAAAAACATCGATACAGAAGATAGATCGGAAGTTCCGCCGCCGCAAGCCTCTGTAGCCACCAAAAACCACTCAGGAGCCCGTTCCGGCACCCTGCCGGAGGGGGGATCCCTCACCGGTGGCCATCTTCATCATCCCGGTGCTATCCATGACGAGGAGGGAGTAGTTCACCCTCGGGGCTGAGGGTATGCACCAGTAGCTATGTGTTTGATCTCTCTCTCTCTCTCGTGTTCTCTCTATGGCACGATCTTGATGTATCGCGAGCTTTGCTATTTGAAAGTGCAACTATCCCTAGGTGGTTTTGGTAATTCATAACAACATATAGCTCATTGAGCTAATGCTATTCCAAGACATATATTTCAGGAAAGCTCAATGAATGGCATGGCATGGATGATGAAAGTGGATCCCTCAAAATATCAAGGACAAAGGATTGGCTCAATCTCAAAAGCTCAAGACTCTTCATTTTATATTTCAGTGATCCAAGATCGCATTGAGTCTATAGGAAAAGCCAATACTATCAAGGAGGGATGAGGTGTTGCTTAATGAGCCTCTTGCTTCATGTGCTTAGTGATATGCTCCAAATCCCTCAACTACTTTCTCACATCCACATATGACCTAAACCTAAAGCCAAAATCGGTCACACCGATTCTTTCTATCCAGCGCCACCGAGTTCAGATGTCATAGCCACTGCCACAAACCCTAGGCAAATCGGTCTCACCGATAGGGATCTCGGTCTCACCAAGATGGGATTGTAATCTCTCTGTTTCCCTTCGTAACGTTTCGGTCTAACCAAAGTGAGCGATCGGTCCCATCGAGATTGCAATGTAAACTCTCTATTTCCCTTTTGTAACATTTCGGTCTCACTGAAAAGAGCAAATCGGTCCCACCGAGTTTACCTGACCAACTCTCTGGTTAGCTAATTACCAAAATCGGTCCTACCGAGTTTGTGTAATCGGTCTCACCGAGATTACGTTATGCCCTAACCCTAACCATATCGGTCTCACCGAGTTGCATTTTGGTCCCACCGAAAATCCTAACGGTCACTAGGTTTACTAAATCATTCTGACCAAGTTTATTGATTCGGTCCCACCAAGATTGGTAAATTGTGTGTAACGGTTAGATTTTGTGTGGAGGCTATATATACCCCTCCACCTCCTCTTCATTCGTGGAGAGAGCCATCAGAACAAACCTACACTTCCAACTTACCAGTTCTGAGAGAGAACCACCTACTCATGTGTTGAGGCCAAGATATTCCATTCCTACCATATGAATCTTGATCTCTAGCCTTCCCCAAGTTGCTTTCCACTCAAATCTTCTTTCCACCAGATCCAAATCCTATGAGAGAGAGTTGAGTGTTGGGGAGACTATCATTTGAAGCACAAGAGCAAGGAGTTCATCATCAACACACCATTTGTTACTTCTTGGAGAGTGGTGTCTCCTAGATTGGCTAGGTGTCACTTGGGAGCCTCCGACAAAGATTGTGGAGTTGAACCAAGGAGTTTGTAAGGGCAAGGAGATCGCCTACTTCATGAAGATCTACCGCTAGTGAGGCAAGTCCTTCGTGGGCGACGGCCATGGTGGGATAGACAAGGTTGCTTCTTCATGGACCCTTCGTGGGTGGAGCCCTCCGTGGACTCGCGCAACCGTTACCCTTCGTGGGTTGAAGTCTCCATCAACGTGGATGTACGATAGCACCACCTATCGGAACCATGCCAAAAACATCCGTGTCTCCAGCTGCGTTTGAATCCTCCAAACCCTTCCCTTTACTTTCTTGCAAGTTGCATGCTTTAATTTCCGCTGCCTATATACTCTTTGCATGCTTGCTTGATTTGTGTGATGATTGCTTGACTTGTCCAAAGATGCTAAAATATATCAAACTCTAAAATTGGGAAAAGGTTAAGTTTTTAATTGGTCAAGTAGTCTAATCACCCCCCCTCTAGACATACTTCAAGGTCCTACAAGTGGTATCAGAGCCTTGGTTTCCATTTGCTTTGATTTCTATAGCTTTTGGTGGTCATAGCCTTGGTTTCACAACCTAGGAGAGTATGGCGTCTAGCGAGGGAAATTATCACCGTAGAGGTCCTTACTTTGATGGAACTAATTTTGCTAGTTGGAAGCATAAGATGAAAATGCATATTCTCGGACATAACCCCGCCGTTTGGGCTATTATTTGTATTGTCTTGCAAGGTGACTTCTTTGATGGGAGAGAGCTGAACC
The DNA here is from genome assembly GCF_002162155.2 of Triticum dicoccoides. NCBI lineage: Eukaryota > Viridiplantae > Streptophyta > Magnoliopsida > Poales > Poaceae > Triticum > Triticum dicoccoides. Next base: position 218,799,212 of record NC_041391.1, read on the forward strand.
GTGAAGCTAATGCGGAAGAATTGAAGATGTTGCAATACAACGCTCAAGCTTGTGATATCATCTTCAACGGATTGTGCCCTGAAGAATTCAACAAAATCAGCCGTCTTGAGAATGCAAAGGAAATTTGGGACACTTTGATTGATATGCATGAAGGTACCGACTCCATCAAGGAATCCAAGTTGGATGTGCTCCAAAGTCAGCTTGACAAGTTCAAAATGAAGGATGGTGAAGGTGTCGCTGAAATGTACTCTAGGCTTGCTCTTATCACAAATGAGATTGCCGGCTTAGGGAGTGAAGAAATGACCGACAGATTCATCATCAAGAAGATCCTAAGAGCATTGGATGGAAAATATGATACCGTGTGCACATTGATTCAAATGATGCCCAATTACAAGAATCTCAAGCCAACGAGGTCATTGGTAGAATTGTTGCTCATGAGATGTCACTCAAGGATAAGGAGGAACTTCACAACAAGTCAAGTGGTGCTTACAAAGCCTCATGTGAAGCCCCCACATCATCAAGTGAGAAACAAACCTTCAATGAAGAATTGAGCTTAATGGTAAAAAAATTCAACAAATTCTACAAGAGTAGAAGCAAAGAAAGAAGCTCTAAGTCAAGGTCCTAAAATGACAAAAGATCTTCCAGTCGAGAGCACAACTGCTACAATTGTGGGAGACCCGGACACTATTCAATGAGTGTACAGCACCCTACAAAAGAAGAGAAGATTCTCCAAAAAGAAGAAGTAGAAGAGAAGAATCACCACCAAGAGAGAGAAGGAGTAGAGATGATCGTTATGAACGAAGACCCTCATGGAGAAGCAAAGATTCTGAAAGGAAGGACAAGTCATCAAAGAGCTACACAAAACGAAGACATCAAGCTCATGTTGGTGAATGGGTATCCGGTTCCGAATCTGAACATCACTCCGAAGAAGCTATCACTCCGACTCTGAACATACTCAAGATGAAGGTGTTGTCGGTCTAGCACTTGTGTCAACCAACTCCTACGACATATTTGACTCACCAAATGAAGGAATTGGAAGATGCTTCATGGCCAAAGGTCCAAAGGTAACACATCCCGAGTATGTTGATTTCAATAGTGATGAAGATGACTTGCTAGGTGATGATGATTTACTTATTGACAACTCTAGTGATGAATACTATGATGAAACGTCAATTAATCATGCTAAACAAGATAAAACGAATAACAATGATAAGGAGAAGATTGAGCTTCTAACTAAAGAACTAAACACTCTTAAGTTAGCTCATGAAACTATCTTCAAAAATCATCGAGAACTTTTAAGGGCTCATGAGAAGTTACGCTTTGAAAAGCTCAATCTTGAGCAAGAGCATGAGTTCTTAAAGGCAATCAATGATGATCTTCGCAAGAAAAGTTCTTCTTATATTGCCAAGCGTTTACTCTTATCTACTTACATGCCTCAAGTCAAGTCTAGTAACAAGAACAAGAAAGATTCTTCATCTAGTAGTAACAATAACTATGCTAAATCCAATATTGCTGCTTCTAGTAGTTATCTTGATTCCACTAATGATTCTCTTAGCCAAGTTACACTTGAGCAAGAAAATAGCTTATTGAAGGGAATTATAGAGAAAGGTGTATACAAGAGCCTTGCCGGGAGTAAGCAATTCGAGGAAATTGTACGCAAGCAAGGAAGGCACCGGAAGAATCAAGGTGTTGGTTTTGAATGAAAGTTCAATGCCAATGGAGTTGAGTGGGAAGAAGATCAATACCCCAAGACGAAGTTTGTTCCTCAACAAGAGAAGTATGATCCTACTTCTTTCAAGGGAACACAAGCTCAAGATGATCTTCCACCACAAGACCATAAAGGCAAGGACAAGCTTCAAGAGGAGATTGATGCATTTGAAGAAGCACCTAAGGCCTTGGTCAAGTGGGTTCCCAAGACTACGTCAAGTTCTACTTCATCAAGTACAACTACAACTCCAAGGATTCCCATCAAGATGATGTGGATCCCAAAGAAGAAGAACTAGAGAGTTCTTGAGGGTGACTCCGCCAACATTCTTCACTCATATCTTTATGGTAAGAACAAGTGCAATCAACCTCCACATCTTGCACTAGTTCAAGGAGTCACAAACCCTCATGTTGGTAAGGCAAGGGACAAGGTAACCAAATGATTTCATGGACATCATCTTGTGTGTGCATGGATATTCTTGTTTTGTTCCTTGTGGGACTAACCCGTGTAGGTATTGAAAGTGCAACTCACTCCAAAGGATTGCTCCAAAAGATCTACATCAACATTGAGCATCCACATCTTCAACACCTACATGAAGTCATCATCGACAAAACCCAAGGTTAGTTCATCCCTATAAGGGGGGATCTCACATCTAGGGGGAGCTTAACTCTAAGAATTGAATCAAAGCAACTCTAATGATGTGAACACATCAATGCATTATGTAAAAGTGGTAACCCCACTTGAGCTTAAACATTGAGTATGACCTATGATCAAATGTTCTCATTTGACTCCTAAGTCAATATGCTCATATATAGATGACCTAGTCATCGCCAATTGTTTGATAGATGCTAGAATTGGTTGTGCATGCTTTGCCACATATTTAATTTGTCACTTTATTGTGTGAGCATGTTGGTTGCATATTTTACTCATTCGAGGACATCCACTTGTTGTTTTGATTGATTGGTTTCCTTTTTCTTTGACCAAGTGGATGGACAAGAATGCCTAAGAACCTTCTCTAGCTATCTATGCTTTTCTCGTCTCAAACTCTATTCATGCTACATCACAAAATTTGATCAAGTCAGATTCGAACCACTCTGTGTGAGGAGCACTTGGAGTCCCCGATTCGTCATAGACTTAAACTTCCAAAACTTCTTTGTGATTCTCGGTCTGACCGATTCCTCCATTTCGGTCCCACCGAGATCACTAAGTCGATCTAGGTTTTCCATCTCGGTGCAACCGATATGAACTTTTCGGTCACACCGAGTTGTTGTAATTGTTAATAGTTATGCATCTCGGTGCCACCGAGTTGTTCAACTCGGTCACACCGACAGTGTCGGGCTATATATAGACACGGGCAAAAATTTGGAAATTCCTCCAAACCCCTTCGCCCGCGCGTAGCTCGCTCTGCCTACTAGGTCTATGGATCGTCGACTTCGTCGCCAGCCGCCTCCTGTCGCTGGTCTCCGCCGCCGTCAACGGATTTCTTCTCCGTCGTAGCGAGTTCACCGCCGAACTAGGGTATGAACTCAATCACAGTGCTTTCCTCATCTGATTCTCAGCACATTGTGTTCATAATGCATCCTGCCACGATTGAAACACTCCTATCCAGCCAATGTGATCCTTAGAATAGATGTGATTCGAAAATTTAGGGTTAGGTTTCCGCCGAAACCATCTCGGACCCACCGAGTTGAAAAACTCGGTCCCACCGATTTGGCTAACGCCATTGCACTAGTAAGTCTCGGTCTGACCGAGAATTACAAATCGGTGTGACCGATTTTAGAACTTTGTGAAACCCTAGCAGTCTCGGTGCCACCGAACTGTGACTCGGTCTGACCGAGATCACTAGTTTAGGTTCCAAAACTGCTTCGGTATCACCAAGTTTGAAAATTGGTAGATCCTAAATGCTTTCTGTGGAAACTAAAACTAAGTTTTTAAATCATTCTTTTGCAAAAAATCTCTGCATTTTGTGATGCTCATCCACTCTATCTCAACTATAACTATTCACAGGGTCAGCAGTCAGTGATTTGCAGCATGTCAGACCTTAGTGACAGTCAGAACAGGGAAGAAGAGCAGATTCACATGAGTGAGGGCACTAGTCCCTCAAGTACTTTAGATGAAGGGAGCAGAAGCACTCCGAGCAACTTGCCCAAAGCAACCACAAGATCTAGAAGGAAGAGAACCTCGGACTCAGAGGATGAGGACTATGTGGCAGCAGAAGATGAGGCTACTTCCAAGAAGGTAGTGCTCAAGAAGGTGCTCAGTTCAACTGCAGTAAAGCCAGGCATGAAGATCAAAAGGCCAGTAGGGAGACAGCCAATGTCTAAAGCCAGAGGATCAACTCAAGTACCTGAGATGCCTGAAGAGCCAGCTGTAGAAAGAAAGAGAAAGCAAGGAAAGAGAAGGCTGCCAAGATGCCAACTCAAGAGGAGGCATCTGAGTATTTCTTGAAGAACAAACAGGAGCAGCTTGGTTACTTGATAGCATCAACACTAAGGATTGAGAAGGGGTTGGCCACCCTAACTCAAAACCAGGAGAGCCTGGAAAGGATCATGGAACAAAAATTCTATGATCTTGATGTCAAAGTAACTGAGATTCAGTCAGTTGTGGAGCAGCTGCAGGATGACATGCAGGAGAGGAAGGGCAAGACAACCACAGATGCATTTGCCAGAGTGCCTAGAGCTCAGAGGTCAGCTACAGTGCCTGTGTCAGACACAAGAGCTACATCATCTGCACCAGCTACAGCTCCTACAGCTCCAGGGCAACCAGCTCTAGCACTAACTCCTCCAGCTCCCTCTACATCAACTCAAGTCTTCGTCCAAGGAGCCATCTCTACACCACCAACTGAAGACCAAGCCTGAGAGATGATCTAGCACTATGCATTTTCTATGAACTTTTTGGTAACTTGTTGCCGAAGGGGGAGAAAAATGTATAGATCATAGGCTTTGAGAGAGAGATTTGCTATTTTTTGTTCTCTCTTGTCTTCTTGGTTAAACTTGTTTGCTTTTGATTGCTTGAGATACTATGCATTACCTGTGAGACATTGATGATCATGTGTTTGATCATAAGCTACACTTATGCTTGATTATATGTTATTATCTTACTTATCCTTATATGATCATTCACTTTGCTTGGTGATGAGTGCATGTATTCAATCTTTATTATTTTGAGCGCTCCACCAAGATGTATGTGACATGGAAGAGTAACCCATGAGCCGAATTCCTTGTGCATTTGCAGTCCAAAGCAAATCTTAAACTATGCACAAATTTAGGGGGAGCTCTTGCTTATCACATACTTCTCAAAGCAACGATGTTTTTCAATCTTATTATCATATGTCGAAGCTTTGATCTATATGTTGTCATCAATTACCAAAAAGAGCGCCCTCCACTCTTGTGGGACCCTCGAGGCTCCCCGACCGACTTCTTTTGCCTATATAAGCCTACGTACCCTAAAAACATCGATACAGAAGATAGATCGGAAGTTCCGCCGCCGCAAGCCTCTGTAGCCACCAAAAACCTCTCGGGAGCCCGTTCCGGCACCCTGTCGGAGGGGGGATCCCTCACCGGTGGCCATCTTCATCATCCTGGTGCTATCCATGACGAGGAGGGAGTAGTTCACCCTCGGGGCTGAGGGTATGTACCAGTAGCTAAGGGTTTGATCTCTCTCTCTCTCTCGTGTTCTCTCTATGGCACGATCTTGATGTATCGCGAGCTTTGCTATTTGAAAGTGCAACTATCCCTAGGTGGTTTTGGTAATTCATAACAACATATAGCTCATTGAGCTAATGCTATTCCAAGACATATATTTCAGGAAAGCTCAATGAATGGCATGGCATGGATGATGAAAGTGGATCCCTCAAAATATCAAGGACAAAGGATTGGCTCAATCTCAAAAGCTCAAGACTCTTCATTTTATATTTCAGTGGTCCAAGATCGCATTGAGTCTATAGGAAAAGCCAATACTATCAAGGAGGGATGAGGTGTTGCTTAATGAGCCTCTTGCTTCATGTGCTTAGTGATATGCTCCAAAACCCTCAACTACTTTCTCACATCCACATATGACCTAAACCTAAAGCCAAAATCGGTCACACCGATTCTTTCTATCCGGCGCCACCGAGTTCAGATGTCATAGCCACTGCCACAAACCCTAGGCAAATCGGTCTCACTGATAGGGATCTCGGTCTCACCGAGATGGGATTGTAATCTCTCTGTTTCCCTTCGTAACGTTTCGGTCTAACCGAAGTGAGCAATCGGTCCCACCGAGATTGCAATGTAAACTCTTTGTTTCCCTTTTGTAACATTTCGGTCTCACCGAAAAGAGCAAATCGGTCCCACCGAGTTTACCTGACCAACTCTCTGGTTAGCTAATTACCAAAATCGGTCCCACCGAGTTTGTGTAATCAGTCTCACCGAGATTACGTTATGCCCTAACCCTAACCATATCGGTCTCACCGAGTTGCATTTCGGTCCCACCAAAAATCCTAACGGTCACTAGGTTTACTAAATCGGTCTGACCGAATTTATTGATTCGGTCCCACCGAGATTGGTAAATTGTGTGTAACGGTTAGATTTTGTGTGGAGGCTATATATATACCACTCCACCTCCTCTTCATTCATGGAGAGAGCCATCAGAACAAACCTACACTTCCAACTTTCCAGTTCTGAGAGAGAACCACCTACTCATGTGTTGAGGCCAAGATATTCCATTCCTACCATATGAATCTTGATCTCTAGCCTTCCCCAAGTTGCTTTCCACTCAAATCTTCTTTCCACCAGATCCAAATCCTATGAGAGAGAGTTGAGTGTTGGGGAGACTATCATTTGAAGCACAAGAGCAAGGAGTTCATCATCAACGCACCATTTGTTACTTCTTGGAGAGTGGTGTCTCCTAGATTGGATAGGTGTCACTTGGGAGCCTCCGACGAAGATTGTGGAGTTGAACCAAGGAGTTTGTAAGGGCAAGGAGATCGCCTACTTCGTGAAGATCTACCGCTAGTGAGGCAAGTCCTTCGTGGGCGACGGCCATGGTGGGATAGACAAGGTTGCTTCTTCGTGGACCCTTCGTGGGTGGAGCCCTCCGTGGACTCGCGCAACCGTTACCCTTCGTGGGTTGAAGTCTCCATCAACGTGGATGTACGATAGCACCACCTATCGGAACCACGCCAAAAACATCCGTGTCTCCAACTGCGTTTGAATCCTCCAAACCCTTCCCTTTACTTTCTTGCAAGTTGCATGCTTTTAATTTCTGCTGCCTATATACTCTTTGCATGCTTGCTTGATTTGTGTGATGATTGCTTGACTTTTCCAAAGATGCTAAAATATATCAAACTCTAAAATTGGGAAAAGGTTAAGTTTTTAATTGGTCAAGTAGTCTAATCACCCCCCCCCCCTCTAGACATACTTCAAGGTACTACACTATTATAGTTGGATCTTATGATGTTTCTCCCCCTCTACTCTCTTGTAATGGATTGAGTTTTCCCTTTGAAGTTATCTTATCAGATTGAGTCTTTAAGGATTTGAGAACACATGATGTATGTCTTGCTGTGCTTATCTGTGGTGATAATGGGATATTCACGTGATCCACTTGATGTATGTTTTGGTGATCAACTTGCGGGTTCCGTGACCTTGGGAATCTATGCATAGGGGTTGGCACACGTTTTCGTCTTGACTCTCCGGTAGAAACTTTGGGGCACTCTTTGAAGTACTTTATATTAGTTGAATAGATGAATTTGAGATTGTGTGATGCATATCGTATAATCATGCCCACGGATACTTGAGGTGACAATGGAGTATCTAGGTGACATTAGGGTTTTGGTTGATTTGTGTCTTAAGGTGTTATTCTAGTATGAACTCTATGATAGATTGAGCGGAAAGAATAGCTTCATGTTATTTTACTACGAACTCTTGAATAGATAGAACAGAAATGATAACTTTGAGGTGGTTTCGTACCCTACCATAATCTCTTTGTTCGTTCTCCGCTATTGGTGTCTTTGGAGTGACTCTTTGTTGCATGTTGAGGGATAGTTATATGATCCAATTATGTTATTATTGTTGAGAGAACTGGCACTAGTGAAAGTATGAACCTTAGGCCTTGTTTCCTACCATTACAATACCGTTTACGCTCACTTTTATCATTAGTTACCTTTCTGTTTTTATATTTTCAAATTACAAAAACCTATATCTACCATCCATATTGCACTTGTATCACCATCTCTTCGCTGAACTAGTGCACCTATACAATTTACCATTGTATTGGGTGTGTTGAGGATACAAGAGACTTTCTCTTATTTGGTTGCAGGGTTGTTTGAGAGAGACCATCTTCATCCTACGCCTCCCACGGATTGATAAACCTTAGGTCGTCCACTTGAGGGAAATTTGCTACTGTCCTACAAACCTCTGCACTTGGAGGCCCAACAACGTCTACAATAAGAAGGTTGCGTAGTAGACATCAGCCATAGACATGTGTTTTCATTTGATGCCCATCCGTTAGCTTAACATAATGATCATTCAGTTCTATTGCTACTGCTTTCTTCATGTCATATATATATATATATATATATATATATATATATATATATATATATATATATATATATATATATATATATGTATATACATATATATATATATATGACAAATGTTTCCTACAAGCAGTGGTAGTTACCACCACTTGCGTTTTGTATGTTGTATGTAGTATCTGTCGGAATCGAGAGAATGTACGTGTAGTATGTAGTATATAATAATGATTAGGTAGTATATATACTAATTTTTAGGTAGTATGCACCATTTTTTGAGTATGCTCATTTTTACATACAAATATGTACGTATTTTACAAATATAACAAAAACTATGGGCTCATATGCAATTTTTTTCATGTAACGTGCTTTGAAATATCTTCATATAGTATATGAACATATTTAAAATAATAAAATAGTATATATAGTACCACATGGTAGTATATGAGACATGTGGGGTAACTGCCCCCGGGTGGTAGGATGGATATATATATATTCCTACGACTATGAGATTATGCAACTCCCGGACACCGGAGGAATACCTTGTGTGCTATCAAACGTAGAAAGGTAACTGGGTGATTATAAAGATGCTCTAAAGGTATGTCCGAAGGTGTTTGTTAGGTTGGCATAGATCGAGATTAGGATTTGTCACTCCGAGTATCGGTGAGGTATCTCTCGACCCTCTCAGGCAATGCACATCATATGAAACCTTGCAAGCAATGTGACTAATGAGTTACTTGCGGGATGATGCATTATGGAACGAGTAAAGAGACTTGCCGATAACGAGATTGAACTAGGTATGGAGATACCGACGATCGAATCTCGGGCAAGTACCATACCGATTACAAATGGAATAACGTATGTTGACATAGCGGTTCGACCGATAAAGATCTTCGTAAAATATGTGGGAACCAATATGAGCATCCAGGTTCCGCTATTGGTTATTGACCGGAGAGGTATCTCGGTCATGTCTACATAGTTCTCGAACCCGTAGGGTCCGCCCGCTTAACGTTCGACGATGATATGTATTATATGAGTTATGTATTTTGCTGACTAAAGGTTGTTCAGAGTCCCACATGAGATCACGAACATGATGAGGAGTCTCGAAATGGTCGAGAGATAAAGATTGATATATTGGAAGGTTATATATAGACATCGGAATGGTTCTGAAGAGGTTTGAGGATTTTTCGAAGTACCAGGAGGTTATCGGAACCCCCCGGGAAAGTTAATGGGCCTCATGGGCCATAGTGGAGAGGAGGAGGAAGGCCACGGGAGGTGGCGCGTGCCCCCCCTCCAAGCCAATCCAAATTGGACAAGGAGTGGGGGCGCGGCCCCCCTTTCCTTCTCCCTCTCCACCTCTTTCCCCTTTCCCCCTCTCCTTTGGAAGGAAGGGGGAGTCGACTAGGACTAGGAGTCCTAATGGGACTTTCCCCCACTTGGTGTGCCCCCTCCTCCTCCTCCTCCTCCTTTATATACGGGGGCAATGGACACCCCAAAGACACATCAATTGTCTTAGCCGTGTGTGGTGCCCCCTCCACCGTTTACTCCTCTAGTCATATGTTCGGTACTTGATCGGAGGTGTCGTATGTTCGGTACTTGATCGGTTGATTCGAGAAGACGTTCAACTACATCAACCGCGTTAAGTTAACACTTCCGCTTTCGGTCTACGAGGGTACGTGGACACACTCTCCCCCTGTTGTTGCTATGCATCTCCTAGATAGATCTTGCATGAGCATAGGAATGTTTTTGAAATTACATGCTATGTTTCCCAACAAGGTGTGGAGCCATCGCAACGTAGTTAGCTCAAAGGGGTTGAACGGGACAAAGGACACAGAGGTTTACCGAGGTTCGTCCCCTCACAACGAGGTAAAAGCCTACGTCCTGCTTCTAGTGTATTGCTTGAGTTTCGATTACAAGGGAGCGATCACGCTTGATCTAGCTATCAATCAATCGTTTCTTAGTCTTCACCCGCGATAGGGTCTCACCTTTATATACACAGGTTGAGACCCTGAGGCTTACAAGAGTCCAGGTCGGATCAGACAACGTGACTAACCTAATTTCTAAGTCGCCTTGCCTTGCAGTACAAGTCGCCATCGTGGCGGCTCACACCTTCCTGGTCTTGGTAGATCCCCGGGTCTTGGGCCTTCAACAAGCCCACATTGTAAGCCGCCACCAATCTTCACATCCCATCTTGGTTCTACCTGGGCCTTCTTCATGTAGAGTCGCCAATGGTGTGACCCGGCCCCTCCTGGGCAGGTCATACCTCGGGGTTATATCCCCAAAAACATTATAATCAATGTTCCAATCAAGTAAAGAATGGTAGTTCTTTTGATCGACACATCATCGCAGGGGGAAAATGCTTCGTTGAACACCCCAGGCCGCCAACCCTAGGCGCCACAGGTAGTTCCCAGGCCAATCGCCGCCACCTCCTCTTTCCCCACTCATCCCTTGTCGTCGCAGTGCAAGATATCTATCAAATTTGAGTGGTCGCGGCGGCTGCGGGGCTTCCTTGAGAGCGCAAGGCACGATCTATGGATAGAAAATAAACGGCGTGTGCAAGTCCCATTTAGTTAGATTTACCTAGCTCGATAGTTCATTTTCCCCGAAAATATAATAATTAAGAACTATCAGGTTATAAGTGGGATTAAACGGGGCCTGTTTCACATCCCTAATCGTGAGACTGTCCTGGTGGACACGTATGGTGTGGAGGACGCTTGGAGATGATGTGAGGGGACTTTGGGAGGTTCTGGTGGGCCGGATCAGGACCTGGACTGACCTATAGCTTGGCGGGGAGATCTTGTGGTGCTGCAACGACAACCGACGGTGGCATGCGCCAATGGTGCGGGTCTCAGTTGCATTGTCGTCAAGGATCTACAGGTGGCCGACGCGTGGATCGACCTCGTTGTGCGTGCTTTTTCAGGGAGATGACTGTGAGCGGGGGTCTTGGTTGTTTAGCATACGATGAGTCGTCCTTGCATGTGGCAGGGTGGTAGCGCCAAGTTTTGGGGTGGCACCGGGCAACGCCCTGCCACTGGATCGTCCTCGCTGGGCCTATCAGCGGGATGAGATGCACGCGCGGGAGGTTTCCACGCACACACTTTCCTCTCCCACTATGGTCTCAACTGCATTCCCGCCCAATCCACGTAGAATAAACAAGTGTTTTTGTTTTTGCGATGTCATCCTTGAGCAAGACCATTCTAATCTTCTCTCTATTGTTGCAACTTTATCAAATGGGACATAAGCAAGCATCTAGTAGGCCACTTAAATTTCCATGCATCCTTGTTGATAACGAGAGGTCAATGAACGTGGGATTTCTTTATGTTGCACACAGTATGACACATGTTTATTGTGTACAAACGAGTGACGTGTTGCCATGATTTTTGTATGTATGCTTCAATGGGAGTTTTCTCGTGTTGCACACGTCTCTCTTTGTTGTTGCATGTGTTGTTCAGAATTTAGATATGTTAGTCTTCATATCATGTAATTGTGATGCATTTTCAACGATTTGTTGTAATGAACGGGGTATTGTTGCATACATAGAACTATTTGCTATGTGGTCACATTTGAGACGTTCAATATTTGTCTGATTGTTTACGCGAGTGGGGATACATATTATGTGTGAGAAAATTGCATGCAAACTTTTATGCGAGGATGGTCAAAAGGCCCAAATTTGGAACTTAAAATAGATCTGACACTTGGGGGTGGCTTAATATTTTCCGTTCCAGCCGACTAATGTTGGTCGTTGCTTTTCCCCTTTTTTCCTGAACCGCTGTATTTAACCCTGGTTTTGTTTCTAGAACCTAAGCCTACATTAGAGATTGAGATATCATACTCTCATGCTTAAAAAGAATCATGTTTAATTTTACTCCTTCCTTC
>NC_041391.1:218811779-218832597 GCF_002162155.2 Triticum dicoccoides
TCTCATCTCTATATTATTTTTTTTAATGCCTCGATTATCCCAAGTGTTAATTTAGCCGACAATTGAAGTCATTTTTTCTGTGTCGTTACAATAACAATAAAATGTCATGTAAATCAAGGTGTTTTCTAGGAAAAGTCACTAAAATGTAGTGTTATCTCTACTACTTAAAAAATAGTAGATTTTGCGAACCAACAGTCCTAGTGCTCGCATTTATGATGACATGTCAGTTCATTCTCTCAGAGGTGCTTATAGAGGTAGGGTTCACGTGTGTGCGTTCATAGAGGTGGGTGTATACGCGTATATATGAGCGCTTGTGCTTGTATTGTGTTAAAAAAAAAGAGTAGCTTTTTTTTCCTGCCACCAGAACACTTCGTCAACCGGTTCTCCCCTCCCACCACGTCTCTTAAACGGGTTTTTTTTCGTCCAACCGGGTTTTTAGACACACCACATCCTTTTTCGTACCTTTCATGTACGCTCATCAATCACCTTAATTTACTTACCATCTGCATCAATTTCATTTTATTTTACTTACAAACATTTATTTACACAATCGCGGACAAGATTTGATATACATTTATTTACACAATCACGGACACGATTTGATAAACATTTATTTATACGTTCACATTAATATGACCAGGTTTTTAAATAACATGTTCGCGTACTAAAAATATTTATAATCCGTTGCAACGCACGAACATTATCCTATTAAATGTATAAATGAGAGACCCGCAAAAAATCTATCCTATTGGAATATATTTACGCACATGTTGTAACAGGCAATTACCTATGAAAAACTTTCACATTGCAACAGTGGGCTCTGAAACAAGTTCACCTATTCCAGCGCCGAAGCGCAGGGAGGTCCTAGTCGGCGCTGTAGGCGCCCGTTGGACAAGTGGCGCCTACAACGCCCAGGAGCGGGCCGCGGCCCAATTAAAACATCGCTCACTATCTGCTCTCAAAAACTGATTTCTCGAAAAAAAAACTGCTCTCAAATACAGCAGCGATTCGTGAGTGCTGGGGTACGAACTCCGAGCGAGAGGTTTGATAGCAGTCCCTCATAACCAATTGGTCATGATCATTCCGTTGACCACAAATAGGAAAAACGTCTCTTTGACCCTTTCTACAGTTAACACATATTATAAATATCCAGTGTAAATTATTTTAAAAAGAAAAGTATAAATTCGAAACAGAATTCTATAAAAATACCGAAAACCGGTACGAATTTGAGAAAAAGGTTCATAGAAATTCAAAAGAGTCCATCGCTTTAAAAAAAGTTCATCGAATTTGAAAAGTAGTTCATCATCTCTATAAAAAGTTCATAATTTTTTAAAAAGTTCATCGATTTTGAAAACAAATTCGAAAATTTCGAAAAAAGTTCATAGATTTTGAAAAGAGTTCATTGACTTAAAAATTCTGTTTCGAGAAAAAGTTCATTGATTTGGAATAAAGTTCATTGACTTAAAAAAGAGTTCATCATCTCGAGAAAAAGTCCACAAAATTTTGAGAAGTTCATCAAATTTGAAAAAAAGTTCATCATCTCGAGAAAAAGTTCAACAATTTTGAAAACGAAAACTCAAATTTCGAAAAACAGTTCACCGTTTCTGAAAAAAGTTCTGACTTAAAAAATAAGTTCATCAAATTTGAAAAAAAGTTCATTGATTTGGAATAAAGTACATCAAATTTGAAAAAAGTTCATCTATTTTTAAAAAAAGTTCATCAAAATTTAAAAAGTTCATTGAAACCGAAAAGAGTCCATGGTTTTTCAAAAAAAATTGAAAAGTTCATAGAATTTGAAAAAAGTTCATCAAATTTTGAAAAAAGTTCATTGACTTGAATAAAAAAGTAGTCAATTATGAGAAAAAAGTTCATCCATTTTAAGAAAAGTTCACTAATTTGAAAGAAACCATCAAACCAGGAAAGAAAAAAAAAGGGGGGGGAACAGAAACAGAAAAAAGGAAAAAAGGAAAAAAGTCAAGAAGAAATAAGAAAAGTGGGAAGAAGAAGACATCACATTGTGTATGTTGGCGCGGTGGTTATTGCCGCGTGGTTCGATCCATGACGTCCTGAGTTCGATTCTCATCACGCACGCATGTACTTTTTTTGCGTTTCCACAAAAAAACGGGGCGCGATATGGGCCGGCCCGCGAGTAGCTGCTGCAGGCGCCGGTTAGCAAAAACAGTAGGAACCGGCGCCTGCAGCGCCAAATAGGAAATCCCGGAAGCGCATACCACCGTCCGCGCTAGTTTTTTATGCGCCGGCCCATTTTCGAATCTCATCTCCATTAGTTTTGGGAAAAGCGAAACAATCTGTGTCTGCGAGATTCTCAAAAAAAAAAATATCTGTGTCTGCGATGGTTAGATGGACAGTGGTATCCCCAGCCCACCAGGATTCAAGTCTTGATGCTCGCATTTATCCTGAATTTATTTTAGGATTTCTGGTGAAACGCTTTTAGTGGGAGGAGATGTTTCCGTCAGCTACGAGGCGCCTATGATGACTTCGTAAAATTTTAAAATGATATGTCGACTCAGTCTCTTGAAGGTATTCATAGGGGTAGGATGTGCGTGTGTGCATTCATAGGAGTAGTGTGAGTGTATGAGTGTTTATATGAGCACTTGTTTTCGTACTGTGTTAAAAAACTTGTTTTGGGAAGGTGAAACTTCCATGAATAGGTTTTTCTTTTCCTTTCTTTTTTTTATTTATTTTTCCTTTTTTTTCATTTTTCATTTTTCATTTTTTTTCATTTCTTCATTTTCATTTTTATTTATTTTTACTATTCCTTTTGTTTTTCAAGTTGCGAACATCTTTCAAATGTGTAACTTTTTTTTAAATTCATGTACATTTTTTGAAATCATGCATATTTTTTAAATTCGTGTACGTTTTTCTAAATCCCAAAAAAATTCGAACATATGAATTTCTTTTGAAATTGTGTACATTTTTATGAACTTGTGAACACATTTCTGAACCAGCGAACATTTTTTGAAATTTGGGAATAATTTTTAAAATCCAAGAGCTTTTTTCGATTTTGATGTACGTTTTCTTGAGTTCATGATTTTTTTAAATCTACGGACATTTTTTGAATTTGGGAACAATTATTGAAATTCTCAAAAAAATGTTTTAAAATTGTGAATATTTTTTTAAAAGTCATGAAAAAATGGAATCCGTGAGGATTTATCATTTCCCAAACATTTTTCAAATCATGAAAATATTTTTTGAATTCACGAAAAAAACAATAACAAAGGGGCGTCCTACCCCGCACATGGGTCGGCCCGTAGGTCCCCTCCAAAACCAGCGTACTCCTCCTATATAGAAAGAAGTTCATTTTTCACCCCAAAATGTAGCTTGAGGGACAAATACCTCCCTGAACTCAAATTTGGTACGATTTTAACCCCCAAATTATTAAAGCCGGGTAAATCTCCCCCTCAGATGGTTTTGCCTCAATTTTAGGCGGTTTTGGGGCTAGAAGTGTGACGTGGCATGGTATTTGGGTGTGCAGACATAGATTGTTAGCGACGGCAGCAATCTTCATGGTCTAGGAATAGATCGACGCACAGTGGGACGGGCTGCTGGCGCCCCTGATGCTTTGCCACCCGCCGTTCCTCTCCCACCGGCTGTCGCTCCAGTCTGTGACCGCGGGTAGGCGGCTCATCCTCGTCGTGCGGTTATTAAAACCGGAACCGGAGCACAACATCACGGAGAAGAAACTCGGGGTCGATGGGCTTGCCGAGGAGGCGTCAGCAGCGCCGCGAACACTAGAGGGATCTCAAGGGAGGCAGCAGAGGCGTCGGGGCTCCACAGAGCTAGGGAATCAGGCGCGCCGGCGGCAGATCCAAAACGAGGAAGACGACGTTCCCGCTGTAATTCAGGGGGCGACTCGCACAAATTACTTTGCGAAAGTAGGCGAGGGAGGCGTGGCAGAGATGCTTGACATGGCAGTGTGGCTCAAGGTGGACGGTGGACGCGTGGGCGGCAACGGCGGCGGCGCTGGCTGCAGCACGGGCGCGTGCGGGGCATGCGATTCCCGTCATGAGAGGGTGTCAGAAGGGTGGGGGCCTGGGGGGAATGGGAAGGAGGGGCTGGGGCATCTGGGGCGACGCTGTAGCACCTCGGTGGGGAGCATCGAGGGCCATGGCTGTCGATGAACGACACAGAGGAGAGATGGAGGGAGGAACAAGATGACGTCTTCTCCCAATACCACCAAAATTATAACAAAATCGCTCTAGGGTTAGATTTATCCGGTTTGAGAATTTCAGGGTTAAAATCATACTAAAATAGACTTTGGGGTGGTATTTGTCCATTGAGGCACATTTGAGGGTGAAAAATGAACTTCTTTCTCCTATATAATAACTGGGCTTTGCCAGGGCCGGTTCCAAAAGACTCGCCTCGGAATTGTAGCCCATCGCGATCGCGTCGTACGTTACAACGGGTTGACCCGGCGCTCCCGTCCAATCCAATCCAAATCTGCTTCCGCAAGCGACCCACCAAGCCGATCTCTCTTCTCTCCTGCGCTTCATCTTCCAGCCCCCAACCAGACCACCACCAACCTGCGACGACGATCCGCACGCGGATCCACCTCGAGAAACCCTAGCAGTCCCGGCCCGGCATGGCCTACGTGGACCACGCCTTCTCCATCACCGACGAGGACGACCTCGTCGGCGGGGCCATAGGGGGCCCGCGCGGCGCCCCCGTCAAGGAGATCGCCTTCGCCGCCGCCCTCCTCGCCTTCGGGGCCCTCGGCGTCGTCGCCGGCCTCTTCATGGCCGCCAACCAAGTCGGCGGTGACACCGCGCACGGTGAGATCGAATCTCCTTTCACTCCTCTCCGCCTCCATTTTCTTCTTTCCCTATATGCCTGTAAGAAGAATTGTTACTGCATCTAGGACCCTGAAGTTGCTGCAATTTTCTAACTATTGCTGTATGAGTATCTTAAGAGCTACTACTAGTAATTCATGGCTAGAAGTAGTATTTCTAAGGTTGTGACTTGTGAGAGAGGAATTGATTGAGGTTTATTTGGCTGAGACATAGTATTTACTCCGTAGCAGTTGTTTGGGAGCTCGATAGGTGACTTATCTTTTTGGTATATATGAGTATGACCAGGTGATTGCTGAGAAATATATAGGCATTTGTAAGGCCTTAGGAAATTTTATAGGTGTGCATGAGATGCTTGCGTTTTGTGAGGTTTCTAGTTGCGTTTTGTGAGGTTTTTAGTACTTTGGGCACAAATTAGGGGTGCTTGTGTTCAAACCGCACAATGTTCATAGTGAAGTGTTCCAGTAAAGCCAGCAGTGAGAACTATGGAGATTGGGTACTAAGAGCTTCTCATCACCACTACGAAGTGTAGATTATAGTAGGTTATTAAAAAACAATCCCAATATTCCTCTCATCTCTAATATATGTGATCATGCTGTGGCTTTATGGTAGGATGTCAGTTGTACATGTGAAACTGAAAAATAAGATGTTTTGATTTGCAAAACAAAAGCTTGGAAATTTTGCTTGCACTTTGACTCTCATTTTAAGTATTGATGCAATACAGCTCTTTCAGCAGCACTCATGAATATATCTGCTTGAATAAACTTTGTCTATAATTGCCGCTGGAATTTTTCCCCTTACTCAAACATCTGCAACTATTTTGTTGGAACAGGAATCTTCTTCATGGTTTTGGGCATTGTAATGTTCATCCCTGGATTCTACTACACAAGAATTGCCTACTACGCATACAAAGGATACAAGGGCTTCTCTTTTTCAAACATCCCACCAATCTAAAGAACAGGTGTTTGCAAACTCGTTCGGGTCCTTCTGTCCAATGGCTCTACTGATAAAGCAAGCAGCCTTGTTGTTCTCGTTGATCGTATGTGTACATTCCTTCTGCTTTGTAGAATGAACTACTGGTAGATTTGTGCATATAAATGCTACCATAATCATGTATTATGGTGTAGTGGGCAGAAAGGTTGTCAACTGTGTGATTATGTTGAGTTGCTGGAGTGTGCTGCCTCCCATGTCTGAGAGGAAGAACATTATGTGGAATATGTTACTGTGTAGTAAGATCTTTCGCTGCCTGCATTCTCTGAACTGTTTTTATGCGTTCTCTTTAGCAATCTATGTGCCTTTTCATCTCATCCGAGTAAGATGGCTCAACTGCATAGTAAATGTTTCTTATTGTGGTGGTCATTATCAATTCCAACTGAAGTCAGAGGCACAAAGTTGTTTCTAGTTACTGTGATTTGCTCAGCTCAACACCGCAAGTGTTTTTTGTGTTATTCCATTCATTTTTGTCCCAAAACAAAGTCGGGTTAATGCACAATTAGAGCACTAATGATGATGTATCACAGCTTCTTCAGCCTTTGATGCTACAAGGATTTATCTTATCCGAGCACATCACCACTCTTCTTCCAGGTTCAAATGTTTAGGTTCAGGCAGTGGTTCTTGCCTTGACTGTATACGTACGTTGCTGAAATTCTGTGGGTTCAAAAAGAGAGAGAGTTTATATCCGACGATATAAATACATTTTGATGAGATGAAAAATTAAAGTTACAAACTTATTTACATCCCAAAATAAATGTCTCAAACTTAGTACAATTTTATACTAATAAAGATACAAAGTTAAGACATTTCTTTTAGGGCGGAGGGAGTAGTACTAAAACTGTCAAGCTATTGAGCCACACCATTAGCCTTATTGTAACAATATTTTAAACAGCACCTTCCCGATCATAGTAGATTGCTTCTGCTCAAAAATAACACTGCCCAGGTGCTTTCGGTGTTCCATGGTTGAACTTCCCTGCTACCGGATGATCAGACGATTGCATGAAATTCAGTGATTCAGATGTTTGCAACTAAGAATCTTACTCCTATGGCTGTCTGGTCACACAAAATTGTATTGTATGTAGTCCACATTAAAATATCCAAAGCGTTTCATATTTATTACTCCCTCTCTCAGCTCTCTCAGCCCCTACATCGTCAATTTGACCCACCTAATACAAGTCATATATTATAAAATTTTCAAAACATATAGTTTGTGTTATATAATTTATATTAGGATGATAAAATTGGCAACCTAGATATACACGTAGGTCTTATAAACTGAGACGGAAGAAGTAACAAAGAGAGTACTAAATTAATACTCCGTATTATATATATTCCATTTTTACCGTTCATCCAAGAAAATTCTCATTAACAGTGATGTGAGGGATAGCAGAGCTACTAGTTTTTTTGTTCACTTTTGTAGCATAAAAACAGAATTTTCATCTACCATCAAAGGGTGCCAATCGTTAGACGTGTACATGATTATTCATGGAACCGTTGAACCTCAACTGACCATTATAATTAGAGACAGTAGATTCAATTTTGTCGGCACAATTTCGGTGAAATTGACAGGGAACATAAGAACTAACATTTAATTGTCAACTGCAACCGGACAAAGGGCTAAACACAGCTCAGCCATGTCCGTTCGTCCATTTAATTAAGTTCCTCCTACGTTGCTGAAGATGCCACCATGTTTTTTAATAAAAACTAAAATATTAAAGATGCAGATCTGACGAATTAAGGTCACTACGTGATGGTCAGCCTGTTTGAAGAAAAAAGATGCGACGAAATCAAACAAAATGAAGAAATACTTGCAAAATCGGAGATCGATTGGGGTGAAGTATGGCCGCTTTAAATTTGGATGGGGCAAGAGCACACGACGCGCCCATCCAATCGTGAAGCGGCCGTCCGTCTCTCTCGGCACTTTGTGCAAAGGGCAACTCGTCCATGGATACAACCGAGCACCCGTTCGTCTGAGCCGTCTCAAAACAAATGTAAAAAAGTTGCAACCTTTCAATCAACGATGGAACAAGATGCACACGATGAAGTGAAGTATCGCCAGATATTGTGGCTTGGAATTAAAAGAAGATGGATCTCCAAACAATCTTCTCCTGGCTATCAATCTAGGCTCCATGCGGCAGACAGGACGCCATTGAACGGCGCCTGCTGTTGACTCATGATATAGAGCCCAAACACATCACAATCTACAACTAAACAGAATCAAAAGGGAGAAACATCCATCGAGGTAGATATATGGATCCACAAAACAAGCAGCATCGATCCGAATTCCACAAGAAAAAGCAGCATAAATAAAACAAAGGAAAAACAAAGCGCAATGTGAAAGAGGAATTGTTGCGGCGGCGGGATGACGAGGGAGGGGGAGATAGAGGGGATGGTTTTAGGGCTGGTGAAGCCCCTTGCATTTTATAGCTGCGGTCCTGCACACACGACCTATCAGCGGTTGACACGTGAGCCGGGTTACAAGACTCTGACTGGGCCTTTTACCAGCACATGGTGCCACGGCCCAACATACATTATTCCAGGCCGATATTGCTTTTTTTTTTACAGCGCTCTGATTTTATCGCGGGAGGGACGATAAAATCAGAGCCCAACATGAACTTTTTTCTATCATTGATTGTAAATTTGTAGGTAGCTTACCAAGTTGACCCTGCTGATCAAGGAGATTAAAATGCGGCAGCATGCTTTCCGTCTTCCAAGTTTTATTTGTAAATTCAGAAAAAGTTTTATTTGTATTTTTTAAAAGTTTATTTTTAAATTCAAAAAAAATATTTGTAACCATTTTTCTACAAGAAAGCCTTCTGGCGCACTTTATTGGAGTAGTAAACTTTACAGCGTTCAAGAGCTCATCCAAAAAAAAACTCGAAGGATTACCATCCGAGGAGATTACATAATTTGAAACAAAAGATAATGAGCTAACTTGTGCGCAACTTGATTAGCTCCCCGCGGATAGTACTTGAAAGAGGTCGATCCAATCCTCCCGCGACAAGGAAGATTTCTGCTAGGACGGCATTATATGGACTCCAAATTTGGATGATTCATGTACATGACTGAATGAGCTCCATGCAGTCAGATTCGACCGTCATTGTTGAACATCCCAATCTCTCTAGAAAATCCAAGCCTCCCGACATTGTATAGCTTCAGGCGTAGTGGCATCCATCACACGATCAATGCGCCAAGTTAAGCCCACCAAAGCCTCACCACGATTGCTTGAGAGAACCACCGCCACTACACCTGAGCTAGTCTTGACGAAACAGGCAGCACTTCGTCGTCAATGAAGAAGATTTCCGTGAAAACTAGAGAGAGATTAGCCTAGCGGCGACCCCGGCTAATTAGGAGTCTAATTTTATTAGACAAATTAGACAGAGAGAGAGATTAGAGCGTAGCTATACGGGAGGTCTCCTCCCAAGATATGATGTGCTATAGGAGGAGCCCTCCCACACACACATTTCACTAATGGAGAAATGACCACGCACAACTTTTATTGGTGGCGTGCCATTTTCCACCAACACAAACGCTGTTTTTCAAATAGTTGTGGCGTAGACATATTTGGTGCGACATTGATATGACCTTAGTGCTCGCGTAGTATTTTTTGTCGTGCCATAGATATTTGTTGAGTTTTTTTGTCAATCTTCTAACTGTCCTATCCAGTAAAAAAAACCTAAGCCGATTCACACCCCATCTTTTCACTTCGTCCCCCCTCTCGACCAGCGCCGCCGCCACCTCCCGGCCATTTTGCTCGTCGCCGCCGCCACCTCTGGATCAGCAGGTGAGATCCTCTCCACTCGCGCATCTTCTCGCCTCCCCTAACATCTACCTCATCCGCAAACGCCATGGAATTTATGGAATCTGTGGATTTGGTTTATTTGTGTATAAAATTAGTACTGTAGAATTAGATTTAGGAGTACCTGATTATACTTAATAGATGTTGATTTATTAGTGTAGAAACCCATTTTCTACTTAGGGTAGAATTTTATTAGTGTTCAATATGTTTTAGTGTAGAATCTGAAGCTACTCTTTTGTGTTGATTTAGTAGTGTAGTATCCGATTATACTTATTGGAAATTGATTTATTTGTGTAGAAACCACTTTTGTACTTAGGGTAGAATTTTTGTAGTATTTAGTATGTTGTAGTGTAGAATCTGATGCTACTCTTTTGTGTTCATTTAGTAGTGTAGTATCCGATTCTACTTGGTAGAAACTGATTTATTTGTGTGGAAACCGTTTTTTGTACTCAGTGTGCATTTTTTTTAGTGTAGAATCGGATTCTACTCTTTGTGTTGATTTAGTAGTGTAGTATCCGATTATACTTGGTAGAAATTGATTTATATATTTGTGTAGAATGGCGCAACCACCACCACCATGTCGACTGGTAGTGTTCTATTATGACCCACACCTAAATTCATCAATGCATACTAGTGTGAACAAGCTTTCTTTTGATTTGTGTAAGCTATGCATATAGTTCAAATGTCAAATGCATGGTATAATGACATTAATAGGTACTAACCTTCATATAGTTCAATTGTCATATATGTTTTATAGTTGGTGTTGGGACTTGTCATTATTTTGTAGTTGGCGTTGACTTGGCATATCCAATGCTGGAGTCAACTAGAGGAGATATACGATGTGGAGATGCTCAACCGCGAGCTCTTAGAGTCTCATCAATGTACCATCAAGGCCCTGCAGGAGGCGAATGCCTCGCTGAAGGCGGAGACGGGTCAGCTCCTGAACGAGAAGGTTGATCTCTTCAGCAAGACTGCTAGTGTCAGTGTCAAAACCAGCAAACCTCGAGTAGGGGGGGCCAAGCTGTGAGATTGGATCGATGGTCAACAAGACACAAGGGACACGAAGCTTTTACCAAGGTTATTGGAAGGTTATGTTTGGACACCGAATCAGATGAGTTCGGGCATTTACCGGAGTACCGGAGGTTACCGGACCCCCCCCCCCAGGGGGTCAATGGGCCTTCATGGGCCTTAGTGGAAATAGAGGGCAGCAAGGGAGCTGTGGGGCGCGCCCCCCTAGGCCCAAACCGAATTGGTTTAGGGCTTGGGGGCCGGGCCCCTCTTTCCTTCTCCTCTCCTCCTCTTTCCTTCCCCTCCTAGTTGGACTGGGAAAGGGGGAACCTACTCCTAGTAGGAGTAGGATTCCCCCCTTGGGGCGCACCCTATGAGGCCGTCGGCCCCTCCCCTTGCTCCTTTATATACGGGGGCAAGGGGGCACCCTAGTACACACAAGTTGATCTTTTAGCCTTGTGTGGTGCCCCTCCACAGTTACACACCTCGATCGTACCTTTGCGGAGCTTAAGCAAAGCCCTGCGCCGGTAGCATCATCACCACCATCACCACGCCGACGTGCTGACGGAACTCACCCTCGGCCTCAACTGGATCAAGAGTACGAGGGACGTCATCCAACTAAACGTATGCTGAACGCGGAGGTGCCGTACGTTCGGTACTTGGATCGGTTGGATCGGAAGACGTTCGACTACATCAACCGCGTTATTGAAACGCTTCCGCTTTCGGTCTACGAGGGTACGTGGACAACACTCTCCCTTCTCGTTGCTATGCATCTCCTAGATAGATCTTGCGTGATCGTAGGAATTTTTTTGAAATTACCGCGCTCCCCAACAGTGGCATCCGAGCCAGGTCTATGCGTAGATGTTATATGCACGAGTAGAACATAAAGAGTTGTGGGCGATAATAGTCATACTGCTTAGCAGCATATCATACTTTGATTCGGCGGTATTGTTGGATGAAGCGGCTCAGACCGACATTACGTGTACGCTTACGCGAGACTGATTCTACCGACGTGCTTTGCACATAGGTGGCCGGTGAGTGTCTGTTTCTCCAACTTTAGTTGAATCAAGTGTGGCTACGCCCGGCCCTTGTTGAAGGTTAAAAGAGCACACTTGACAAAAAATCATTGTGGTTTTGATGCATATGTAAGAACGGTTCTTGCTAGAAGTCCGTAGCAGCCACATAAAATTTGCAACAACAAAGTAGAGGACGTCTAACTTGTTTTTGCAGGGCTTGATGTGATGTGATATGGTCAAGGCATGATGTGACATAAATTGTTGTATGAGATGATCATGTTTTGTAACAAAGTTATCGGCAACTGGCAGGAGCCATATGGTTGTCGCTTTATTGTATGCAATGTAATCGCCATGTAATTGTTTTACTTTATCACTAAGCGGTAGCAATAGTCGTAGTAACAATAGTTGGCGAGACGACAATGATGCTACGATGGAAATCAAGGTGTCGCACCGGTGATGATGGAGATCATGATGATGCTTCGGTGATGTAGATCATGAGCACAAGATGATGATGGACATATCATGTCACATATTTTGATTGCATGTGATGTTTATCCTTTATGCATCTTATTTTGCTTAGAACATCGGTAGCATTATAAGATGATCCCTTACTAAATTTCAAGGTACAAGTGTTCTCCCCGAGTATGCACCATTGCTATAGTTCATCGTGCCGAGACACCACGTGATGATCGGGTGTGATAAGCTCTACGTTCACCTACAACGGGTGCAAGCCAGTTTTCCACACGCAGAATACTCAGGTTAAACTTGACGAGCCTAGCGTATGTAGATATGGCCTCGGAACACTGGAGACTGAAAGGTCAAGCGTTAATCATATAGTAGATACGATCAACCTAGTGATGTTCATCATTAAAAACTACTCCATCTCACGTGATGATTGGACATGATTTAGTTGATTTGGATCACGTTATCACTTAGATGATTAGAGGGATGTCTATCTAAGTGGGAGTTCTTAAGTAATATGATTAATTGAACTTTAATTTATCATGAACTTAGTACCTAATAGTATTTTGCATGTCTATGTTATTGCAGATCAATTGCCCGTGCTACCGTTCCTTTGAATTTTAATGTGTTATTTTCCCTACTCTGAAACTACATTATTTTCCCTACTCTAAAACTACATTATCTGCCTGCATTTGTAGATCTCATTGGTTTAATTGTTGCTGTTACAGAACATCCACCTCCTACTGGCAATGCCTGAGAACCAAGGCGCCAAATCTTCATCACAGAGGGACAATACGTCTTCTTGCTACATTGTCGCAACATGCACTTTTAATAACTAATAGAACCCATAGAATCCAATGATTGCGGAAACTATGCAGAAAGCGCACAACTGTTATAATTTGGGGGCGCTTTGTAGAGTCTTTTGATGCATTTTGATATGGCATAACATCAGCCATCCTGGAAGAAAATTATTTTGCTCCCCATCATCTCATGACAGAGAAGTACCTGCACTTATTTATTTCCAACATGGACCAGAAGTATCATCTGTAGGAAACAATATCTTCACTTATTTATTTCCAACATGCACATGTTGTTTTTTAATGGTAAGCAAACACCTTATGATCTTTACTACATAATTGCTGAAAATATCTTATGGTAGCAACAAATTGTTGGGGAACGTTGCAGAAAATAAAAATTTTCCTACGGTTTCACCAAGATCCATCTATGAGTTCATCTAAGCAACGAGTGATAGGAGAGAGATTGCATCTACATACCACTTGTAGATCGCGTGCAGAAGCGTTCAAGAGAACGGGGATGATGGAGTCGTACTCGCCGTGATCCAAATCACCGATGACCAAGTGCCGAACGGACAACACCTCCGCGTTCAACACACGTACGGAGCGGATGACGTCTCCTCCTTCTTGATCCAGCAAGGGGGAAGGAGAGGTTGAGGAAGAAGGCTCCAGCAGCAGCACGACGGTGTGGTGATGGTGGAGAGGCAGTACTCCGACAGGGCTTCGCCAAGCACTTAACGGAGGAGGAGAGGTGTTGGGGAGGGGAGGGGCTGCGCCTTGGATGTTGTGTGCAGCCCTCCCCTCGCCCTTCTATTTATAGGGGAAGGGGGAAGGGGGCCGTGCCCCTCTAGATGAGATCTAGAGGGGGGGGACGGCGGCCAAGGGAGGGGGCTTGCCCCCCAAGCAAGGGGGGCGCCCCCACTAGGGTTTCCCCCCCAACCCTAGGCGCATGGGCCCAAGGGGGGGCAGCCCTCCAGGGGCTGGTTCCCTGCCCCCTACGGCCCATGAGGCCCTCCGAGAGGGGTGGCCCTTCCCGGTGGACCCCCGGAACCCCTCCGGTGGCCCCGGTACAATATCGATATGTCCCCAAAACTTTCTGGTGACCGTATGACAACTTCCCATATATAAATCTTTACCTCCGGACCATTTCGGAACTCCTCGTGACGTCCGAGATCTCATCCGGGACTCCGAACAACATTCGGTAATCACATACAAGTCTTCCTAATAACCCTAGCGTCACCGAACCTTAAGTGTGTAGACCCTACGGGTTCGGGAGACATGCAGACATGACCGAGACGGCTCTCCGGTCAATAACCAACAGCGGGATCTGGATACCCATGTTGGCTCCCACATGCTCCTCGATGATCTCATCGGATGAACCATGATGTCGAGGATTCAATCAACCCCGCATACAATTCCCTTTGTCAGACGGTATATTACTTGCCCGAGATTCGATCGTCGGTATCCCAATACCTCGTTCAATCTCGTTGCCGGCAAGTCACTTTACTCGTACCGCAATGCATGATCCCATGACCAGACACTTGGTCACTTTGAGCTTATTATGATGATGCACTACCGAGTGGACCCAGCGATACCTCTCCATAATATGGAGTGACAAATCCCAGTCTCGATCCGTGTCAACCCAACAGACACTTTTAGAGATACCTGTAGTGCACCTTTATAGTCACCCAGTTACGTTGTGATGTTTGGTACACCTAAAGCACTCCTACGGTATCCGGGAGTTACACGATCTCATGGTCTAAGGAAAAGATACTTGACATTGGAAAAGCTCTAGCAAAACGAACTACACGATCTTGTGCTATGCTTAGGATTGGGTCTTGTCCGTCACATCATTCTCCTAATGATGTGATCCCATTGTCAACGACATCTAATGTCCATAGTCAGGAAACCATGACTATCCGTTGACCAACGAGCTAGTCAACTAGAGGCTTTCTAGGGACGTATTGTGGTCTATGTATTCACACGTGTATTACGATTTCCGGATAATACAATTATAGCATGAATAAAAGACAACCGTCATGAACAAAGAAATATAATAATAATCCTTTTATTATATCCTCTAGGGCATATTTCCAACAGTCTCCCACTTGCACTAGAGTCAATAATCTAGTTACATTGTGATGAATCAAACACCCATAGAGTTCTGGTGTTGATCATGTTTTGCTCGCGGAAGAGGTTTAGTCAATGGATCTGCGACATTCAGATCCGTATGTACTTTGCAAATATCTATGTCTCCATCTTGAACATTTTCACGGATGGAGTTGAAATGACGCTTGATGTGCCTGGTCTTCTTGTGAAACACGGGCTCCTTGGCAAGGGCAATAGCTCCAGTGTTGTCACAGAAGAGTTTGATCGGCCCCGATGCATTGGGCATGACTCCTAGGTCGGTGATGAACTCCTTCACCCAAATTGCTTCATGCGCTGCCTCCGAGGCTGCCATGTACTCCGCTTCACATGTAGATCCCGTCACGACGCTCTGCTTGCAGCTGCACCAGCTTACTGCCCTACCATTCAACATATACACGTATCCGGTTTGTGACTTAGAGTCATCCAGATCTGTGTCAAAGCTAGCGTCGACGTAACCCTTTACGACGAGCTCTTCGTCACCTCCATAAACGAGAAACATGTCCTTTGTCCTTTTCAGGTACTTCAGGATATTCTTGACCGCTGTCCAGTGTTCCTTGCCGGGATTACTTTGGTACCTTCCTACCAAACTTACGGCAAGGTTTACATCAGGTCTGGTACATAGCATGGCATACATAATAGATCCTATGGCTGAGGCATAGGGAATGACGTTCATCTCTTCTTTATCTTTTGCCGTGGTCGGGCATTGAGCCGAGCTCAATCTCACACCTTGCAATACAGGCAAGAACCCTTTCTTGGACTGATCCATTTTGAACTTCTTCAAAATCTTATCAAGGTATGTGCTTTGTGAAAGACCTATGAGGCGTCTCGATCTATCCCTATAGATTTTGATGCCTAATATGTAAGCAGCTTCTCCAAGGTCCTTCATTGAAAAACACTTATTCAAGTAGGCCTTAATGCTGTCCAAGAATTCTATATCATTTCCCATCAAAAGTATGTCATCTACATATAATATGAGAAATGCTACAGAGCTCCCACTCACTTTCTTGTAAACGCAGGCTTCTCCATAAGTTTGCATAAACCCAAACGCTTTGATCATCTCATCAAAGCGAATGTTCCAACTCCGAGACGCTTGCACTAGCCCATAAATGGATCGCTGGAGCTTGCATACTTTGTTAGCATTCTTAGGATCGACAAAACCTTCCAGCTGCATCATATACAGCTCTTCCTTAAGATAACCGTTAAGGAATGCTGTTTTGACGTCCATCTGCCATATCTCATAATCATAGTATGCGGCAATTGCTAACATGATTCGGACGGACTTAAGCTTCGCTACGGGAGAGAAAGTCTCATCATAGTCAATCCCTTGAACTTGCCGATAACCCTTAGCGACAAGTCGAGTTTTATAGATGGCGACATTACCATCCGCGTCCGTCTTCTTCTTAAAGATCCATTTGTTTTCTATCGCTCGCCGATCATCGGGCAAGTCAGTCAAAGTCCATACTTTATTTTCATACATGGATTCTATCTCGGATTGCATGGATTCTAGCCATTGGTTGGAATCTGGGCCCGCCATCGCTTCTTCATAGTTCGAAGGTTCACCGTTGTCTAACAACATGATTTCCAGGACAGGGTTGCCATACCACTCTGGTGTGGAACGTGTCCTTGTGGACCTACGAAGTTCAGTAGCAACTTGATTCGAAGTACCTTGATCATCATCATTAATTTCCTCTCCAGTCGGTGTAGGCACCACAGGAACATTTTCCTGAGCTGCACTACTTTATGGTTCAAGAGGTAGTACTTCATCGAGTTCTACTTTCCTCCCACTTACTCCTTTCGAGAGAAACTCCTTTTCCAGAAAGGATCCGTTCTTGGCAACAAAGATCTTGCCTTCGGATCTAAGGTAGAAGGTATACCCAATGGTTTCCTTAGGGTATCCTATGAAGACGCATTTTTCCGACTTGGGTTCGAGCTTTTCAGGTTGAAGTTTTTTGACATAAGCATCGCATCCTCAAACTTTTAGAAACGACAGCTTAGGTTTCTTCCCAAACCATAATTCATACGGTGTCGTCTCAACGGATTTAGACGGTGCCCTATTTAAAGTGAATGTAGCTGTCTCTAGAGCGTATCCCCAAAATGATAGCGGTAAATCGGTAAGAGACATCATAGATCGCACCATATCCAATAGAGTGCGATTACGACGTTCGGACACATCGTTACGCTGAGGTGTTCCAGGCGGCGTGAGTTGTGAAACGATTCCACATTTTCTTAAGTGTGTACCAAATCCGTGACTTAAATATTCTCCTCCACGATCCGATCGTAAGAATTTTATCTTTCGGTCACGTTGATTCTCTACTTCATTCTGAAATTCCTTGAACTTTTTAAAGGTCTCAGACTTGTGTTTCATCAAGTAGACATACCCATATCTACTTAAGTCATCAGTGAGAGTGAGAACATAATGATATCCTCCGCGAGCCTCAACGCTCATTGGACCACACACATCAGTATGTATGATTTCCAATAAGTTGGTTGCTCGCTCCATTGTTCCGGAGAACGGAGTCTTGGTCATTTTGCCCATGAGGCATGGTTCGCATGTGTCAAACGATTCATAATCGAGAGACTCTAAAAGTCCATCAGCATGGAGCTTCTTCATGCGCTTGACACCAATGTGACCAAGGCGGCAGTGCCACAAGTATGTGGGACTATCGTTATCAACTTTACATCTTTTGGTATTCACACTATGAATATGTGTAACATTATGTTCGAGATTCATTAAGAATAAACCATTGACCATCGGGGCATGACCATAAAACATATCTCTCATATAAATAGAACAACCATTATTCTCGGATTTAAATGAGTAGCCATCTCGCATCAAACGAGATCCAGATACAATGTTCATGCTCAAACTTGGCACTAAATAACAATTATTGAGGTTTAAAACTAATCCCGTAGGTAAATGTAGAGGTAGCTTGCCGACGTCGATCACATCGACCTTGGAACCATTCCCGACGCGCATCGTCACCTCATCCTTCGCCAGTCTCTGTTTATTCCGCAGCTCCTGCTGTGAGTTACAAATATGAGCAACGACACCGGTATCAAATACCCAGGAGTTACTACGAGTACTGGTAAGGTACACATCAATTACATGTATATCACATATACCTTTAGTGTTGCCGGCCTTCTTGTCCGCTAAGTATTTGGGGCAGTTCCGCTTCCAGTGACCCTTCCCTTTGCAATAAAAGCACTCAGTCTCAGGCTTGGGTCCATTCTTTGACTTCTTCCCGGTAACTGGTTTACTGGGCGCAGCAACATCTTTGCCGTCCTTCTTGAAGTTCTTATTACCCTTGCCCTTCTTGAACTTAGTGGTCTTATTGACCATCAACACTCGATGTTCTTTCTTGATTTCAACCTCTGCTGACTTCAGCATTGAAAATACTTCAGGAATGGTCTTCACCATCCCCTGCATATTGTAGTTCAACACAAAGCTCTTGTAGCTCGGTGGGAGCGACTGAAGGATTCTGTCAATGACCGCCTCGTCCGGGAGGTTGATCTCCAGCTGGGACAGGCGGTTATGCAACCTAGACATTTTGAGTATGTGCTCACTGACAGAACTGTTTTCCTCCATCTTACAACTATAGAACTTGTCGGAGACTTCATATCTCTCGACCCGGGCATGAGCTTGAAAAACCATTTTCAGCTCCTCGAACATCTCATATGCTCCGTGTCGCTCAAAACACTTTTGAAGCCCCGGTTCTAAGCTGTAAAGCATGCCGCACTGAATGAGGGAGTAATCATCAGCACGTGACTGCCAAGCGTTCATAATGTCTTGGTTCTCTGGGATAGGTGCTTCACCTAGCGGTGCTTCTAGGACATAATCTTTCTTGGCTGCTATGAGGATGATCCTCAGGTTCCGGACCCAGTCCGAATAGTTGCTGGCATCATCTTTCAGCTTGGTTTTCTTTAGGAACGCGTTGAAGTTCATGTTGACATGAGCGTTGGCCATTTGATCTACAAGACATATTTTGGAAAGACTTTAGACTAAGTTCATGATAATTAAGTTCATCTAATCAAATTATTTAGTGAACTCCCACTCAGATTGACATCCCTCAAGTCATCTAAGTGTTACACGATCCAAGTCGACTAGGCCGTGTCCGATCATCACGTGAGACGGACTAGTCATCATCGGTGAACATCTCCATGTTGATCGTATCTTCCACACGACTCATGTTCGACCTTTCGGTCTCTGTGTTCCGAGGCCATGTCTGTACATGCTAGGCTCGTCAAGTTAACCCTAAGTGTTTTGCATGTGTAAAACTGTTTTACACCTGTTGTATGTGAACGTAAGGATCTATCACACCCGATCATCACGTGGTGCCTCGAAACGACGAACTTTAGCAACGGCGCACAGTTAGGGGAAACACTTTCTTGAAATTATTGTAAGGGATCATCTTATTTACTACCGTCGTTCTAAGTAAACAAGATGCATAAACATAATAAACATCACATGCAATTATATAATAGTGACATGATATGGCCAATATCATATAGCTCATTTGATCTCCATCTTTGGGGCTCCATGATCATCTTCGTCCCCGGCATGACACCATGATCTCCATCATCATGACCTCCATCATCGTGTCTTCATGAAGTTGTCACGCCAACGACAACTTCTACTTCTATGGCTAACGCGTTTAGCAATAAAGTAAA
The DNA here is from genome assembly GCF_002162155.2 of Triticum dicoccoides. Classification (NCBI taxonomy): domain Eukaryota; kingdom Viridiplantae; phylum Streptophyta; class Magnoliopsida; order Poales; family Poaceae; genus Triticum; species Triticum dicoccoides. Next base: position 218,831,476 of record NC_041391.1, read on the forward strand.
GTAATTTGCATGGCATTCTTCAATGACACGCAGGTCATACAAAAATAAAGACAACTCCTATGGCTCCTGCCGGTTGTCATACTCATCGACATGCAAGTCGTGATTCCTATTACAAGAATATGATCTCATACATCACAATATATCATTCATCATTCATCACAACTTCTGGCCATATCACATCACATGACAATTGCTGCAAAAACAAGTTAGACGTCATTTAATTGTTGTTGCATCTTTTACGTGGCTGCAATTGGGTTCTAGCAAGAACGTTTTCTTACCTACGAATAACCACAATGTGATTTTGTCAACTTCTATTTATCCTTCATAAGGACCCTTTTCATCGAATCCGCTCCAACTAAAGTGGGAGAGACAGACACCCGCTAGCCACCTTATGCAATTAGTGCATGTCAGTCAGTGGAACCTGTCTCACGTAAGCGTACGTGTAAGGTCGGTCCGGGCCACTTCATCCCACAATACCGCTGAAGCAAAATAAGACTAGTAGCGGAAAGCAAGTTGACAAGATCTACGCCCACAACAAAATTGTGTTCTACTCATGCAATAGAGAACTACGCATAGACCTAGCTCTGATACCACTGTTGGGGAACGTTGCAGAAAATAAAATTTTTCCTACGGTTTCACCAAGATCCATCTATGAGTTCATCTAAGCAACGAGTGATAGGAGAGAGATTGCATCTACATACCACTTGTAGATCGCGTGCAGAAGCGTTCAAGAGAACGGGGATGATGGAGTCGTACTCGTCGTGATCCAAATCACCGATGACCAAGTGCCGAATGGACAGCACCTCCGCGTTTAACACACGTACGGAGCGGATGACATCTCCTCCTTCTTGATCCAGCAAGGGGGAAGGAGAGGTTGAGGAAGAAGGCTCCAGCAGCAGCACGACGGCGTGGTGATGGTGGAGAGGCAGTACTCCGACAGGGCTTCGCCAAGCACTTAACGGAGGAGGAGAGGTGTTGGGGAGGGGAGGGGCTGCGCCTTGGATGTTGTGTGAAGCCCTCCCCTCGCCCATCTATTTACAGGGGAAGGGGGAAGGGGGCCGTCCCCCTCTAGATGAGATCTAGAGGGGGGGCGGCGGCCAAGGGAGGGGGCTTGCCCCCCAA
>NC_041391.1:218832947-218838063 GCF_002162155.2 Triticum dicoccoides
GGGGCGCCCAGCCCTCCAGGGGCTGGTTCCCTGCCCCCTACGGCCCATGAGGCCCTCCGAGAGGGGTGGCCCCTCCCGGTGGACCCCCGGAACCCCTCCGGTGGCCCCGGTACAATACCGATATGCCCCCGAAACTTTCCGGTGACCGTATGACAACTTCCCATATATAAATCTTTACCTCCGGACCATTCCGGAACTCCTCGTGACGTCCGGGATCTCATCTGGGACCCCGAACAACATTCAGTAATCATATACAAGTCTTCCTAATAACCCTAGCGTCACCGAACCTTAAGTGTGTAGACCCTACGGGTTTGGAAGACATGCAGACATGACCGAGACGGCTCTCCGGTCAATAACCAACAGCGGGATCTGGATACCCATGTTGGCTCCCACATGCTCCTCGATGATCTCATCGGATGAACCATGATGTCGAGGATTCAATCAACCCCGCATACAATTCCCTTTGTCAGACGGTATGTTACTTGCCCGAGATTCGATCGTCGGTATCCCAATACCTCGTTCAATCTCGTTGCCGGCAAGTCACTTTACTCGTACCGCAATGCATGGTCCCGTGACTAGACACTTGGTCACTTTGAGCTCATTATGATGGTGCACTACCGAGTGGGCCCAGTGATACCTCTCCGTAATACGGAGTGACAAATCCCAGTCTCGATCCGTGTCAACCCAATAGACACTTTCGGAGATACCTGTAGTGCACCTTTATAGTCACCCAGTTACGTTGTGACGTTTGGTACACCCAAAGCACTCCTACGCTATCCGGGAGTTACACGATCTCATGGTCTAAGGAAAAGATACTTGACATTGGAAAAGCTCTAGCAAAATGAACTACACGATCTTGTGCTATGCTTAGGATTGGGTTTTGTCCATCACATCATTCTCCTAATGATGTGATCCCGTTGTCAACGACATCTAATGTCCATAGTCAGGAAACCATGATTATCCGTTGACCAACGAGCTAGTCAACTAGAGGCTTTCTAGGGACGTATTGTGGTCTATGTATTCACATGTGTATTACGATTTCCGGATAATACAATTATAGCATGAATAAAAGACAACCGTCATGAACAAAGAAATATAATAATAATCCTTTTATTATTGCCTCTAGGGCATATTTCCAACACAAATTTGCCTTTAAAGTCTCCGTTTTCTTTGTTATTTCAATTTCTGGTGCATTCTTGGCCCCACAAATACTTTCTCAGGTCCTGAATAAATTGGTAGTGAGTTTAGTGCCAGAAAATAACAGTCTTAGGGGTTGTAGGGTGGACCGGTGGAGCATCATAAGAAAGGATTTTGTTTCTACACATCCGCATCATATGGTGTTTCCTTCATATGATTTATTTCGGTTAATTTACTACTAAATATTCACTGGACCCATGCTGCACAACAAATACACATAGAAAAATAGGTTCAAGTTTCTGAACTGAACTACCAATCTTTGTCTTAGTAAACAATTTCGCAAGAATTGCAATTTTCCTATTCTTGTTAGATCTATATAAAATTGTAGCATGTTGTTCCGACCATTCTTCGGTGGAACTCATTGTTCTGAACTGAATTCTATAAAGTTTGTAATCTGAACGAACATGTCAAGTTCGATTGTTTGATGCAATAATTTAGCCGGCAAGTATTTGAAGGGACTCTTCCATTCTTAGTTCACTGAAATATTGTTTTTATAGGACATTTCTGTAGTTTTAGTGGATTTGGAGCTCAGGCCGAGTAGCAATCCATGCGCCACCGCAAGGACATGAGTGAGATTTAATTAATTGTATTTTGGCATGTAATGTGCACTTCTGGTTGTTATTGTAAATTGCTCATGTTTTGATATGTCTTTCAAATTCTTAACATATGCACTAATGGCTTAAACTTGCATGCCATGCTCCCTCATTGTATTTTTTTGTTATATAATTTTCAAGTGCCACCTTCCAAAAAAATTGTTGTACTCCCTCCATTCCCTTATACAAGGCCACTATCAAAAATACATTTTGCATCAATATAAGGCCACCAACAATAACCGAGGCAAAAATTAATGACGTTTCCTCCTACTAGCAACTTTTTAATAATTACATGCATGTAGTCATAATGACACTCAGCTATTTCCTTTCCATTCATTCGTTGCATGCTTATGGCGCATTAATGATCCCGGTTAACAAGAAGAAAAGTTGACTTGCAAATCAATCATTAAATTTTATCTTGGTACCTGTATTATGAGTTTGTGGCCTTGTATAAGGGAATGGAGGGAGTATAATTGATAGGTTTGGCACGTCTTGGCCCTGTTCGATGGCCACCACACATGTCACCGTAGTTATTCTGCTCCCATGACCCCACCCATTCCCCTGCATGAGTGTCGTATTCACAGGATCCTCTCCATGTTGTCGCCGCTACGCAAAGGTCACCATCCAATATCAAAAGTCGTCGTGCACGGTCTTCGCCGCCTCCTACAGAATGTCGCGCTCGCCACCTCCAGGAAGGATGACGCCGCTGATGTTGTACAAGGTAGCCGATCTCTTCCTTTATTTTGTTGGTACCGATGTCATAAATTCATGCAGCTAATGTTGATGGAGGAGATTTTGCTCTATGTGAACGTGAGGCAATGTCTGGTGATACAATGCACCTTTCTTATTTGATTTGTTCTATAATTTTGTCATGCAGTTTTTTCTAATGTTAAATGTTGTTCTTATAGCTTTACATCCACAAGTCTGTGTTCGTGGAAGGTGGCAAATCATCCTTGATATATCTTGCTCGTGCAAATATTGGTTGTTCAGACCAGCCTCGTCATGGGTTGTTCGAGCTATTCAAGCTATGGGCATCTATGAAGGTATCACTCAAACTAATTCATTCCAATTTGTAGTAGTTGTAGTGTTCATGATCAATAACTGATTCAGTTTACCGATGAAACGATCTATGTTTTTATTGATACTATTTGCTTGGCATTCTTATGTTTCTTTGGTTATTTGTATTTATCTTTCATGGTTTATTATATTTTACTGATACGTAAATTAGGGTGATGCCAATGGGGATAACACACTCCTATAGTTGGACTTCTAACACATCACATTTTAAATTACTTAATTTATGCATTCGAGAATGTTACTTATCTGAATGTGAATTTAACCCACCACTGTGGTTCAGCATGGATACTACACTTCATATTTTTCTTGTTGTCTATAAGCTTCGCCAAGAAAGGATTAAGAGACAATCTGTATTGACAATGATAGATTGATTGGCTAAGTATTACTTTTCATACTATTATGTTTCTTAAGATGAACTTTCAGGATATTTAGTTAAACCATAAAATAATCATAAAGAGTTTATTTATAATAGGGAATGAGTTCTTCTGACTTCCCCATGCATTGGTATTGACAGTTGAAGCTACAACTAATTTCTATCATGAAATGGGTAGAAAGTCGGATAAACTGATTTGTAAGCTAAACATTGGTTGCTCTAATGTTTGTTCCCTAAACTGAAGCAGTTGAAAGTATACGAGTATCATTTCCACTTTTACAGTATGCCGATGATTTTTGTCATGCTTGGGATTTAGTGGCTTGTGCCTTGTAGGACAGGATATCTTATTCTAAAATGTCAGTTATTGCCATGCTACTGAAACATTCATCCAATTGTAGATTGTTGTCATGATTGGAGATGATTACCGACATGAGCACTTGTTGGGGCCTATCACCAACATGGTCGTGCAGGAGTTGCTTTCTGGGGGCTTGCTCATCTACAAGAGCTTTACCATTGTCGGCGAAGTCTCCACTAGATCGCCAATGTCCATCCTGAATTTCTTTGGTGGCAATAGTTTTGAGAGTCACCAATGGCACTTAGATGGATGCTTTACTTTGTTGTGAAGATGATGATACGCATAAGATAGATGAGGGATGGTAAGAAAATGATGATCACCTGATGGTGATATGCTTGTTGGTCTGAACGAGCATATATTATGTTAGTATGTTATTGGAGATTTCATATCCCTGTTCTGATGCTTTGTTTTGGACCTTACCTTTCTTCTATTCTTGAGTAATGGAAGTGGTGCTTAATTGACTTTTTGATGTGGCGAGAATCATATATGCAGAGCTTCTGATAGTTCACTATGTACACTTGTTTGATGATTCTGTAATGACCTATGTTAAAAGTGCTACATGTGAGGAGCACCATGTTGCTAATTTTCTTTTTTATGTTGTCTTGTCCCCCCCCCCCCTCTCTATGATCTGTAAGGCCACAAAGGATAAGGTGTGACAGTTTTGTAAGGTCAGTAGACGACACGTAAGACACACACATTCTTGAAAGAAAAGACTGGAACACGTTCGTGGATTACAAGATGATCATATAATTATATCTACGCATAAAGTACTACATTTATGTCTAAATCTCTACAAGGGGAGTTGGTAGCGCTGCCTACACCTGTTTTTTCCTCCCATGCCCAATTTCTTCTTTGGTTTTCTGTTTCTTTTAGTAATATCAATTGATGGCGCACAAACAAAAATCAACGTAAATAGAGCAACTTAAAATAATCTAAACCAAATCATAATATACCAAAACCACATCATGAATTAACTCAATCAATTCAAATCTTATCAAAATTTCAACTAAATCGAAACTTTACTTGCTTTCCATTAAATCAAAACTTTTCTTGCCTTCTACTACTCATACCCCAGTCAAATGTGAAGCCCGGATAATTAAGTTACAGTAATACCAAGTTAATAGTTCCACGTCACCACTCTTATAGTTGCTAATCCTCGGTTGATCCAAATCGCAATCCAAATTCAAATTCAAATTAAAGTCCAAAACTCAAAGTTTTCAAACATGAAAACTAAAATGTTCAAAGTGTGGCAGATATTCCATAAAAAATTATGGCAGTGACCCAACACTTCTGTAAATTATTTAAATGCCCTTTTGAGAATATAACAGTGGCTAAATCAATTATTTAAAAGCTTTTTAATTAATGAAAGTTGCAAAGTATTTTATTTAGGTTCCAAGTTATTTTTGGCAGTGGCCTAATTATAAATACTAATTTAGGTGCTAACATCATATTTTATAAAACAAAAAAAATAAAATAAAACTTATTAGGAAACAGAAAGTAAAAAAAAAAGAAACTGACCCC
>NC_041391.1:218838338-218955384 GCF_002162155.2 Triticum dicoccoides
TCGTCGGCCTCGCTGCTACAGCGCCGCGGGAGGAGATAAGGAGGCCACCGTGGCCCCCCAAAATATCCCCCTCTCTTTCTGGTTCGCTTGCTCTTCTCTCCTCCCCCCCTGCCCCAGATCCACCGCGCCCCGCCATCGCCGTGCTTCTCGCTCCGCTACGGCGACCGCCGCCCGCATCCCTTTTCGGCGCGTCCCGAAGCTCCACGACCGCCAGCACCGTCGTCCACGCCCACGAGCAGGAGCTGGAAGCCCCTGCATCGACGCCGACGCCTTCTTCTTCTTCCTCGGCAGCCACCGACGTTCCTCTCCGATTCCGGCGCCCTGCTGCTCCTAACCTTCCAACAAGCCACCGTGAGCTCCTATGTAAGCTCCCCGACCTTTCCCGTATGCTAGCGTCGTCGACCTCGCCCCCTAGTTGTCGTTACCATTGGTGCTTCCCTGCCGCCATGGTGAAGCTCGTCACCGTGGCCACCGTTGCCGCAACTCGCGTTCGAGCTCATAGATGAGCTTGTAAGGTTCCCAGGAGCCCAACGCGCACGCACCTGCGTTTCCCCGAGCCCGCTAACGCCATTTACGTTCACTGCTGCTTGTCGCCGACGCCACTCCGGCCACCTCCGCCCCTGCTGCTTGCTCCATCGGATGTGTCGCATCGCCAGCCAGCTGTAGCCGCAAACCGCGCGCGTTTTGGTTCCCTGTAGCGCCCGCGCGGTGAAGTTCCGCCGCCAGTTGTGTCGTCGCCGGCGTAACTCCGGCGGCGCTGACGTGTCTGTCGTCATTAGGCGCTAATGACGCTGATTAGGATAGCCTAAAGTGAATGACAACCAGGCCCCACCGTTAAGTAAACCCAGTTTAATTTTCTGGTAGGATTAGATTAATAACCGTGGGCCCATGCGTCAGCTTTGACGCTGCTGACGTGGCATTTGACTGGGCCAAGCGGTCAGTGACTGCGGCCAGATGACATGTGGGCCCCTTCGACTTCGTTGACCATTCAACGTGTTAACGTTGACTGCTGACTGGGCAGTCAACGGGGCCCACTGTCAGCCTCTATGTTGCTTTGCTGTGTACACTTTGTGTGTGCACGTAACAATTTAATCTTTATTTTGAATTAATAATAATTTTAGAAGAATGTTTAAATCTTTTAAAAATCATAGGAAATAATCTGTAGCTCGGATAAAAAAGTTTTCTACATGAAAGTTGCTCAGAATGACGAGACGAATCCGAATACGCCGTCCTTTCATCCGTCACACGTCCCTGGCATAGCAAACGTTGAACTTTCCCCTCCGGTTCATCTGTTTGACAGACGTCCGGAACCGGTAAAACTTTCCCGGATGTTTTCCCCCTTCGCCAGTATCGCCTAACGCTATGTTAGATCACCTCTAGCACCGCTTATTGACTTGTTATGTTATGTTTGCGTGTATTTACTGTTTTTCCCCCTCTTCTCTTCGGTAGACCCCGAGACCGCTGTTGATGCCCCTGTGATCGACTACGTCGAGGAGGACCCTCCTTCTTGTCTGAGCAACCAGGCAAGCCCCCCCTTTTGATCATCCCGATATCGCCCATTCTATACTCTCATGCTTGCATTAGATTTTGCTACTGTTATTGATTGCTCCTATTCTGATGCATAGCCTGCTTTTGTACCTGCTTATTGTTACCTACCTGCTTATCATAAACTACTTAGTATAGGCTGGCTAGTGAGCCATCAGTGACCCCCACCTTGTCCTTATTGCCCCTGCTTCATCATCGACGACTCGATCGATGTGATCGACGACCAGAGCCCGACACCTCACATCACATCACGCCCCTTTTGTTGCTCGACTCTGTAGAGCTACTATCAAGTGCCGAGGGTGATCCCTCATAACGCACTTCTGATGATAATTCTGTAGTGTAGCTATTCGGTCATGGTCATCGAGGGTGATTTCCTCTTTGACCATTCCCGGATACGGCTCTGTCGTTCAACACCTCAAGTGTGAACCTCGAGGGTGGTCCCTCTTACGTTCACCTTGATGATTACATTCAGCAGAATCCACTGGGGGTGATTCCTCGGGTTTTCCCCTTGATGTCTGGACACACAGTTACCTTGACTTTACTTGAGACCTTTGTTGAAGTTGGGCGGGCCCATTGAGCACCCGCGAGTTGATGTGAAAGTCGGGCAGGCCCGTTGAGCACCCGCGAGTTTTCCACGTGGCACGACTGGGCAGTCTGGGCCCTTGCCTTAAGTCCATGAGACGGGGCGACGGGGTCACCTTATCGTGAGTCTCTGCTCGTTTCCGCGAGCCCCCAATGCACTAACAGGTTTGGGTATTTGTTCTGAGTTGGCCTCTGGCCTTTACGCACTAACCACCGCGCGAGAATAGATATGGGCCTCGACGTCGCGGTATCAGGCAAAGCTTTGTCACACATCCAGTTCAGCATTGTGGCCGGGCCGGATCGTGCCATCCACTTCACGGGTGGTGCTGGTATCCCCTTGCGCACAACGACCCGGAGTGCAACGGGCGATGGGCCCAGACCCCAGAGTGCTTAGGATGTAGACCGGCGGGGATCTCTCTGCTGAGCCTAGGTCGGGTTGCGACGTGTTGATCTTCCAAGGGCGGGCATTGACCCCAAAAAGGTGTGTCCGGCCAGAGTGATCGAGCGTGTTGGGTAACGTGGTGCACCCCTGCAGGGAAGATATATATTCGAATACAGTGTCCACGGTAATGGACGTTCAGACTTGTATCCGGATCTTATATAACTAGAAGTGGATACTTGTGATGAGAATTGGATGGTGATGAGAATTGGATTGAGATGACAATTGGATAGTATGGCTCTGGGATTGCTTTCTCGCAGGGAGTCGAGAAAGGATCTCTGGCCGAGGTGGATAACACCACTACTACTTTACTTAAATTGCTATTCTTTACTCTTCTACATGTTGCAAGATGCTCGGAGCTGCTTGAAGATGCTAGTCTTCGATAGGCTAGGCCTTCCCCTCTATTCTGGCATTCTGCAGTTCAGTCCACAGATACAACCCTTCCATTTGATACCAATGCATACTTAGTATAGATCTGATGCTTGCGAGTACTTTGGATGAGTACTCACGGTTGCTTTGCTACCCCTTTTCCCCCTTCTTTCTTCTTTCCGGTTGATGCAACCAGATGGTGGATCCCTGGAGCCAGATGCCACCGCCGATGGATGCTGCTACGTGAAGATCTCCGACGACTAGGAGTAGTTAGGAGGTCCCAGGCGGGAGGCCTTGCCTCTTCGATCATGTTGCTTTTGTACTAGCCTTCTTAAGGCAGTCTTGTTTAACTTATGTCTGTACTCATATATTGTTGCTTCCGCTGACTCTTGTGTACCGAGCTTGTATTCGAGCCCTCGAGGCCCCTGGCTTGTAATATAAAGCTTGTATTGTGATATCTTCCCGTGAGTCCCTGATCTTGATCGTACACATTTGCGTGTATGATTAGTGTACGGTTGAATCGGGGGCGTCACATCAAATTAAACCCTACCAAATAAAAAATATGATGTATGTATTTATTATTAATCTTTATTTTGTGAATATTATTAAATCTCTGTTATCCATACTATTCCCCAGAGTTAAAGGAAGTCCATATGTCGTGTTCGTTCGATTCGCTTCGTAACACCAACGATCAATCCAAGGAAAAAATTCACTCCCTCGCTTGATCCCCCCTCATGCAAAAGATGAGTAAAAAACCAAAGGGGGGAAGTGGAAACCCACGCATGCCGATTGCACCCTCGATTCCTCGAGAAGCCTCTCTGGACAGGAAAGTGATGTTGGCAAGCAGGGCATGGTCGACGGTGTCCGTCAGGGTGTTTTTGAGGGAGAGCGAGGAATTCGTGACCGCACAACCAAAGAAGTAGAAGCTCTGGCCGAGGTTGACCACACAAGATTTGCGAGGGAATTACAGCACACCTGAAATAGAGCAACTCGGCTAGGAATTTCGACATAGCTAGATGGCAAAGTTTATTTTCCTATGGTATTCCAAGGAGCATAGACGGGTAAATATATATATTTCATTATCATACCATTCAAAATACAAGCATTTATTTTTTATCACTATATTCAAGATAATATAAATTTAGGAAATTGCAAGGATGTGTCTGGGGTGAGAGAGTGAGAGGGCTGGGTGAGTTGAGAGAGTAGTTGAGGTCAGAATAAGGCTGGGCAGGTAAGATAAAAAAACTGGATAGACAACATTCCTAACCGTGCGAGAATTTCTTAAGTGCATCAAGTGAAAATTAATCTGTAATAGATTTTCAGTTGACCAATCGCTTTGTATGTATAAATTGTCAAATTTCTTTTTTAATCAATTTACATTGCAAGGGAAGTGGACTTCAATTATTACCCAATTGTTCCCATGCTATCTTTTCTCTACATGTGAAATCTAACATGCATTATGTTTATGTAACTTCAGCAAAATATTTCAAAAGCCCATGGCAACGCACGGGCATTCTACTAGTTATGCTAAAATGGTCCAAAAAGCATTATCTGAGAGATTATCAACAAAAAGAGGTGCATGAACACGGTAAATTTCCACAAACCCTACCATGTAGGCACAGAGCACCTAGTATAATTATCACATAAATTGGACTCATCAATTGTCCGTTTGTGTGAAAACCATGTTGAAGAAACAGTAGAGCACCTATTCTTCCGCTGCACTTTCAACAACGTTTGTTGGAGAATTCTGGGCGTTGACTGGTCACATCATAATGATAGACTAAGACTCATTGAGCTAGCTAAGGAAAATTACAATGGGCCCATGTTTGTGTATATATTTCTTGTGGCAACATGGAGTCTTTGGAAGGAGAGAAACAACAATTTCTTCAGGGGCATCTCCCCTACTATGGCATCCTGGAAACGAAGATTCAAGTATGTTTTTTGGCAACTTGAGCTTTAGAGCTCCCCAGCATAAGAAGCACTTATCATTGCCTTTGTAAATTCCACAAGATATTTCTATACTTAGGTTTTCATACCTTTTTATATGACCCCCCTTTCCCCTACATTGAAGGTGTGGGCTTAGTTCTTCCAATGTAAATATGCAACATTTTTGGTGCCTTAATATATATGCAGTAGGAGCCTTTCCTACTGTTTAACTGGTCAAAAATATAATAATGTGGCGAATTTGGCAGCTATGTTCAGACTTAATGCATGGCAAGGAAGTACCTTCCCCTGAAGCGTTGGTTGAATTTCTTGATAACTACATGAAGTCGATCAACCAAGCTAGGAGGTACACCACAAATGAAATTGTTAAGGGGAAGATGTCTATGGATGTTACTCATGTCTTACCCTTATCGGAGGTGAAGAGTTTTGTATCAGCTCCGCCTTGGCCACCTCCTTCGACGAACCGAGTGGCCCTGCCCGTGGAATGGTGCTTTCCTGGTCATCGTTTGCATGACATCGGCGGTTATGGTCCTTAGGAGACGTGATTGGAGTGTGATCTTTGCCGCCAATAGGTTTTTATTCAACTGTAATGATGTGCTCGAGGCGGAGATTCACACACCGATGCAGCGCATGGCTTTGGCCATACATCACTTAGATGTCCCGATCATTGTCCAATCCGACTCCTTCGATGCTTGGCAAGCTTATCTGGTGATGGTCTAGATCGCTCAACGTATGGAGACATCTTGTTGCTGAGATCCTGTCATTGATGAGATAGGGAGTTCATTCCGCAGAAGCTTCGCAAGGAACAAAATAGAGTAGCGGAATAGCAGACCAATAGGCAAGGTATAGTTGCAGCGAGTGTAACACTGAGGGATGCCTACACAAAGGACCCCCCATGTATCGAGAAAATTTTCCCTCTTTAAAAACTCTTTTCGCAGGGAATAAAACCTTTTCCTCTCGCAAAAAATAATAATCCTAATTTAGTTGTTAGTTTTTCTGTAAATTTGGTCAACTTTGCACTATTTGACTTTTTTTAGAACACAATGCAGACCGCCGCTCATACATACGCGCGTACACTTACCCCTATAAACGCGCGCGCGCACACACACACACAATATACCAATATGAGCATCTCTGAGAGACTGAGCAAGCATATCATCTTGAGATTGACGAAGTCATCATAGGCGTCTCGTAGTCGACGGGAACGTCTCCTTCCACTAAACATGCATCAACGAAAAACTTAAAATAAATTCAGAAAAATGCGAGTCAACCGTCCAACCACACTAAGGAGGAAGACAGGGACGCCCTCGACGCCATGTTGGCCAAGATCCGGAACTCTGCTATCTCCATCTCCCCCGTTCAAGCAGGCACCTAGGCGTTGGTGGTTGACTTTTGTTTTCGTTTATCTCCGGCCTGCGTGTTGTGTACTGGCCTGGGAGTCATGTACTTAGACTCTTTCTCGTTGCTCTAGGATGATGCCTTTTCTGTCTGTTCCGCTGTTCCGGTGGTCTATGTTAACTCTACCTGGTGGCTTTATCTATAAAGTCGGGCTCTGGCCTTTTATCTAAAAAAACCACACTGATGGTTTGCTTACATGCCTACTTTACTACAGTGAGGAATAAGAACGTTTACAACCCGGCGATCCACGTCGAGATGCAAATTCAATTCAGAATCTGCCAACAACTCCCCACAACAGGTGCCGCTCTCATCAATCAATCAACCCCGTTCGTCGTCTTACCACGTTTTCCTCCACCATCTAATCGGTGGTCCACCGCCGATCAGCGATCCCGATGACTCATCGCGCATCGGCATCTCCGTCCCCGCTGGCGGCAGCTGCCATAATTTCAAAAGGACGCGCCTAGCTGGCGGCGCCGTGGCACGGCTCCAACGGCTATGCCGCCGACCGTTCACGGTCTCACGCTCCCGGGCCCCACCCCCCGCGCTCCCCCGCGGACGCGGTGATCCGGTGGCGACCTCCTACAAGTACACCCGCTCCGTGGCCTGGTTGAAAGCCACGTCACCTCCCTCCGCCCCCAAATTCCACGGGCTCGCGCTCCAATCATTGCGACGCGCGCCGCTCCCCTCCCCTCCCCTCCCCGCGAGCCCGACCCAGATTGGTCGCTCCTCCCCCTCCTCCTCCGGTAAGCGGCGACCCGCCGATCCCTCCCCCGATTCGTCTCTCGCTGCGGTTCGAGCCGATCTGTTCCGGGCCATATCGTGGTTCTTGCGGTGCCTACTCCTACTCGTGATCTGCTGGTTTAGTTCGATCCGCGGTAGGGTTGGCGGATGCCGGGGTCGATTTTTGGGGGCTTTGGAGTCTGGGCGAGTGACGATTTTGGGTTGTTTCGGCGGATTGCGCGGAAAAGGCAGGCGGGTGGCGGGGTTTGCCCATTCTGTCAAGCGAGGCGACGAGTGGTTCGAGATTTCTAGTGGGGAGTTCGCGGTATTGTTCTCGATTGGTATTCATGGGTGCAAATAGACGCGTACTTTTGTAGAATCACATGGTAGGGGGCGGCGATCTGTAAGAAGTCGAGCTACTTGGTATGGCACAGGTGTCTTGGGGAGAGAGCTTGAGTCTGGACAGACTTGCTTCGTGGTTCATGCGAGTCTGATATGTTAGCTGCAGCCTGCAGACACAAAGCTCACAAACCGAGAGGCCGGGGGAGTTGATGGTTTAAGTGGGGAGTTCTGTTTCTGATCTTTAGATGTCCATGGAAAGAAGAACCGGGTTAACGTTTGTGCAAGCAACTTAATTCTGGGTGCAAGTAATCTTCACCTGCAAGCATAGGACCTTGTGTTTAGTTCAATCGAAATGCCACACAGTCAGATGCACTGATTAGCTACCAATTTTATGATTTGATCGCTTCCTAACGTGCTTGTTTCTCACAATGCAAAGAGTGGCTAATATGATCTGTGCGCTCTTGCCATTATGCTTGTTACTGCATTGGAGCCCGAAGCTAATTGCTATGTTGGTTCCCCTTTCCTCAATCACTGATCGTGATGGCGGTGTAAAGTTTGAGAAATAAACCTTTAGGGTTTGGGTCCTATGTATGTGGGATTAGACAGCTAAACAGCTAATGGCATGAATTAGACAGCTAAACTGCTAATGGCATGATGCGCATCAACAGTCAGGCACTATTTAGTCAGGAAGTCATTTAAATCAAAGAAGGCACATGTGATGCTATGATCAATGTCTAGTCATTCATGCATATGTTCCAAGTCCTACAGAATTATTTTGGAAGTGCAATTTGTTCTTTAGATTGCCGTCAAGCCGCAACAGTAGATACTTGATTTTCAATGGTCATCTGGAGAAAAAAAAACTGTATTAAGAATCTAAACAAGTGAATATAGAATGTTTTATTAAGATAGAAACATGTGTGGTTAAAAACAAAGCTCTTTTAGGAATGGATATTACAGTATGGATGCTTAATTCAAACTAGCCATGTTTTGTGGAAAGTGGAAAACAACGTCTGTGTGGTCAAACCCAATACTTGTAGGTTGAAAATATTAACTTTGCTCGTCACCACATCTAACAAAAGTAACAGAAAACAGGCAAACATACAAAGAGAGCTATTGAAAAATTTCTCCCAAAAATCTTAGAAAAAACAATACCCCACTCGTTCGAATGTAGATTCCACCCACTCGTACCTTTCAGCCTTTCGGCATTTATTTGTATGCCTTAGAATTTGATAAATGTTTGCAGAAGCCATGTGTAAAATTAAGCATAATAATTGTTGCTCATAATATCTTCCATATGAAATTTGAAGATTGTAAGTATAGTCTCTTGGGCTTCAGACATATTATAAAGTAATTCATTCGAATACGCTTGCTTTTGACACTAACTGCTGTTTCCTGTAGGCTGCATCTGTTATCAGAAATTTATCACTATTGTGGAAGAACATCTGCTCACTAAAGTTGCTTGCGAAGCCAGAACAAAGCTATTTGCCATCTTGCTTCCATGGTGATTATTACAGTTCATTTTTCATGGCAAATGTTTTGATGTTCATGACAACATTCTGATAGGAAGATGTGCTGTTAACATGATTTTAATGTGGAGTGTTCATGTTTATGAAGGCAACCAACGAAAACCTCCCACCAAATGTCATCAGGCAATTGGCTAAAGAATTGAAGAATCTTGACCAGTCACCTCCAGAAGGGATTAGAGTGATTGTGAATGACGATGACTTCACAAGTATTTGTGCAGATATAGATGGCCCTGGTAAGGTTACAATTAATAGGCTTTGATGGCTTATAAACACTAAAATGGTTTATAAACACTAAAAAAATTGAGATGTTTCCCTCTAATAGCATTTGTTATAATTTTTCCACTTGTTTTTCATATGCTGCTAGTGTTCATAACTGAATACTGAAAAACATGTTCATTTTGTAAAGAATTATGTCATAATCTGAATTTGTAATTTTTTTAACTTCTTCATTATACTGTTTAATGGAAAATGGATATTGGAAATGATGCAGGCGGGACTCCGTATGAGAATGGGGTTTTCCGGATGAAGCTAGTCTTGTCCCGTGACTTCCCTCAATCCCCACCAAAAGGTCTGGCTATCTTTTGCGCGCCATTTATTTTTTCTGCTCAAGTGCTCATGAAATGAAAGCCTGAGCAGTTGCATCAACTTGATTATTTCTGACAAATATTTAACTTGTCCTTCACTTTTTAGGATTTTTTGTGACCAAAATATTCCATCCAAACATATCGAGCAGTGGTGAGATCTGCGTTAACACGTTGAAAAAGGATTGGAATCCTACTCATGGATTAAGGCATGTTCTACTGGTAAGTACATACAACAACAATGTTTGGCCCTAGTTTTGCTAGGGGTAATACATCATCTGTAATTAACGATTAATAACTGTCGGTTTCTTTTTAACATTCTAAAAGGTGGTGAGATGCCTACTGATTGAACCATTCCCAGAATCTGCGCTCAATGAGCAGGCTGGAAAGATGTTACTTGAGAACTATGCGGACTATGCACGGCATGCAAGGTTACCTTTTGACTTTTTGTTGAGCATCAGTGCATCACTTTGTCAATATAGACTAGGGACACCTAGCAGACATCTCTATCTGCCTTCACTTTATACAGGGAGTCCCTTTTTGAGTTTTTTCTTTCTGCTTGGTCAAAATTTAGAGTATTGTGCCCGTCTAGGTGACTATGGATGTGATGTTTTTTCTTCTTATGCCATTGCTATAGCTTTTAAAAAATCAGAACACTTAACCATCTACACTGCAGGTTATACACCAGCATTCATGCCCTCAAACCTAAGGCTAAGCCCAAGAGTGGCACTATCTCCGAGTCGACTTCTGTAAACGTGGATCAGTCAAGCACAGCAAATCTATGCGAAACTGCACCATCGGCGCCCATGGCTTTATGTGCTACTGCTGCTACCAAAGTGCCAGGCTCAAACTCGCTGGATCAGAATGCTCCCGCTGAGCCCACTGTTGGACCATCTACGACATTGCCCAAGAAGGAAGGACCTGTTGCTACAAAAGCCCCAGCCGATAAGAAGAAGATTGACGCGAGGAAGAAGAGCTTGAAGAGATTGTAAGCAAAATGTTGGGGCATCAGAGTGCCAGATGTAGCACAGACGAATGAATATTGGGCTCCAGGTGGCATGAGAGGGCAGGTGCCAGATGTAGCAGACGAGTGAATATTGGGCTCCAGGTGACATGAGAGGCATCTGGTAAACTGTTTTGTCACCTGCGGAAATTCTGTCGAAAGAATGTGAATTGTATATCTTGCATCAACACTTGTGTAATGACAATTCTCCCAAAGAAGGCTTGCCTTCTCTATTCAATTAATTCATTCTCTTGAGAAAACTTATACTGGTTTTTCCTGTATTTGAGCTCATTTGCAACTATTTTTTTGGGGGGAATCATTTGCAACTTATACTGGTTCCTTTTTGGGGGTAAGTTTCCAGATGAGAAGTTGATGTCGTATTGTGTTTCTGGGAGAACAGAGCAGCGTTTCTCCACCCGAGCTCCTTTGCTCCCGTGTATGAAGTGAATCCAAAACAAATGGTAAAAAATAAAAAATAAAGTCTGAATTTGTTTTACACTAAAAATATGATGGAAATTTCTAGGAGCTTGTAAACTTTTCGTGCCGAGATGACTTCGGGGGAGCTCTCATTTTGCTTTCCAGCGTCTTCTCGGCATGATTTTTTTGCAAACTTCAGAAAATTTTATCATCTTTTTAGTGTAGAAAACCCATTGAATTTAATGTTCATCTGGGAGGAGATGAGCTCGAACTCAGCTCCTGGATACTTCTTGACTCATCATTGGTACTGGACAAAGCATGGTAGGGTCAAATGTCCACTGATGGAATCTGTCAGGGAAGTTTTTTGTTGAATTCTTGGCCCACTTGTGCTCGTCAGTTCTTCAGGATAATAATATGACCTCATCAGATAACTATCATCAGCCCAAGACTACAATAGAAGCTGGGCAAAGGATAGAAGAATAGAAAAATGAAGTTGGAGCCGTTGGATCCTTAATGGAGACTTCAGGTTTGAAATGTTAGGCTGGTGATTTCTGTGTACTTTTGCGGAAAGCTCCCTGAGTAATTGCTATATACAATAAAGACCCTCCCACCAGCTCCCACGTGCCTGATCTGAAGCGCCCATTGGACATCCGATGCTCCAGATTTGTTTTTCTATTCTTCTATCCTATGGTCATATTCTGCATTGCTCTTGTCTAGACTCTAAGACTGCATCATAGCAAAGATATTCAGGTCCCGCCTCGGTCTGCAGCTGCCACAGTGCTCAAATTGAAAACTCAAAGCTGTCTGTTTTTAATAGAGTGTGGCACTGTAGTATAGCACCATGATAAAAATCTCTAGCACTACAATTTCTGGTTCGCTTCATGCATCGAAGAATTTCACTTTTTTTTCTTCTGGAAGGTGCTTAGAGGTGTCGAAGTTTACCTTCTCCTGCATCATCCACCGGTGACACGCCATGAGCATAGCTCGATCCATCTTCGAGCTTCCGCCTCGACAGAGCAAGCTTTTTTAAATCCAGAAGCTTGCAAACGGAAACGCCAACGGCCACGATCTATGAAGCAAATCATGGCCCTGGAAAAGAATGATAACTTCTCATCTGGCCAATGATTTCATACTATAATCTTTATTACAACTAGAGGCCCCTTTCGGGCTGGTACAACATCTTGAGCTAGTAAATAAATCTCATAAAAAACAATTCATTTCCCGCAAAATTCGCTTTTTGTAGAAGGGTGCTACAAAGTAGCAGTTCACTTTGACTTGAAACACGTATCTTGCTAAGACACAGTGACAATAGCATATGCCCAACGTAATGCTTCAAGTTGCATGTCGTGCAGATTTCTACGGAGCCACCAAACTGGTTCTTTAAGCGAAGGAAGAAAGAAAAGTGAGGAAATAGATGAAAAATTTGGGAATGAAGGGGAAAAGGAGAGAGACGATACATGGACAGCTTTGAAGTGCTAGTGCTACGTGGTATTCGAGTTAGGGTATTTCTAACCGATCCTTTATAACATGTTAGAAAAGTAAAAATGCGTTTTTTACTCCTTTAACCGGTACTTAGCTGATCCCCAATCCGCCGTAAGGAAGTAGAATTTTTATCCTTTTCTAAATTCCCCCCTCTATTTACTTCGTCTTGAGGCGGCTGAGTATATTTTTTCTTCACGCAAAGACCTCCTCATGGCCGGCCGGCGACTCAAGTGAAGCTCCCATGGGCTCGCCGGTGACCTCGGGCCTCGCCGGCGATCTCGCCCGTACTACTATTGGTGTGACCACTAAATGCGCGTCGCTGCTGCTCACCGCCGCCGGTGTGTGCTGTTGCTGCTGCCGCTCGCCACCGTTGGTGTGTGCTGCTGCTGTTGCTACTCCTCCCCGTTGTGCGTTGCTGTTGCTCGCCGCCGCCGGTGCATGTTGCTGTGGCTTGCCGTCGGTGCGGGCTGCTCGCCGCTGCTCCTCCAAGCTGTGTGTTGCTATTGCTGCTGCTCGCCGCTACTCCTCCCCACTGCGTGCTGCCACTGCTGCTCGCCGCCGCCGGTGCATGCTGCTGCTCCTCCTCCCAGTTGCGTGTCTCTGCTCACCGCCGGCGTGATCACCATGGTTGCCACTCGCCGCGGAGGTGCATAGCAAGTGTTCGACGAAATGTATAAGCCAAATTTAAGTTTACTCCGTTATATATAGGGGATCGACTAGGTCCGGCCAAAACTCAGTGAAGTAAATATACCCACTAAGGTTTACTCCTCTATTTTTGAAGGGATTGATTAGAAATGCCCTTAGAAAGACCCAAAAGCTGAACTCAAGTTAGTTGACAGGACGGAAATTGTAAAATTTATGTAGAAAGATTAAAAAGAGGTCATCTGGATCTGACCCAAGCAACATTTCCGACTTGAAGCTCTCTCTTTCACACATACACTCTGGATCGGTCCAGCTCTAAAGTAAACAAACCTCAGTCACTAATTCTTCCACCGCCCATGCAAGTGCACCAATCAACATAAAGTTCTCGGGCAATATTGGCCTGAAGACATGAAGCGCATGTGAGATGCTGATGTTACCAATCAATCACAGTATATTAGCCTTCCACCTAATTAATGCGTTTCCAGCTCGTGTGATCATTTGATTGGCGGGGCCGTTCGTACTAGGATAAGGATCGCCTACTTGTCTCACTTCAAGTGCACATTGTTTACATGACATTAGGTTGTTTTTATATGATCCGAATATCTTTCGTCTGGGCAAAGACGGCGACATGGCACGGAAGCCTCTCGAAACATTGTTTTGTTAGGTTCTTGACGCCGGGAAAGATGAAAGCAACCGCTGCTTGACAGCCAAGGCACAGTTCATGAGTGCTACTGGCACTATCGACCATGTTGCTTTACCAAGTTGTCATGTAGCCTGATAAGGCCTTGCAGGATGTTTAAAGAGATTTCAGTAAAATAAGTGAAGTTTTTTCTTAAGCACCGGTGCTTATGGTGTCTAATTAAACGTTCATCCTCTGCAAATAAGCACCAGCATTTATAATTTTTTTCCTTTAAACACCTTGCATAGTATAAGGTCTAATGATTTGATGCGGAATTACAATCGGATCAATCAATCATTGGTCAGTTTTATACTTCTATACAATCCTGATATTTTGAATTACTCGCAACCATGCTTTGTTGGGATAAATGTACTTCCCTTGAAGCACACTCCCGTCCCGTGAAAATCCTAGACGACAATGCCATGATAAGAGGTTATTTGGTCGTGATTCTGAGAGCATGGCATCCAGACCGCGTGCCTGCCGATCGCATGGACCCCTCCTGGTCTATGGAGATGTGTGAGGTAGACTATGGCACCGCCTTTGTGTAGGTTTATTTTGTGTCGGCAAGGATGACAAGACGTCAATGGCATTTTTGTGTCGAAAATAAGTCCTCCCTACTCAGTTTTGGCTTTGATATTGCTCGTTTCGATACCAAGGATAGTGCGTGGAGGTCGAGCCTGCAGATCATTCGCCACATCTGGTTGATTCTCTAGATGTCGATGGTCGTTGCTTTTTGACTTCATGCAATTGATGTGTTTGTTCATGTTATAACTTAGGGGACTTGTTTTCTATTGGTGTGGGGCGAGCATATTTGTGAGTCTTCCTTGGTAACATCTGCTGAGGGTCTCGGAATGGGGCTAGAGAAGCATGAGAGGCGTTCCCTGGCCATGTCCTTTTAGCTAGCTTGATCTCTTACAGACAAGTGATTACCATGGCTCATCAATTGATGTCTACTACACAACTTTTCTTTTGTAGACTCGTGTTGGGCCTCCAAGCGCAGAGTTTTGTAGGACAGTAGCAATTTTCCCTCAAGTGGATGACCTAAGATTTATCAATCCATGGGAGGCGTAGGATGAAGATGGTCTCTCTCAAACAATCCTGCAACCAAATACAAGAAATATCTTGTGACCCAACACACCTAATACAATGACAAATTGTATAGGTGCACTACTTCGGCGAAGAGATGGTGATAAAAGTGTAGTATGGATAGTAGATATGAGTTTTTGTAGTGAGAACAATAAAAAACAGCAAGGTAGTAAATAGTAAAACGGAGCACAAACGGTATTGCAATGATGAAAAATGAGGCCTAGGGTGCATACTTTCACTAGTGCAATCTCTCAACAATGCTAGCATAGTTGGATCATATGATTATCCCTCAAAGTGCAATAAAGAATCACTCCCGAGTTCCTATTAGCGGAGAACAAAAATAGAAAATGTTTGTAGGCTAAGAAACCACCTCAAAGCTATTCTTTCCGATCAATCTATCCTAGAGTTCGTACGAAAATAACATGAAGCTATTCTTTTCGATCAATCTAACCAAGAGTTCGTACTAAAATAACACCATATGACACACGTCAACCAACTCTAATGTCACCTAGATACTCCAATGTCACCACAAGTATCCGTGAGTTAATTCTATGATATGCATCAAACAACTTCATGATCATAATATTCAATCCACACAAAGAACTACAAAGAGACCCCAAAGTTTCTATCGGAGAGAAGATAATAAAAACCTGCATCAACCCCTATGCATAGATTACCCCAATGTCACCTCGGGAATCCGCAAGTTGAGTGCCATAACATACATCAAGTGAATCAATGTGATACCCCATTGTCACCTCAAGTATTCATACTGCAAGACATACATCATAGTGTTCTCATATCTGAACATTCAATCCTACAAGAGAAAACTTCAAAGGGTAAATATTTAATTCATCACAACAAGAGTAGAGAGGGGAGAAACATCATATGATCCATCTATGTTAACAAAGCCCATGATATATCAAGATCATGACATCTCAAGATCACGAGAGAGAGAGAGAGAGAGATTAAACACATAGCTACTGGTACAAGCCCTTGGCCCCGAGGGTGGACTATTCCCTCCTCATCGTGGTGGCCGCCGGGATGATGAAGATGGCCACCGGTGATGATTCCCCCCTCCGGCAGGGTACCAGAACGGGGTCTAGATTGGTTTCTCGTGGCTATAGAGGCTTACGGCGGCGGACCTTCTGATCTAGGGTCTCCACGAGGGTTTCTGAAATATTTGATGATTTATAGGGCGAAGAGAGGATGCGGGAGGCCACCGAGGTGTGCACAACCCACCGGGGCACGCCTGGGGGCCCAGGCGCGCCCTGGTGGGTTGTGCCCCCCTCGGGGCACCCCCAGGTGCTGCTCTGGCCCATTGGATGTCTTCTGGTCCATAAAAAATCCACAAAAAGTTTCGCAATGTTTGGACTCCGTTTGATATTGATTTCATGCGATGTAAAAAACAAGCAAAAAACAGCAACTGGCACTGGGCAATATGTTAATAGTTTAGTCCTAAAAAATGATATAAAGTTGCTATAAAATGATTGTAAAACATCCAAGAATGATAATATAGCAGCATGAATACTTCATAAATTGTAGATACGTTGGAGACGTGTCAGCATCCCCAAGCTTAATTTCTCCTCGTCCTCGAGTAGGGGTAAATGATAAAAGAGATAATTTATGAAGTGTGAATGCTAGCAAAGTGCATAAGTTTGATCAATGATAATTTCAATAACTTTTCCTAGCATCATAACTACAATTCTTTCTTATAAAACCTCTTATGTTAAAGTAGCAACCAATCCACATGTAAAGGTTCAAACGATGAATTCTCTTGAAACTCAACAACCTATATCCTTAGTCACCAAACAATTGCAATTCAACTTATTCAACAGAGTCTAAGTAAGAGCTCCACATACTCAACCATCATATAGTCTTCTATGATTGCTAACACTCACTGCATACACATGAGCAAAATGTTTCAACCGGACACATAGAAAGATAGGGGCTTATAATTTCGCCTCCCAACGTATTCACGTCAAGGGTGATGTCAACAATAATAACTTATGCTACCCATATCCAACTGGATATATGTGCCTAGATCTTTCCTCACCACATGATGCTTGCCAAAAGAGAAAAAAATAAAAAGGAATAAAGAGAAAAACTTTGACTCTTCATGAAAGTAAATACATAAAAGTAAAAGGTAGGCCGTTCACAGAGGGAAGCAGAGGTTGCCATGCTTTTTTGTTTGTATGCTCAATCCCTTAGTGCAAGAGAGCGTTAGGTTATATTGCCCCTTATGACGGCAACCTTTATTATGCAGTCTGTCGCTTTTATTCTTCGCCATCACAAGTTCATACAACGCTCAATTTTCTCTTACACTAAATGATCTAACACTTTTAGAAGCATTTTTTATTGCCTTATTGCACCGATGACAACTTACTTGAAGGATCTTAGTCAATCCTTAGGTAGGTATGGTGGATTCTCTAAAATAAGATTTGGGTTTAAGGGTTTTTGGATGCACAAGTAGTATCTCTACTTGGTGCGGAATTTTCGGCTAGCAAATATGGGGGGCAAGCACCACATGTTGAAGGATCTATGACAATATAACTTCTATGTGAATATGAACAAACATAAATCATTATGTTGTCTTCCTTGTCCAACGTCAGCAATTTTGGCATATAATATTTTGACGGGGGCTCACAACCACAAAAGATCTCCAAGATAGTGTATTTGCATGTGAAAGTTCTCTTCCTTATAGTAATCATTCAGGAATTGCTTGTATGACCAATATTGTGATTGTCAAGCTTCAAAAGATTTCACTTTCTAAACCCAATGTGAAGCTACCACTAGGCAACATACAATTTAAACTCCATGATATTCAATTCATTCAACAATTTACTAATAGGATATAAGTGAAGCACAAGAATAAATGACAAGCTACTCCAAAAAGATATAAGTGAAGATCAAGCGAGTACTTAAGCAAATGGGTAGCCAATTGTGGATTCTCTCTTATTTAAAAACTTTAAAACCTAAGTATTTTATATAAACAGCAAGCAAAACAAAATAAAATGACATTCCAAGCATAGCACAACTCATGTGAAGAAGCAAAAACTTAGGCTCAACCGATACTAATCGATAATTTTTGAAGAAGAAAGGTGGATGCTTAACGGGGCATCCCCAAGCTCAGATGCTTGAGACTTCTTGGAATATTTGCTTGGGATGCCTTGGACGTCCCCAAGCTTGAGATTTTGTGTCTCCTTAATTCCTCTTATATCACGGTTTCCCTAAATCTCAAAAACTTCATC
The DNA here is from genome assembly GCF_002162155.2 of Triticum dicoccoides. Taxonomy (NCBI): domain Eukaryota; kingdom Viridiplantae; phylum Streptophyta; class Magnoliopsida; order Poales; family Poaceae; genus Triticum; species Triticum dicoccoides. Next base: position 218,856,342 of record NC_041391.1, read on the forward strand.
CACACAAAACTCAACAAGAAATCATGAGATAAGTTAGTATAAATCACTGCAATAACCTTACCATTCTCTACTGTGGAAAATCACTAAAATTATTATTCAACAATGCATACTGCATGCCTCTGCATATTTAATACTCCTGTCCTCAAATAGAATCATTAAACAAGCAAACATATGCAAAGAATGCAACCATATAACAACAATCTGCCAAAACAGAACAGTCTGTAAAGAGTGCAATAGGATCCATACTTATTCTACTTAAAAATTCTGAAAATTTAACACACTGTAGAAAATTTATCAAAGCTTATTGTGCAAAAAGTTTCAACATTTTATCACATTTTGACTTTTCTCGAGAATTTTGGCAACAGAGATAAACTTTCTGTTTTGAAACAACAACTCACATTCTTGCAAAATAAGCATGGTAAAGGCTATCCTTGACACTTTTATTGAAAAGAAAGATGCAAAAAATTATTATAAATATTAGCAAGTAAATCCTAACAAAATAAAATGACGCTCCAAGTAAAAATCATATCATGAGATGAATGAAAACATAGCTCCAAATCAGGTTACCGATAATGTTGAAGACGAAAGAGGGGATGCCTTCCGGGGCATCCCCAAGCTTAGTTGCTTGGATCTCCCTTGAATATTACCTTGTGAGTGCCTTGGGAATACCCAAGCTTAGGGTCTTGCCACTCCTTATTATCCTCATATCGATATCTCACCCAAAACTTGAAAACTTCAATCACATAAAACTTAACGGAACTTCGTGAGATAGGTTAGTATGATAAAGAGAAAACCATTTCACTTTGGTACTGTCAAATACAAGATTCATAATTGTTTCTACACAATGCCTACTGTAGCATATCATTTCCACAATTTATATTGAGCAATATAAGCCATAGAAACTAGGAAACAAGCAAACTATGCATTGAAAACAGAATCTGTCAAAAAAAGAACAGACTGAAGTAATCTCTACTCCAAGCATACTTCTGTAACTCAAAAAATTCTGAAAATTAGGACAACATAGGGAAATTTTATATCTATCACATGTAAAAAATTCAGATCAAAAGCACGTTCTAGTGAATTTTAGAAATTCCTTGACTGGGCGCAAAAGTTTCTATTTTTGGACATAATCAAGTCAACTATCATCCACACCATCCCAAAGGCTTTACTTGGCACTTTATTGAAACAAAAGCAATAAAACATGATTACTACAGTAGAATAATCATGTGAACACACAAAAACAGTAGGTAAAAGTGTTGGGTTGTCTCCCAACAAGTGCTTTTCTTTAATGCCTTTTAGCTAGGCATCATGAGTTCAATGATGCTCGAATAAAAGATAAGGATTGAAACACGAAAAGAGCATCGTGAATCACATGGCAAGCACATTTAAGCCTAACCCACTTCCTATGCACACGGAATTCATTGGAGCAAGAATCAACTAGCATAGGAAGGCAAAACAAGCACAACTTCAAAACTTTCAACATAAAGAGAGGAAACTTGATATTATTGAGATATGTAGAAGCATATGTTCCTCTCTCATAATAATTTTCAGTAGCATCATGAATGAATTCAACAATATAGATATCACATAATGCCTTCTTTTCATGATACATAAGCATAAATTTTTTACTACTCTCTTCATAAGCAAATTTATTCTCATGAATAGTAGTGGGAGCAAACTCAACAAAATAACTATCATGGGATTGAAAATTAAAACCAATCTACATGAAGATCTCAAACTGAAGCAAGCAATGCATATCAAAGCAAGTTATGCTCAAATCGCGCTCTATGCAACTCATCCAAAATGGACCGTGTCGGTGTACAAAAGTACAGGCTCTTTTGTACCCCTTACTTGTGCACGGGAAGTTGTAGCCACACCTGTGGCCGGGCCCGACAGGACAACAGAAGATAAAATACAAAAGACTACTAGGACAAATACTCGAAGAACAAGGAGTAGGAGGCGAGCTGGACCTCCCTCAGCAATACCCTTGCCGGGGCGACCTGCGCAGCACCAGCAAGCCCACCACCCTTGGGGCTGAGAGTTCTGACACCATCGACAATGTTAAGACCAAGATCTGAGAACGCATGCTTGGTAGCATGCAGGTCCTCATAAAGATTGACAGCCTACGGGTCCACGTGGGACCAAAAGACGAAGACCCCCGGCAAGACCCTTGCCGGGGACGACTCCAAGGCCCCCGGCAAGAGTTGCCGGGGACGATCGTTGGGACACGGCCAGACCCGCGCCCGACAAGGGTTCGCCACCTCACCACCACTCTAGTGCAACGATCGGCGTGCCAACTAAGCAGACGCCTGCGTGGCGGCATGCAGATCTTCGTGGAGGCTTTACCATTGTGCCAAAACAGCAGCTAATTAGCCAGCGTGCCACCGCATGCCTCATCAGCCTAGATGCGTGTCGAAGCAAGGAGGAGCGGCGACGGACGGGATGGCTTCTGTTGCCGTCCCCGATAAAGCAAGAGGGTACGTATGCAATGCATTAAATGTGTTTGTCCTACGGTACCGAGCTATAAGGTCGTACAGTGTAGCTTGCCACCTCCTGTGTGCCACTGTGGCAACCCCTTTACGTATAAAAGGAGGCCCAAGGCATACAGAGAGAGGATTCAGACTTTTGGACCATGCTCGCATCGTAGCTAGTTCAAAATCTCAAGAACACATATATCCAGACAAGCAGGACTAGGGTATTACGTATCTTTGCGGCCCGAACCTGGGTAAATCCCTGTGTGCTAACTGCTAGACCTGCTCTTCATGCAGCTAATCCCCCGCCGAATGTAGAAGGGATCCTTGTGACCCCATAGGTGTTCGTTTCCCCGACATCTTTGGCGCGCCGGTAGGGGGAATTAGTTGTGAGAATCTGGTCTGTTAGTTAGTACATTAGTTTCTTCATCGCCATGGCTCCAAAGAAGAAGACGATCGCAGCGATCGGCCCGTCCGGAGCCGCTCCGCCCATGCCCACGCGGACGGGCAATGCAGCAGACGCCAGTGGTGGAGGAGATCAAGACCGTCCGCGTCACCCAGACGCGAGAAGCCAGGTGAGCGGCATCGTCCGCAGCGGCGACAGCGGTGTGCACGCCGCCGCGCCCAAGGATGGAGCTGCGCTACCTATGGGTGGCGCGGGGACCTCCAAGGGCAGGAAGACGACCCCGCTGGTGCACACGCCGCGGTGCTCTCAGCTCGTGCGTGACGAATAGCGCCGCGATGTTGAAGACCCCGGGCGCCGCCGCAACAAAAGCCCTCAGCGTCACTCTCAGGAGGCGCAGGGCCGACATGCACGCCATGATGCTGGCGAAAAAGGCGTGTGGCCACAGACATGATGGGACTCCTTCTAATGTAGTTAGAAGTCCGAGTTCCTCCCATTCCTCACGCCTATCGCTGCCACCCTCACGAGCAGAAGCATTGGTGCGAGCGCAGCTACTCCTCGATTTTCCTCCTGCTCTGGAGAAGCAAGAAGAGTGGAGGGCTGCCATCCAAAGCCTTATCAGCCATGCCAATAGGGATGGCCACCGGGAAGCAAGTCCCTCACGGTGCTGTGCCACCGAGCCGGCGCGTTGACAATTGAAGGGTTGGAGGCGCCGCAACCACGACGCACTCTCCTCCACCACGGCCGGCCCATTGGGCTGACGCCCGTGATAACGTGTCCACGACATCGTCAGACCCACGGACGCGTCGTGACCAACGTCAAGTTCTTCGAGAGCGCTGATGTCGCTTGAAGCTACGTCAGTTTTTTCCCCAAAGGGGAAGGGATGATGCAACACAGCGGTGGTAGATATTTCCCTCGGAGATGAAACCAAGGTTATCGAACCAGTAGGAGAACCAAGCAACACAACGTAAATAGCCCCTACACACAAATAACAACACCTCGCAACCTGACATGTTAAAGGGGTTGTTAACCCTTTCGGGGTACGGCGCCTCAAGATAGGCAAAGGACGTGAGGTAAATTTGTAGATATGATAAATAGATCACGGAACAAATAAATTGCAGCAAGGTATTTTTGTATTTTTTTAGTTTAATAGATCTGAAAATAAATGCAAGGAAAAAGTAGATCGCAAGGCAAATATATGAGAAAGAAGACCCGGGGCGTAGGTTTCACTAGTGGCTTCTCTCGAGAAAAATAGCAAACGGTGGGTGAACAAATTACTGTTGGGCAATTGATAGAACTTCAAATAATCATGACGATATCCAGGCAATGATCATTACATAGGCATCACGTCCAAGAGTAGTAGACCGACTCCTGCCTGCATCTACTACTATTACTCCACACATCGACCGCTATCCAGCATGCATCTAGTGTATTAATTTCATGGAAAAACAGAGTAATGCAATAAGAACAATGACATGGTGTAGACAAGATCTGTTTATCTATTGCGACAGATATGGATCCCATCTTTTTATCCTTAGTAGCAACGATACATACGTGTCGGTTCCCTTTCTGTCACTGGGATCAAGCACTGTGAGATCGAACCCACTACCAGGCACCTCTTCCCATTGCAAGATAAATAGATCAAGTTGGCCAAACAAAACCCAAATATCGGAGAACAAATATGAGGCTATAAGAGATCACACATATAAGAGATCAAAGAACTCAAATAACTTTCATGGATAGAAAAAGATATAACTGATCATAAACTCGAAGTTCATCGGATCCCAACAAACACACCACAAAAAGGACTTACATCATATGGATCTCTAAGAGATCATTGTATTGATAGTCAAGAGAGAGAGAGAGAGAGAGAGAGAGAGAGAGGAGGCCATCTAGATACTAACTACAGACCCGAAGGCCTACAAAGAACTACTCACGCATCATCGGAGAGGCACCAATGAAAGTGGTGAACCCCTCCGTGATGGTGTCTAGATTGGATCTCACTGTCCTGGACTCTGCGGCGGCTGGATGAAAATTTCGTCGACTTCCCTTGGGTTTCTGGAATATTGGGGTATTTATAGAGCAAAGAGTCGGTCCAGGGGGCACCCAAGGTGGGCACAACCCACCTGGGCACGCCTGGGCCTCCTAGCGTGCCCAGGTGGGTTGTCCCCTCCTCGGGACTCCCCCCTAGTGCAACCAGGGCCCGTTGTGTTCCTTCTGGCCCATAAAAAATCATCATAATTTGGCGTGGTATTTGGACCCCTTCTGATATTGATTTCCTGCTATGTAAAAAACATGCAGAAAACAGCAACTGGCACTTGGCACTATGTCAATAGGTTAGTACCAAAAAATGATATAAAATGACCATATAATGATTATAAAACATCCAAGATTGATAATAAAACAACATAGAATAGTCAAAAATTATAGATATGTTGGAGACGTATCAGCATCCCCAAGCTTAACTCCCGCTCGTCCTCGAGTAGGTAAGTGATAAAACAGAATTTTTGATGTGGAGTGTTGTTTATCATGTCATATCATATTCTTTTCTTCATAGTATGGACATTTGGACTTTTATGTGATTCAAAGCAATAGTCTTGTTTTCACATAATAATTTAGATACTCAAGCATATCAAGAAGCAACCATGTCTTTCAAAATATCAATGCTAAAACAAGTTATCCCTAGCCCATCATGCTCAAACATTGATCCATTCATGAAACTCACTCGAATATTAGCTACACCCAATACTTAAGTACGATCATATTGTACCCTAGTTGGTGCTTTTATAAGAGAGGATGGAGAATCGATTTCAAAAATAAAAATTGCATAAAGTAAAAGAAAGGCCCTTCGCAGAGGGAAGTAGTGATTCGTAGAGGTGCCAGAGCTCAAAGCAAAAAACTAGAGATAAAAACATTTTGGGAGGTGTATCCATCCCACCAACAAAAATGACTTGGAGCATCCCAACACTTTCCATGCTAGATATACCATAGGCAGTTCCCAAACAGAAAATAAAGTTTATTCCTTTTTCCACCATAACTTTCACTTTCCATGGCTAACCGTATCCACGGGTGCCCTCCATACCAACACTTTCCAAGGAATTTATTATTTGACAACATAAAGTAAATTCATTTTTGCATTTCGGGACTGGGCATCCTTAATACCTTTGCCTTACTCTCGTGCAATGACAAGTGAATAAACACTCATCATGAGAATAACACATCTAGCATGGAAAATATTAGCTACCCGTTACCGTTCCGCGAGCGAAACAAACACACAAAAGAGAAGTTAATTTTGAAAAATAGAGATGGCACATGCAAATTTTCTTAGAACTGCAGAAGGATACCGCATATAGGTAGATATAGTGGAATCATGTGTCAAAACTGGTTTAAAGGATTTTGGATGCACAAGTAGAGGTCATACTTAGTGCAAAATGAAGGCTAGCAAAAAGATTGAGAAGTGACCAACTAAGAAACGGATAATCTCATAAGCAAGCATTAAGCATAATTAACACCGAATAATGCACCATAAGTAGGATATAATTTTCATTGCATGATTATTGACTTACGTGCATGCATAGGGAATCACAAACCTTAACACCAATATTCCTACTAGCGCACAATTACTCACCAACATGACTCACATATCACATCATCATATCTCAAAACTATTACTAAGAATCAAGTTTATTTTGTCCAATGATCTTCATGACATATATTTTTCTTCTTCTTTATCCTTCTTGGATATCTATCACTTTGGGACTAATTTTCATGTGTTGCTTTTCATAAGCTCAAACAAATATAAGTGAAGATCATGAATATAGCATATTTTCTTTCTCTCAAAATAATTTAAGTGAAGTAAGAGAGAATTTCTTCAAAATTTTACTAACTCCCAAATAAATCTAAGTGAAGCAAGAGAGCATTTGTTCAAAAATACTAAGCACACCATGCTCAGAAAGATATAAGTGAAGCACTAGAGCAAGTCCATTGCTCATAAAAATTTAAGTGAAGCATAGAGAGCAATTCTAACAAGTCATGACATAATTTTGGCTCTCTCAAATAGGTGTGTCCAGCAAGGATTGATGACTTAAAACACAAAATAAAACAAGCAAAGACACATATCATACAAGACGCTCCAAGCAAAACACATATCATGTGACGAATAAAAATATAGTCTCGAGTAAAATACCGATGGTCGTTAGAAGAAAGAGGGGATGCCACTCGGGGGCATCCCCAAGATTAGTTGGTTGCTCATTATTGGATAATAGATTGGGATGCCGGGTCATCCCCAAGCTTAGGCTCTTCTATCCTTCTTTCATCCATCGTAAGATAATCCAAAACTTGAAAACTTCAAGCACACAATACTCAACAAAACCCTTGTGAGATCCGTTAGTAAAATAAATCAAACCACTACTACAAGTGTTGTGTCAAACCAATTCTTATTTTGTTTTTGTATTATATCTACCGTATTCCAACTTTTCTATGGCAAAAACTCATCAAAGAAAACCATAGAGCCATCAAAATAAGCACACAACACAAAGAAAACAGAATCTGTCAAAACAGAATAGTCTGTAGTAATCTGGAACTTTCATATACTTATGTAACTCCAAAAATTCTACCAAATTAGGACGACCAGCATAATTTGTATATTAATATTATGCAAAAAGAATGAGAGCAAAATTTCTTATCTGTGATTTATGATAATTATTTTTGTGAGCACAAAGTTTCTGTCTTTTTCAGCAAGATCAAACAACTATCACCCCGGAAGATCCTAAAGGCTTTACTTGGCACAAACACTAATTAAAACACAAAAAACACAATCATAACAGTAGCATAATTGTACTAACACTCAAGAACAGAAAGCAAAAAAGCAAAAATAAATTTTATTCATTGGGTTGCCTCCCAACAAGCGCTATAGTTTTACGCCCTTAGCTGGGCATAAAGCAAGGATCTAAGTTTTGTCATCCTTGTCCAACTCTTCAATCAAACACTTAGAATCCTTCTGTCACGCCCAATATGCGACCCTATACAAAAGGAACTCGAAGGTCCCACCAAGGATAGACCCGCATATTGAAACGCTTTTGCAAGGTGGATATCATTACAGCAACATTACATAAAAGATGGGGATACATACAAGGGGCATACAATGCCACACGAATACAACATCACAATACATAAGAGCAACATCCGACTACGGATGAAACATAAACAGAAACTCAAACGACATCCACCCTGCTAGCCTAGGCTGCCGACCTGGAACCTATCCCCTGATCGAAGAAGAAGCAGAAGAAGAACTCAACGCAAGCAAGCATCGCTCTCGCGTCATGATCATCGATTAAACCTGTACCTGCAACTGTTGTTGTAGTAATCTGCGAGCCACGAGGACTCAGCAATCCCCTTACCATGGGTATCAAGACTAGCAAAGCTTAAAGGGAAAGGAAGGGGTAAAGTGGTGAGGCTGCAGCAGCGACTAAGCATATATGGTGGCTAACATACGCAAATAAGAGCGAGAAGAGAGCAAACGGAACGGTCGTGAAGCTAGCAATGATCAAAAAGTGATCCTGAACTCCTACTTACGTCAAACATAACCCAGAAACCGTGTTCACTTCCCGGACTCCGCCGAAAAGAGACCATCACGGCTACACACACGGTTGATGCATTTTAATTCGGATCTGGTGTCAAGTTATCTACAACCGGACATTAACAAATTCCCATTTGCCTATAACCACAGGCACGACTTTCGAAAGATTATACCCTGCAGGGGTGTCCCAACTTAGCCCATGATAAGCTCTCGCGATCAACGAAGGATATACCTTCTCCCAGGAAGACCCGATCAGACTCAGAATCCCGGTTTACAAGACATTTCGACAATGGTAAAACAAGACCAACAAGACCGCCCGATGCACCGACAATCCCGATAGGAGCTGCACATATCTCGTTCTCAGGGCAACACCGGATGAGACAGGCTACGAGTAAAACCAGACCTCGACTTGCCCCGAGGGGGCCCCGCAGGCGGCTCGGTTCGGACCAACACTTAGACAAGAACTGGCCCGGGGGGGCTAAAATAAAGATGACCCTCGGGTTGGCCGACCCAAGGGAAGGGTATAGGTGGTAGTGAGGCAAATGGTAAAACCAAGGTTGGGCCTTGCTGGAGGAGTTTTATTCAAAGCGAACTGTCAAGGGGGTCCCATAAATCACCCGACCGCGTAAGGAATGCAAAATCCGGAAACATAACACCGGTATGACGGAATCTAGGGCGGCAAGAGTGGAACAAAACACCAGGCATAAGTCCGAGTCTTCCACCCTTTACCAAGTATATAGATGCATTAATAATATAAGAGATATTGTGATATCCCAACATAAATCTGTCCACCATGGAGCAATCTTCAACTTCACCTGCAACTAGCAACACTATAAGAGGGCTGAGCAAAGCGGTAACATAGCCAAGCAACGGTTTGCATAGGAAAGGTGTCAAAGGTTAGAGGTTCATGGCAATATGGGAGGCTTGATAAACAGGTGATAGGTAGCGTAGCATAGCGATAGAACGAAACAACTAGCATAGCAATGATACTAGTGAGATCCAGGGTAGCGGTCATCCTGCCTGAAATCCCACTAGGAAGAAGAACGAGTCCATGAAGAAGATGAAGCCACGAAGACGAACCAAGCGTAGACGAATGAATCCCCACGATCGCAATGAAACGGGAACTATCGAGAAGAAGCACACAACATGGTAAACACACCACACATATACAAGACATGATGCACAACCAAGTATGATGCATGACAAGGCTACATGAAGCTACTCATGGCAAGAGATGGTGCAAACAAGAACAACACATCAAGGCAAGTATAAATGAGGCCGGGAACAACATATAACAAATCCGGTAAGTCCTCATATGCAAATTTCGAAGTTGGTCCAGATCTGAATAAACCTTATGTTCAAGTTGTTAAACAGCAAGTTAAAATGCACAAGGATGATCTACACAAGATTCTAGTCAAGTTACACATGAAATTCATTAGATTCGGAGCTACGGCCTAGAAGATATGAGCAAAACAAGTTAAACATGGCATTGATGCAAAATGCATACAAACATCAAGCAAACACCTCAAAATGAGGATGCAACATGATAATATTAAACTACATGCAAAATCAAGCAAGTTTCATATAGAGCACACTCAAAACGGAGCAACGGTTCAACACACACACATGAAACAAGTTATAGCAACAATCTGTCCAAAACAACAACTAGGCATATTGCAAGCACCAAAACAACATGCTACAGGACCTCAACAAGAAAACAAAAGACATGGGCATGATGTACAGGTAAAGCACAACAAAACATGAACATTGAGCTATCTCGAGAAATCACTAGAACATGCTCAAACACACATGGCAAGATTGCAAATAATAACAATTCAGACTTTGCAGAAAAATAACATCAAGTTGCAATGTTCAGAGCCATCAAATAACATGTTACAAGAACTTATTATGGCAAACAAAGGCATGGCATGAACCTACTAAATGCATAGATCAAAAGTCCCTTACTGACCATAAGCCAAAAAGGATCAGAAAATATGATGGCACCCACGTAAACATAGCAAGTTATATTACAGATTCAAACATGGCAGAAACAGAATTATGAAGGCATGTAGATGAGCTTGTGCAACTCACTACAGAGAAAAACATGGCATGACAAGGCAACCAACAGTAAGAAGACATGTTTGTGAAGCTAAGTATGGCAAGAGCAAGTTCATAGGGTACATGGAACACTAGAAAAACACATGGCAACAACTGAACTTAATGTTAACAGGCTGACAGCAACATTATGAAGTAACTTTAGAGCAAGATTAAAACAAGCTACAGCAAGCTACAAATGCAACCAGGGGCATGGATGGATAGAGCATGACATGTAGAACAAAACACATTTATTGGACATCTCCAGATTATGCATAGAATGATTAGTAGCAGCAGGTTTACATAGCATCATGAAATAACAGATTTAGCCTAGCAAAACAGCAACAGCAAGTACACTACTTAACAAGCTTGATTCACTCACCACAAGTCATTGCGTGACAATATAATCATAGCATCATCAAGAAGACATGTTTATAAAACAAACCAAGGCAAGAACAAGTTCATAGCATGCAAGGATCAACTACAACAACCTTGGCAAAATTGAATAACATGTAAACAATCTGCCAGGAAACATTTTGAAGCAAAAGTAGAGCATGAAAAGGACATTCTAGACTACTCCATAATTGCAAACAAGGGCATGAATGGATATAGAACAACCATATGTTCAAAACACCCTTACTGAAGTATCTCAAAATATGCATGGATCTCTCTGTACCAACATGTTTACATGGCATCAAAATAACAGCAGAACATGGACTAAAATCAGCAACACCATGATGCCTAGTTTGCATGCTTGTGCTAGTCACCACATTGATCACAAAAATACATGGTAAGCACTTCTGTAAAGAAGACATAGCATAGATCAAAACACATGTAGACATCAACTTCATGTTGGGGAACGTTGCAGAAAATTAAAATTTTTCCTACGGTTTCACCAAGATCCATCTATGAGTTCATCTAAGCAACGAGTCTAGGGAGAGAGTTTGCATCTACATACCACTTGTAGATCGCGTGCGGAAGCTTGCAAGGTGATGATGTAGTCGTACTCGACGTAATCCAAATCACCGATGACCAGCGCCGAACGGACGGCACCTCCGCGTTCAACACACGTACGGGACGGGAGACGTCTCCTCCTTCTTGATCCAGCAAGGGGGAAGGAGAGGTTGATGAAGATCCAGCAGCACGACGGCGTGGTGGTGGATGCAGGGCGTCACAGCAGCAGGGCTTCGCCGAGACTACGAGGGAGAGACGTAACGGGGGGAGGTGGAGGCGCCAGGGGCTGGTGTGTGAAGTCCCTCCTCTCCCCCACTATATATAGGGGTGCCAAGGGGGGGCGCCAGCCCTAGTAGATGAGATCTACTAGGGGGGCGGCGGCCTAGGGAGGTTTCCCTCCCCCCCAAGGCACCTAGGGGTGCCTTCCACCACTAGGACTCCTCCTAGGGGGAAACCCTAGGCGCATGGGCCTATAGGGGCTGGTGCCCTTGGCCCATGATGGCCAAGGCGCACCCCCTACAGCCCATGTGGCCCCCCGGGACAGGTGGCCCCACCCGGTGGACCCCCGGGACCCTTCCGGTGGTCCCGGTACAATACCGATAACCCCGAAACTTGTCCCGATGCCCGAAATAGCACTTCCTATATATAATTCTTTACCTCCGGACCATTCCGGAACTCCTCGTGACGTCCGGGATCTCATCCGGGACTCCGAACAACATTCGGGTTTCTGCATATACATATCTTCATAACCCTAGCGTCACCGAACCTTAAGTGTGTAGACCCTACGGGTTCGGGAGACATGCAGACATGACCGAGACGCTCTCAGTCAATAACCATCAGCGGGATCTGGATACCCATGATGGCTCCCACATGCTCCTCGATGTTGTCATCGGATGAACCACGATGTCGAGGATTCGATGAAACCCTGTATGCAATTCCCTTTGTCAATCGGTACGTTACTTGCCCGAGACTCGATCGTCGGTATCCCAATACCTTGTTTAGTCTCGTTACCGGCAAGTCACTTTACTCGTACCGTAATGCATGATCCCGTGTCCAACACCTTGGTCACATTGAGCTCAATATGATGATGCATTACCGAGTGGGCCCAGAGATACCTCTCCGTCATATGGAGTGACAAATCCCAGTCTCGATCCGTGTCAACCCAACAGCTACTTTCGGAGATACCTGTAATGCACCTTTATAGTCACCCAGTTACGTTGTGACGTTTGACACACCCAAGGCACTCTTACGGTATCCGGGAGTTACACGATCTCATGGTCGAAGGAAGAGATACTTGACACTTGCAAAACTCTAGCAAAACGAACTACACGATCTTTTATGCTATGCTTAGGATTGGGTCTTGTCCATCACATCATTCTCCTAATGATGTGATCCCGTTATCAACGACATCCAATGTCCATAGTCAGGAAACCATGACTATCTGTTGATCACAACGAGCTGGTCAACTAGAGGCTTACCAGGGACATAGTGTGGTCTAAGTATTCACACGTGTATTACGATTTCCGGATAATACAGTTATAGCATGAATAAAAGACAATTATCATGAACAATGAAATATAATAATACTTTTATTATTGCCTCTAGGGCATATTTCCAACAGTCTCCCACTTGCACTAGAGTCACTAATCTAGTTACATTGTGATGAATCGAACACCCATAGAGTTCTGGTGTTGATCATGTTTTGCATGCGAGAGAGGTTTAGTCAGCGGATCTGCGACATTCAGATCCGTGTGCACTTTGCAAATCTCTATGTCTCCATCTTGAACATTTTCACGGATGGAGTTGAAACGACGCTTGATGTGCCTGGTCTTCTTGTGAAACCTGGGCTCCTTTGCGAGGGCAATAGCTCCAGTGTTGTCACAGAAGAGTTTGATCGGCCCCGACGCATTGGGTATGACTCCTAGGTTGGTGATGAACTCCTTCACCCAAATCGCTTCATGTGCTGCCTCCGAGGCTGCCATGTACTCCGCTTCACACGTAGATCCCGCCACGACGCTCTGCTTGCAGCTGCACCAGCTTACTGCTCCACCATTCAACATATACACGTATCCGGTTTGTGACTTAGAGTCATCCGGATCTGAGTCGAAGCTAGCGTCGACGTAACCCTTTACGACGAGCTCTTCGTCTCCTCCATAAACGAGAAACATGTCCTTTGTCCTTTTCAGGTACTTCAGGATATTCTTGACCGCTGTCCAGTGTTCCTTGCCGGGATTACTTTGGTATCTTGCTACCAAACTTACGGCAAGGTTTACATCGGGTCTGGTACACAGCATGGCATACATAATAGATCCTATGGCTGAAGCATAGGGGATGACACTCATCTCTTCTTTATCTTTTGTCGTGGTCGGTGACTGAGCTGAGCTCAGTCTCATACCTTGTAACATAGGCAAGAACCCCTTCTTGGACTGATCCATTCTGAATCTCTTCAAAATCTTATCAAGGTATGTACTTTGTGAAAGACCTATGAGGCGTCTCGATCTATCTCTATAGATCTTGATGCCTAATATATAAGCAGCTTCTCCAAGGTCCTTCATTGAAAAACACTTATTCAAGTAGGCCTTAATGCTGTCCAGAAATTCTATATTATTTCCCATCAGGAGTATGTCATCTACATATAATATGAGAAATGCTACAGAGCTCCCACTCACTTTCTTGTAAACGCAGGCTTCTCCATAAGTCTGCATAAATCCAAACGCTTTGATGAGACATGCAGACATGACCGAGACTCTCTCAGTCAATAACCATCAGCGGGATCTGGATACCCATGATGGCTCCCACATGCTCCTCGATGTTGTCATCGGATGAACCACTATGTCGAGGATTCGATCAAACCCTGTATGCAATTCCCTTTGTCAATCGGTACGTTACTTTCCCGAGACTCGATCGTCGGTATCCCAATACCTTGTTCAGTCTCGTTACCGGCAAGTCACTTTACTCGTACCGTAATGCATGATCCCGTGTCCAACACCTTGGTCACATTGAGCTCAATATGATGATGCATTACCGAGTGGGCCCAGAGATACCTCTCCGTCATACGGAGTGACAAATCCCAGTCTCGATCCGTGTCAACCCAACAGCTACTTTCGGAGATACCTGTAATGTACCTTTATAGTCACCCAGTTACGTTGTGACGTTTGGTACACCCAAGGCATTCTTACGGTATCCGGGAGTTACACGATCTCATGGTCGAAGGAAGAGATACTTGACACTTGCAAAGCTCTAGCAAAACGAACTACACGATCTTTTATGCTATGCTTAGGATTGGGTCTTGTCCATCACATCATTCTCCTAATGATGTGATCCTGTTATCAATGACATCCAATGTCCATAGTCAGGAAACCATGACTATCTGTTGATCACAACGAGCTGGTCAACTAGAGGCTTACCAGGGACATTGTGTGGTCTAAGTATTCACACGTGTATTACGATTTCCGGATAATACAGTTATAGCATGAATACAAGACAATTATCATGAACAATGAAATATAATAATACTTTTATTATTGCCTCTAGGGCATATTTCCAACAGTCTCCCACTTGCACTAGAGTCACTAATCTAGTTACATTGTGATGAATCGAACACCCATAGAGTTCTGGTGTTGATCATGTTTTGCACGCGAGAGAGGTTTAGTCAGCGGATCTGCGACATTCAGATCCGTGTGCACTTTGCAAATCTCTATGTCTCCATCTTGAACATTTTCACGGATGGAGTTGAAACGACGCTTGATGTGCCTGGTCTTCTTGTGAAACCTGGGCTCCTTTGCGAGGGCAATAGCTCCAGTGTTGTCACAGAAGAGTTTGATCGGCCCCGACGCATTGGGTATGACTCCTAGGTCGGTGATGAACTCCTTCACCCAAATCGCTTCATGTGCTGCCTCCGAGGCTGCCATGTACTCCGCTTCACACGTAGATCCCGCCACGACGCTCTGCTTGCAGCTGCACCAGCTTACTGCTCCACCATTCAACATATACACGTATCCGGTTTGTAACTTAGAGTCATCCAGATCTGAGTCGAAGCTAGCGTCGACATAACCCTTTACGACGAGCTCTTCGTCTCCTCCATAAACGAGAAACATGTCCTTTGTCCTTTTCAGGTACTTCAGGATATTCTTGACCGCTGTCCAGTGTTCCTTGCCGGGATTACTTTGGTATCTTGCTACCAAACTTACGGCAAGGTTTACATCGGGTCTGGTGCACAGCATGGCATACATAATAGATCCTATGGCTGAAGCATAGGGGATGACACTCATCTCTTCTTTATCTTTTGCCGTGGTCGGTGACTGAGCTGAGCTCAGTCTCATACCTTGTAATACAGGCAAGAACCCCTTCTTGGACTGATCCATTTTGAATCTCTTCAAAATCTTATCAAGGTATGTGCTTTGTGAAAGACCTATGAGGCGTCTCGATCTATCTCTATAGATCTTGATGCCTAATATATAAGCAGCTTCTCCAAGGTCCTTCATTGAAAAACACTTATTCAAGTAGGCCTTAATGCTGTCCAGAAATTCTATATTATTTCCCATCAGGAGTATGTCATCTACATATAATATGAGAAATGCTACAGAGCTCCCACTCACTTTCTTGTAAACGCAGGCTTCTCCATAAGTCTGCATAAACCCAAACGCTTTGATCATCTCATCAAAGCGAATGTTCCAACTCCGAGATGCTTGCACCAGTCCATAAATGGATCGCTGGAGCTTGCATACTTTGTTAGCGTTCAGAGGATCGACAAAACCTTCAGGCTGCATCATATACAGTTCTTCCTTAAGATGCCCGTTAAGGAATGCTGTTTTGACGTCCATCTGCCATATCTCATAATCATAGTATGCGGCAATTGCTAACATGATTTGGACGGACTTTAGCTTCGCTACGGGAGAGAATGTCTCGTCGTAGTCAATCCCTTGAACCTGTCGATAACCCTTAGCGACAAGTCGAGCTTTATAGATGGTAACATTTCCATCCGCGTCCGTCTTCTTCTTAAAGATCCATTTGTTTTCTATCGCTCGCCGATCATCGGGCAAGTCTGTCAAAGTCCATACTTTGTTTTCATACATGGATTCTATCTCGGATTTCATGGCTTCAAGCCATTTGTTGGAATCCGGGCCCGCCATTGCTTCTTCATAGTTCGAAGGTTCATTGTTGTCTAACAACATGATTTCCAGGACAGGGTTGCCGTACCACTCTGGTGCGGAACGTGTCCTTGTGGACCTACGAAGTTCAGCAGTAACTTGATCCGAAGTACCTTGATCATTATCATGGTTTTCCTCTTCAGTTGGTGTGGGCATCACAGGAACGGTTTCCTGTGCTGCGTCACTATCCCGCTCAAGAGGTAGTACTTCATCGAGTTCTACTTTCCTCCCACTTACTTCTTTCGAGAGAAACTCTTTTTCCAGAAAGCATCCGTTCTTGCCAACAAAGATCTTGCCTTCGGATCTTAAGTAGAAAGTATACCCTACAGTTTCCTTAGGGTATCCTATGAATACGCATTTTTCCGACTTGGGTTCGAGCTTTTCAGGTTGAAGTTTCTTGACATAAGCTTCGCATCCCCAAACTTTTAGAAACGACAGCTTAGGTTTCTTTCCAAACCATAATTCATACGGTGTCGTCTCAACGGATTTAGACGGTGCCCTATTTAAAGTGAATGTAGCTGTCTCTAGAGCGTATCCCCAAAATGATAGCGGTAAATCGGTAAGAGACATCATAGACCGCACCATATCCAATAGAGTGCGATTACGACGTTCGGACACACCGTTTCGCTGAGGTGTTCCAGGCGGCGTGAGCTGTGAAACGATTCCACATTTCTTTAAGTGTGTACCAAATTCGTGACTTAAGTATTCTCCTCCACGATCTGATCGTAAGAATTTTATCTTTCGGTCACGTTGATTCTCCACCTCATTCTGAAATTCCTTGAACTTTTCAAAGGTCTCAGACTTGTGTTTCATTAAGTAGACATACCCATATCTACTCAAGTCATCTGTGAGAGTGAGAACATAACGATATCCTCCGCGAGCCTCAACGCTCATTGGACCGCATACATCGGTATGTATGATTTCCAACAAGTTGGTTGCTCGCTCCATTGTTCCGGAGAACGGAGTCTTGGTCATTTTGCCCAAGAGGCATGGTTCGCACGTGTCAAACGATTCATAATCAAGAGACTCTAAAAGTCCATCGGCATGGAGCTTCTTCATGCGCTTGACACCAATGTGACCAAGGCGGCAGTGCCACAAGTATGTGGGACTATCGTTATCAACTTTAAATCTTTTGGCATATACACTATGAACATGTGTAATATTACGCTCGAGATTCATTAAGAATAAACCATTGACCATCGGAGCATGACCATAAAACATATCTCTCATATAAATCGAACAACCATTATTCTCAG
Organism: Triticum dicoccoides; assembly: GCF_002162155.2. NCBI lineage: Eukaryota > Viridiplantae > Streptophyta > Magnoliopsida > Poales > Poaceae > Triticum > Triticum dicoccoides. Next base: position 218,874,248 of record NC_041391.1, read on the forward strand.
ACTTAAATGAGTAGCCATCTCGTATTAAACGAGATCCTGATACAATGTTCATGCTCAAACTTGGCACTAAATAACAATTATTAAGGTTCAAAACTAATCCCGTAGGTAAATGTAGAGGCAGCATGCCGACGGTGATCACATCGACTTTGGAACCATTCCCGACGCGCATCGTCACCTCGTCCTTTGCCAGTCTCCGTTTATTCCGTAGCTCCTGCTGTGAGTTACAAATATGAGCAACGGCACCGGTATCAAATACCCAGGAGTTACTACGATTACTGGTAAGGTACACATCAATCACATGTATATCAAATATACCTTTGGTGTTGCCGGCCTTCTTATCCGCTAAGTATTTGGGGCAGTTCCGCTTCCAGTGACCCTTCCCCTTGCAATAAAAGCACTCAGTCTCAGGCTTGGGTCCATTCTTTGACTTCTTCCCGGTAACTGGCTTACCAGGCGCGGCAACATCTTTGCCGTCCTTCTTGAAGTTCTTCTTACCCTTGCCCTTCTTGAACTTAGTGGTCTTATTGACCATCAACACTTGATGTTCTTTCTTGATTTCAGCCTCTGCTGACTTCAGCATCGAGAACACTTCAGGAATGGTCTTTTCCATTCCCTGCATGTTGTAGTTCATCACAAAGCTCTTGTAGCTTGGTGGGAGCGACTGGAGGATTCTGTCAATGACCGCCTCATCTGGGAGGTTAATGTTCAGCTGGGTCATACGGTTGTGCAACGCAGACATCTTCAGGATGTGTTCACTGACAGAACTGTTTTCCTCCATCTTACAACTGTAGAACTTGTCGGAGACATCATATCTCTCGACCCGGGCATGAGCTTGGAAAACTAGTTTCAGCTCTTCGAACATCTCATATGCTCCGTGATGCTCAAAACGCTTTTGGAGCCCCGGTTCTAAGCTGTAAAGCATGCCGCACTGAACGAGGGAGTAATCATCAGCGCGAGACTGCCAAGCATTCATAATGTCTTGGTTCTCTGGGACGGGAGCGTCACCTAGCGGTCCTTCTAGGACATATTGTTTCCTGGCAGCTATGAGGATGATCCTCAGGTTCCGGACCCAGTCCGTATAGTTGCTGCCATCATCTTTCAGCTTGGTTTTCTCTAGGAACGCGTTGAAGTTCATGTTGACATTAGCGTTGGCCATTGATCTACAAGACATATTTGCAAAGGTTTTAGACTAAGTTCATGATAATAAAGTTCTAATCAAATTATGAACTCCCACTTAGATCAGACATCCCTTTAGTCGTCTAAGTGTTACACGATCCGAGTTGACTAGCCCGTGTCCGATCATCACGTGAGACGGACTAGTCATCGTTGGTGAACATTTTCATGTTGATCGTATCTTCCATATGACTCGTGTTCGACCTTTCGGTCTCCGTGTTCCGAGGCCATGTCTGCACATGCTAGGCTCGTCAAGTTAACCCTAGGTGTTTTCGCTGTGTAAAACTGTCTTACACCCGTTGTATGTGAACGTAAGAATCCATCACACCCGATCATCACGTGGTGCTTAGAAACGACGAACTGTAGCAACGGTGTACAGTTAGGGGAGAACACTTCTTGAAATTTTATAAGGGATCATCTTATTTACTACCGTCGTCCTAAGTAAACAAGATGCATAATACATAATAAACATCACATGCAATTATATAGTTGTGACATGATATGGCCAATATCATATAGCTCCATTGATCTTCATCTTCGGGGCTCCATGATCATCTTGTCACCGGCTTGACACCATGATCTCCATCATCATGATCTCCATCATCGTGTCTTCATGAAGTTGTCACGCCAACGACTACTTCTACTTCTATGACTAACGTTTAGCAATAAAGTAAAGTAGTTTACATGACGTTATTCAATGACACGCAGGTCATACAAAAAATAATGACAACTCCTATGGCTCCTGCCGGTTGTCATACTCATCGACATGCAAGTCGTGAATCCTATTACAAAGAACATGATCTCATACATCACAATTCATCATTCATCAGAACTTCTGGCCATATCACATCACATGATCAATCGCTGCAAAAACAAGTTAGACGTCCTCTAATTGTTGTTGCATCTTTTACGTGGCTGCAATTGGGTTCTAGCAAGAACGTTTTCTTACCTACGAATCACCACAACGTGATTTTGTCAACTTCTATTTACCCTTCATAAGGGCCCTGTTCATCGATTCCGCTCCAACTAAGGTGGGAGAGACAGACACCCGCCAGCCACCTTATGCAACTTGTGCATGTCAGTCGGTGGAACCGGTCTCACGTAAGAGTACGTGTAAGGTTGGTCCGGGCCGCTTCATCCCACAATACCGTTGAGCAAGAAAAGACTAGTAGAGGCAAGTAAGATGACAAAATCCACGCCCACAACAAAGTTGTGTTCTACTCGTGCAAAGAGAACTACGCATAGACCTAGCTCATGATGCCACTGTTGGGGAACGTTGCAGAAAATTAAAATTTTTCCTACGGTTTCACCAAGATCCATCTATGAGTTCATCTAAGCAACGAGTCTAGGGAGAGAGTTTGCATCTACATACCACTTGTAGATCGCGTGCGGAAGCTTGCAAGGTGATGATGTAGTCGTACTCGACGTAATCCAAATCACCGATGACCAGCGCCGAACAGACGGCACCTCCGCGTTCAACACACGTACGGGACGGGAGACGTCTCCTCCTTCTTGATCCAGCAAGGGGGAAGGAGAGGTTGATGAAGATCCAGCAGCACGACGGCGTGGTGGTGGATGCAGGGCGTCACAGCAGCAGGGCTTCGCCGAGACTACGAGGGAGAGACGTAACGGGGGGAGGTGGAGGCGCCAGGGGCTGGTGTGTGAAGTCCCTCCTCTCCCCCACTATATATAGGGGTGCCAAGGGGGGGGCGCCGACCCTAGTAGATGAGATCTACTAGGGGGGCGGCGGCCTAGGGAGGTTTCCCTCCCCCCCCCAAGGCACCTAGGGGTGCCTTCCACCACTAGGACTCCTCCTAGGGGGAAACCCTAGGCGCATGGGCCTATAGGGGCTGGTGCCCTTGGCCCATGATGGCCAAGGCGCACCCCCTACAGCCCATGTGGCCCCCCGGGACAGGTGGCCCCACCCGGTGGACCCCCGGGACCCTTCCGGTGGTCCCGGTACAATACCGATAACCCCGAAACTTGTCCCGATGCCCGAAATAGCACTTCCTATATATAATTCTTTACCTCCGGACCATTCCGGAACTCCTCGTGACGTCCGGGATCTCATCCGGGACTCCGAACAACATTCGGGTTTCTGCATATACATATCTTCATAACCCTAGCGTCACCGAACCTTAAGTGTGTAGACCCTACGGGTTCGGGAGACATGCAGACATGACCGAGACGCTCTCAGTCAATAACCATCAGCGGGATCTGGATACCCATGATGGCTCCCACATGCTCCTCGATGTTGTCATCGGATGAACCACGATGTCGAGGATTCGATGAAACCCTGTATGCAATTCCCTTTGTCAATCGGTACGTTACTTGCCCGAGACTCGATCGTCGGTATCCCAATACCTTGTTCAGTCTCGTTACCGGCAAGTCACTTTACTCGTACCGTAATGCATGATCCCGTGTCCAACACCTTGGTCACATTGAGCTCAATATGATGATGCATTACCGAGTGGGCCCAGAGATACCTCTCCGTCATACGGAGTGACAAATCCCAGTCTCGATCCGTGTCAACCCAACAGCTACTTTCGGAGATACCTGTAATGCACCTTTATAGTCACCCAGTTACGTTGTGACGTTTGACACACCCAAGGCACTCTTATGGTATCCGGGAGTTACACGATCTCATGGTCGAAGGAAGAGATACTTGACACTTGCAAAGCTCTAGCAAAACGAACTACACGATCTTTTATGCTATGCTTAGGATTGGGTCTTGTCCATCACATCATTCTCCTAATGATGTGATCCCGTTATCAACGACATCCAATGTCCATAGTCAGGAAACCATGACTATCTGTTGATCACAACGAGCTGGTCAACTAGAGGCTTACCAGGGACATAGTGTGGTCTAAGTATTCACACGTGTATTACGATTTCCGGATAATACAGTTATAGCATGAATAAAAGACAATTATCATGAACAATGAAATATAATAATACTTTTATTATTGCCTCTAGGGCATATTTCCAACACTTCATAGGATGCACACATCAATCATGGCAAAAACGACAAAAGAGCTAGTTCTGTTAACAGACAGCAGCCAACATCATGAAGCACTCTTGCAACGAAGATCCAGGCATCAAGATGAGCTCAAATGAACATGATGCAATGGAATAAAATGATGTACTCGTTGAGGTGAACAATTTGACATATTACACACACGAAGCGGAGCTACGGATGCAGAGATACGATGCGATGAACATGGCATGACAATACTGCAGAATATCAGGGACTTAGTAAAAAAACAGAACGAGCGACAAATAACTATAACGCGCACGGGCGGGATCTAGAGGAGCTCACCCATGGGCTATCGGGCCCGGCTCGAGGAAGAGGCCTAGCAGGCCGGGAAGCTGGGCCGGCGGCCTGGCGCTGCTGGGCCGGGGCCCACGCAGGCGACTAGGGGCGTTCGTCTCCCGATCCAATCGGGATGAGTGGCGGCGCCGCGCCGGTGCTCCGGCGAGCAGGCGACGGCGGGGCGAGCGGAGGACGACGGAGGGGGCCGGGAACGGCGCCGGAGGTCGGATCCGGTGGCCACCTCTCCATTCCCAGCGACGGAGGCGACAATGGCGAGCTCGAGGGGCTGCACCCATGGTGGGTTCCTGCGGGAGAGAAAGGGCCGGCGGAGGTAAGAGGGAGAAGGAGGAGAAGGGAGAAAGGGGCGGCGGCGACTGGCCTGAGGGTCGGCGGCGGCGGAGCCGGCCGGTGATGGGGCGCTCCGGCGAAGGCCCGGCAAGGCGGCGATGAGGAAAAGGCAGGGACGGGAGCTCGGGCGCGGGGCGCTCGGGCAGGGAGCGGCGGCGCGGCGCGGGCCGGGCGGCGGCGCGGACGGGCTCGCGCGGGCCCGATCTGGGTCCCGCGGGCCGCGCGGTGGAGGGAGGAGAGAGAGGGTGAGGTGGCGGCAAGCGATTGGGCGAGGCGGCGGCGCTGCTAACGTGGCGACGCGGGATTGGACGAAGCGACGTGTCCGGCGGACATGTCCGGCGCGGATGGACATGCCCGGCGGCGCGGTGGAGAAGGGGCTAGGGTTTCGGGGGTTTGGACTGCGAAATGGACGGGGAGGGACACATATTTATAGGTAGAGGGAGCTAGGAGAGTCCAAATGAGGAGCGGTTTTCGGCCACGCGATCGTGATCGAACGACCGAGATCATGGAGGGGAGTTTGCTGGGTTTTGGGCCACTTTGGAAGGGTGTTGGGCTGCAAAGAGAAGGGGGGGTTTCGGGCTACGCGGTTAACCGTTGGAGTATCAAACGACCTCCAAATGGCGCGAAACTTGACAGGCGGTCTACCGGTGGTATACCAAGGCCACTTGGCAAGACTCGGTCCATTCCGAGAACGTTTAACACCCGCTCACAACGAGAGGCGAAAAGGGGGACGCCGGAGGGCATAGGAGTGCCGGATTGCAAAACGGACAACGGGGAAAATGCTCGGATGCATGAGACGAACACGTATGCAAAATGAAATACACATGATGACATGATAAAATGCAACACGCAAGCAAATTACATGGCAGCGATGGCGAATAACTGGCGGACACCTGGCGCATCGGCTCCGGGGCATTACACCTTCACAGATTTAGCATAAAGACCTTCAATAGCAATACTCCTCGGAGTAAATTTAATATTTCATTCTTACAAAAAGGATCTCTTATCACTTCAACAAAATCCGGATGGATGCTAATCATCTTAAGGTCTCCTTTATCATTATTACTAGAAGATGCACCCTTGTTCCTAAATTTCTTACTCTTTACGGGAGTTTTCTCAACAATTTTAGTGGTAGTAAAAGCTGTGCTTAGATTACTAAAGATTTCTTCCAATTTACCAATCCGAGACGGACTTTCTTCTATTCTTTCATGGATTAAGGTACTCCTATCTTTTAACAACTTAAAAATATCCCTCACTTTTGACCCAAGATTAGTAGCAAAATTATGCATCTTTTTGTATATAATTTCCATATGATCTTCGGTGAGCATTTTCTTTTCAATAGCATCTAGTCTATCCATAACATGCTCAAGAGTCAAAATTGTTTCATTAACCATAAGAGGTGGTGAGCCTACTAAATTTCCCATAGCATTAAGAGCACCAAAAGGAGGACTCATTAAGAAATTTCCACCAGTAATCATATCAAGGATGAATCTATACCAAGTGGTGATGCCAACATAAAAACAACGCAAAAGCACAACGGTAGATTGCTTACGGGTAGATCTATTATGAGCAATGCAAATTCTATACCAAGCATCTTTTAAATTTTCTACTCCCCTTTGTTTAAAGTTGAGGACCTCGTCCTCGGGAGTGCAAGCAATAGATGAAGAACTATCCATACCGACAAACAAGGATGCATGCAAAAACAGATCCGGCAAGAAAACGGCGAACGGAAAAAGAGAGGCGAATAAAACGACAAATTTTTGAAGTGGGGGAGAGGAAAATGAGAGGCAAATAATATAAATTGCAAGGAGATGAGATTTGTGATTAGGAACCTGGTTTTGTTGAAGATCCTCCCCGGCAACAGCGCCAGAAATTCCTTTTGATGTTGCTTGAAGCTACGTCAGTTTTTCCCCAAAGAGGAAGGGATGATGCAGCACAGCAGTGCTAGGTATTTCCCTCAGATATGAAACCAAGGTTATTGAACCAGTAGGAGAACCAAGCAACACAATGTAAACAACCCCTGCACACAAATAACAACACCTCGCAACCCGACGTGTTAAAGGGGTTGTCAATCCCTTTTGGGGTACGGCGCCTCAAGATAGGCAAAGGACGTGAGGTAAATTCGTAGATAGGATAAATAGATCACGGAACAAATAAATTGCAGCAATGTATTTTTGTATTTTTTAGTTTAATAGATCTGAAAATAAACACAAGGAAAAAGTAGATCACAAGGCAAATATATGAGAAAGAAGACCCGGGGGGCCATAGGTTTCACTAGTGGCTTCTGTCGAGAAAAATAGCAAACGGTGGGTGAACAAATTACTGTTGGGCAATTGATAGAACTTCAAATAATCATGATGATATCCAGGCAATGATCATTACATAGGCATCACGTCCAAGATTAGTAGACCGACTCCTGCCTGCATCTACTACTATTACTCCACACATTGACTGCTATCCAGCATGCATATAGTGTATTAAGTTCATGGAAAAATGGAGTAATGCAATAAGAACGATGACATGATGTAGACAAGATCCGTTTACCTATTGCAGCAGATATGGATCCCGTCTTTTTATCCTTAGTAGCAACGATACATACTTGTCGGTTCCCTTTCTGTCACTGGGATCAAGCACCGTAAGATCGAACCCACTACTGGGCACCTCTTTCCATTGCAAGATAAATAGATCAAGTTGGCCAAACAAAACCCAAATATCAGAGAAGAAATACGAGGCTATAAGTGATCATGCATATAAGAGATCAAAGAAATCAAATAACTTTCATGGATATAAAAATATATAACTGATCATAAACTCGAAGTTCATCAGATCCCAACAAACACACCGCAAGAAGGACTTACATCATATGGATCTCCAAGAGATCATTGTATTGATAATCAAGAGAGAGAGAGAGGAAGCCATGTAGCTACTAACTACGGACCCGAAGGTCTACAAAGAACTACTCACGCATCATGGGAGAGGCACCATGGAAGTGGTGAACCCCTCCGTGATGGTGTCTAGATTGGATCTCGCTGTTCTAGACTCTGCGGCGGCTGGATGAAAATTTCGTCGACTCCCCTAGAGTTTCTGGAATATTGGGGTATTTATAGAGCAAAGAGTCGGTCCAGGGGGCACCCGAGGTGGGCACAACCCACCTGGGCACGCCTGGGCCTCCTAGCGTGCCCAGGTGGGTTGTCCCCTCCTCGGGACTCCCCCCAAGTACAACCAGGGCTTGTTCTGTTCCTTCTGGCCCATAAAAAATTATAGTAAATTGGCGTGGTATTTGGACCCCTTCTGATATTGATTTCTTGCAATGTAAAAAACATGCAGAAAACATCAACTGGCACTTGGCACTATGTCAATAGGTTAGTACCCAAAAATGATATAAAATGACTAGATAATGGTTATAAAACATCCAATATTGATAATAAAACAGCACGCAATAGTCAAAAATTATAGATACGTTGGAGACGTATCAAGCGCCTCAAGGAAGACGCACATACTACTATCGAGCGGCGACGGGAGGCACGTCACCAATCTGATAGGCTTGCTGGGCCTACTGCATACAAGCCTGCGCCGGGGGACGCTGGCGACTTGCCCTATGCAATAGCCTGTCCAGCGTTCACCCATGAGCTGCATCAATTCCAGTGGGCCAACACCCATGTGTTCAAACCGGAGGTCTCGGAGAAGTACGACGGCAAGACCCATCCGTCTGAGTTCCTGAGCGTTTACACGATCGTGATGCAAGCTGCCGGAGCACGAGACGACAAGGTACTCGCCAACTATTTCCCGTTGGCACTAAAGCCCAACGTCAGGTCATGGTTGATGCACTTGCCGATAGACTCCATCTCCTATTGGTCCGATCTGTGCCATGAGTTTGTTGGTGCCTTCATGGGCGGCCACGTAGCTCCCAGCCAGGCAAGCGATTTGCATGTGATCCCTCAGAGGGACGGCGAATGCTTGCGCAAGACATATAGAGATTCAGCCGCGTGCAGTATAACATCCCCGATGTTCATCCCGCTACTGTCATCAGCGCGTTCCATCAGAACATGCACAATCGTAAGATGCGTGAAGAGCTGGCGATGAACAAGGTTGCAGATGTTGCTGAACTGTATGTTCTGGCTGACAGATGTGCTCGAGCTGAGGAAGGAAGAAAGTACCTCGGCAAGGACGCCGACGTGGGAAGTGACTCTGAAGACGAAGACGCCATCGCCCCGGCAAAGAAGGGCCGACGATGCAACATGAAGCGCAAGGGCAAAACCGTGCCTGCCATCGAGGAATCCAGCGATCCCGGCACCGGCAAGAAGGCCAAGGTTGACGACCCCGGCAAGGAGATTGCCGGGTGCAACACCTGCCGGGCCTTGGCGGCTGCCGGCAAGTCAGAGGGCTCCAACAAGCAGTACTGCAAGATTCCCTTACCAAGGGCCACGATCTCCAGAATTACCGCCAAGTGGAGCTGCTGATGGAGAAGCAAAGGGCTGAGTATGAGAGACAAGACAAGGAGAAGGGCCAAGGTGGCGCCGAAGGATCTGGCAAGAAGTGCAGCGGCCGAGGAGGGCGCGGCGACAAGGAAAAGCAACAAGAGAGGTCTGCCCGAGGCCGTTACAAGAGAAAGGAGGATGACGATCATGACGATGATGACGAGTCCACCAAGCATGAGTTTCAGAAGGCGACAGAGGTCATGTGTGTTGACGGAGGTGCCTCGTTGCATTCCTCCCACTGTCAACTAAAACAGTGGGCACGTGAGATTAATGCAACGGAACTAATTGTCGACGCGCAGAAGCCACTGAGGTGGTCCCACACGCCTATCATTTTCGATGCCGAGGATCACCCTGATCGCATAATTGCGGTCGGGTGTTTGCCGTTGTTGGTATCACCAACAATACGCAACCTCAAGGTGACGAAGATGTTAGTTGACGGTGGGGCCGGCCTGAACTTGATCTCGCCCAACGTGATCAAGAGGCTACAGATCCCTGATGAAGATCTTGAGTAAACGGGTACGTTCCAAGGGATCAATCCGGGGAGGAGCCAGCCCAAGGGAAAGGTCACGCTACCAGTCACGTTTGGCGGCGACCTTAACTACAGGACAGAGAGAATCATTTTCGATGTTGCCGAGATCCCGTTGCCATATAACGGGATCCTTGGCCACCCGACGCTGGCCAAGTTATGGCAGCATCACACTATGCATATAACAAGCTGAAGATGCCTGGCCCGATGAGCATCATCACCGTCAGCCGCGATAAGAAGGACGTGCTCATCTAAGCCGATCAACTCTATCGAGAGGTGGTTGCAGCGTTTGCCGCCAAGGCACCTACTCCCCCCACCGAGAAGAAGACCAGCAAGGCCTCAGCCGCCGGCAAGATTCCTGGCTCCGGCAAGGGTTCCTGCACTCACTCCGGCAAACACACCTCCTCGGAGTGCTGTGTTCCTGCTGAGGACGTGCCAGAGAGCTCTACCGGCAAGAGCAAGAAGTCTAAGGCGGCCCTGCCGAAAACCAAGAAGGTGTCCGTCAAGGAGGATGGCACGAGTGGAGCTTTTACTATAAGCTCCACCCTTGACAGCAAATAGGAAAACGCGCTCGTCGCCTTCCTGCGGGCGAATGTCGACGTGTTTACATGGCAAGCATCTGATATCCCCGGTGTTCCGAGGGAGGTGATTGAGCACCATCTTGCTGTCTGCCCCCATGCACAGCCCGTCAAGCAGAAGGTCAGAAAGCAAGCTTTGGAGCGACAAGAGTTTATCATCGAGGAGATTAGGAAGTTGGAGGCAGCAGGCTTGGTTAAGGGAGTGCTCCACCCGACATGGTTGGCCAATCCAGTGGTAGTACGTAAGGCGAATGGGAAGTGGAGGCTATGTATCGACTATACTGTTATCAATAAAGCCTGTCTAAAGGATCATTTCCCATTGCCACGTATCGACCAGATAGTGGACTCCACTGCTGGGTGCGACCTGCTGTCGTTCCTTGACGCTTACTCAGGATATCATCAGATCTTCATGATGAAGGAAGATGAAGAGAATACCGTGTTCATCATCCCATGTGGAACATGCTATTCCATACGGATGCCTTTCGGGTTGAAGAGCGCTGGTTCGACGTTCGCCCGAGCGGTCCAAATTGGTTTTGAACCCCAACTCCATAGAAATATGGAAGCCTACATGGATGATATCGTGGCCAAAACCAAAGACAAAGCTATGCTCGTGCAAGACCTGGAAGAAACCTTTGCAAATTTGCGCAAGCTCAACCCAGAGAAGTGTGTGTTCGGTGTCCCATCTGGCAAACTTCTTGGATTCTTTGTGTCTCAACATGGAATCGAAGCGAATTCTGACAAGATCAAAGCCATTGAGCAGATTGAGGCACCTCGACGGGTCAAGGACGTCCATAGGCTTGCCGGCTGCGTTGCCGCCCTGAGTAGGTTTATCTCTAAGTCTGCTGAGCGTGCCCTCCCCTTTTTCAAACTTTTGAAAAAGGCGGGTCCAATGAAATGGACTCTAGAGCCAGAGGCAGCGCTGCAAGATTTAAAGAGGGACCTCTCCTCTACGCCATTACTAGTCGCGCCCAAACCATAAGAGCCGTTGCTGCTGTATTTGTCAGCAACAAATCAAGTGGTCAGCGCTGCACTAGTGGCAGAGAGAGAAGCTGAGGAAGAGGCGACGGCAGCGGCAAGTCCATCGGACGAGGAACCAGGGCCGGCAGGGCACGATGCCGGCAAGGCAGAACCCCCGGCAGAGCCCGGTCCCGATAAGACCGAATCTGCGCAAATGAGTGAAGTAAAGCAATAAAAGAAGGTGGTGCAGCACCCAGTCTACTTTGTCAGCTCCCTCTTGTAGGGGGCTAGGTCAAGGTATTCTGGCATGCAGAAGTTGCTTTTCAGCCTTCTTATGGCCTCGAGAAAGCTGGGCCACTATTTTCAAGCACATGAGATCACCGTCGTCACTCGCCTCCGGTTGCAACGAATCTTGCACAACCCAGATGCAACTGGGAGGATTGTGGAGTGGGCGTTTGAGCTGTCGAGCTTTCGGCTCAAATTTGAAAGTACTTCCACGATCAAGAGTAGGGCTTTGGCAGAGTTCATAGCAGAATGGACATCCACGCCCGACGTAGAAGTTCAAGAGACCACCCTTCCTAGCAAAGAGGCAAGTAGTCATTGGAATATGTACTTGATGGGGCTTTCTCGTTACAAGGTGTTGGTGCCGACGTGCTGCTCGTCACGCCCACCGGAGAGCGCCTCAAGTACGTAATCCAGATGCACTTTCCCCGGGAGAGGTCGACAAACAACACCGCAGAGTAATAGGGTTGCTTGCCGGTCTTAGGATCGCGACGGACCTCAGAATTAGGAAGCTTATTGTCAGAGGAGATTCACAACTTGTCGTCAAGCAAGTCAATAAGGATTATCAGAGCTTGCTACGTCTTGAGCTTGAGTTGGTTTTCCTTAAAGAGGAAAGGGTGATGTAGCAATAGTAGCGTAAGTATTTCCCTCAGTTTTTGAGAACCAAGGTATCAATCCAGTAGGAGGCTCCTCAAAAGTCCCACACACCTACATAAACAAATAAAGAACTCGCAACCAACGCGATAAAGGGGTTGTCAATCCCTTCACGGCCACTTGCGAAAGTGAGATCTGATAGAGATAATATGATAAGATAAATATATTTTTGGTATTTTATAATATAGATGCAAAAAGTAAAGAGGCAAATAAAAGTAGATTGAAAGCTAATATGATAAAAGATAGACCCGGGGGCCATAGGTTTCACTAGTGGATTCTCTCAAGATTGCATAAGTATTACGGTGGGTGAACAAATTACTGTCGAGCAACTGATAGAAAAGCGAATAATTATGAGATTATCTAGGCATGATCATGTATATAGGCATCACGTCCGTGACAAGTAGACCGACTCCTGCCTGCATCTACTACTATTACTCCACACATCGACCGCTATCCAACATGCATCTAGAGTATTAAGTTCATAAGAACAGAGTAAAGCATTAAGAAAGATGACATGATGTAGAGGGATAAACTCAAGCAATATGATATAAACCCCATCTTTTTATCCTCGATGGCAACAATACAATACGTGCCTTGCAACCCTTTCTGTCACTGGGTAAGGACACCGCAAGATTGAACCCAAAGCTAAGCACTTCTCCCATGGCAAGAAAGATCAATCTAGTAGGCCAAACCAAACTGATAATTCGAAGAGACTTGCAAAGATAACTCAATCATACATAATAGAATTCAGAGGAGATTCAAATATTTCTCATAGATAAACTTGATCATAAACCCACAATTCATCGGATCTCGACAAACACACCGCAAAAAGAGTTTACATCGAATAGATCTCCACAAGAGAGGGGGAGAACATTGTATCGAGATCCAAAAAAGAGAGAAGTATCTAATAACTATGGACCCGAAGGTCTGTGGTAAACTACCCACAACTCATCGGAGGGGCTATGGTGTTGATGTAGAAGCCCTCCATGGTCGATTCCCCCTCCGGCGGAGCACCGACGAAGGCTCCAAGATGGGATCTCGCGGATACAGAAGGTTACGGCGGTGGAAATTGTGTTTCGGTGGCTCCCTGGATCTTTTCGGGGTACGTAGGTATATATAGGTGGAAGAAGTACATCGGTGGCCGCTCGAGTGGCCCAGGAGACAGGGGGCGCGCCCAGGAGGGGTGGGCACGCCCTCCTATCTCCTGGCCGCCTCGTTTGCTTCTTGACTTGCACTCCAAGTTCTCCGGATCACGTTCATTCCAAAAGTCACGCTCCCGAAGGTTTCATTCCATTTGGACTCCGTTTGATATTCCTTTTCTTTGAAATACTGAAATAGGCAAAAAAAATAGCAATACGGGCTGGGCCTCTGGTTAGTAGGTTAGTCCCAAAAATGATATAAATGTGTAAAATAAAGCCCATAAACATCCAAAAGGGGTAATATAGTAGCATGGAACAATAAAAAATTTATAGATACGTTGGAGACGTGTCAAGCATCCCCAAGCTTAATTCCTGCTCGTCCTCGAGTAGGTAAATGATAAAAACAGAATTTTTGATGTGGAATGCTACCTAGCATAATTCTCAATGTAATTTTCTTTATTGTGGCATGAATGTTCAGATCCAAATGATTCAAAATAAAAGTTCATATTGATATAAGAAATAGTAACACTTCAAGCATACTAATCAAAGCAATCATGTCTTCTCAAAATAACATGGCTAAAGAAAGTTCATCCCTACAAAATCATATAGTTAGGCTATGCTTCATTTTCGTCATACAAAGATGTTCCCAAATTCTACACCCCCGGTGACAAGCCAAGCAATTGTTTCGTACTTAAATAATCTCAAATTTTTTCAACCTTCACGCAATACATGAGCGTGAGCCATGGATATAGCACTATGGGTGGAACAGAATATGATGATGGGGATTGTGTGGAGAAGACAAAAAAGGAGAAAGTCTCACATTGACGAGGATAATCAACAGGCTATGGAGATGCCCATCAATTGATGTCAACATGAGGAGTAGGGTTTGCCATGCAACGGATGCACTAGAGCTATAAATGAATGCACAACAAAAGAAAACTAGTGGGTGTGCATCCAACTTGCTTGCTCACGAAGACCTAGGGCATTTGAGGAAGCCCATCGTAGGAATATACAAGCCAAGTTCTATAATGAAAAATTCCCACTAGTATATGAAAGTGACAACATATGAGACTCACTATATGAAAAACATGGTGCTACTTTGAAGCACAAGATATGAGACTCACTACATGAAGAACATGGTGCTACTTTGAAGCACAAGTGTGGAAAAAGAGATAGTAACATTGCCCTTTTTTTCTTTTTTTTTTGGCCTTTCTTTTTTTCTTTCTTTCGGCCTTCCTTTTTTTCTTTCTTCTTCTTTTTGGGCAATGCTCTAATAATGATGATCATCACACTTTCATTGATTACAACATATGAATTTTAACTCGAAACTAGAACAAGATATGACTCTATATGAATGCCTCCGGCGGTGTACCGGGATGGTGCAATGAATCAAGAGTGACATGTATAAAAAATTATGCATGGTGGCTTTGCCACAAATACGATGTCAACTACATGATCCTGCAATGGCAATATGACAAAAGTAAAGTATGTCATGATGATGATGAACGGAACGGTGGAAAGTTGCATGGCAATATATCTCGGAATGGCTATGGAAATGCCATAATAGGTAGGTATGGTGGCTGTTTTGAGGAATATATAAGGAGGTTTATGTGTGATAGAGCGTATTGTATCACGGGGTTTGGATGCACCTGCGAAGTTTGCACCAACTCTCAAGGTGAGAAAGGGCAATGCACGGTACCAAAGAGGCTAGCAATGGTGGAAAGGTAAAAGTGCGTATAATCCATGGACTCAACATTAGTCAAAAGAACTCATATACTTATTGCAAAAATTTAGAAGTCATCAAAAATCAAGCACTACGCGTATGCTCCTAGAGGGATAGATTGGTAGGAAAAGACCATCGCTCGTCCCCGACCGCCACTCATAAGGATGCACAAGCCAGGTACACTCCATGTTTCAAATTTGTTACACAACTTTAACCATACGTGCATGCTACATGACTTGCTAACTTCAACACAAGCATTCTTTAAATTCATAATCACCCAATTAGCATGACTTTAATATCACTACCTCCATATCTCAAAAAAATTATCAAGTATCAAATTTATCATAGCATTCAATTCACTTCCTATGATAGTTTTTATTATACCCAACTTGGATGCCTACCATTCTAGGACCAATTTATAACCATAGCAAATACCATGCTATTCTAAAAGACTCTCAAAATAATATAAGTGAAGCATGAGAGACTAGCAATTTCTATAAGATTAAGCCACCGTCGTGCTCTAAAAGATATAAGTGAAGCACTAGAGCAAAAACTATCTAGCTCAAAAGATATAAGTGAAGCGCATAGAGTATTCTAACAAATTCAAATCAAGTAGGCTTCTCCCAAGAGGTGTGTACAGCAAGTATGATTGTGGAAAACTAAAAATCAAATACTAATATCATACATGACGCTCCAAGCAAAACACATATCATGTGGCGAATAAAAATATAGCTCCAAGTAAAGTTACCAATGAACGAAGACGAAAGAGGGGATGCCTTCCCGGGGCATCCCCAAGCTTAGGCTTTTGGCTATTCTTTAATATCTTGGGGTGCCTTGGGCATCCCCAAGCTTAGGATTTTGCCACTCCTTATTCCATAGTCCATCAAAGCTTTACCCAAAACTTGAAAACTTCACAACACAAAACTCAACAGGAAATCTTATAAGCTCCGTTAGTGAAAGAAAACAAAACCACCACATAAGGTACTGTAATGAACTCATTATTTATTTATTTTGGTGTTAAACCTACTGTATTCCAAGTTCTCTATGGTTCATACCACTTAATACTATGCATAGATGCATCAAAATAAGCAAACAACACACGAAAAACAGAATCTATCAAAAACAGAATAGTCTGTAGTAATCTGTATCTAACGCAAACTTCTGGAACTCTAAAAATCCTACCAAACTAGGAAGTCCTGGAAAATTTGTTTATTGATCAACAGCAAAAATAATCAATGCAAAAGCACATTTCTGTGATTTATTTATTTTTTTCTCGTGAGCGCAAAGTTTCTGTTTTTCAGCAGAATCAAATCAACTATCATCATAGGTTATCCTATAGGTTCTACTTGACACAAACACTAATTAAAACATAAAAACACATCTAAACAGAAAGTAGAAGCAAAATTTATTACTAAACAGGAACAAAAACAAAGAACACAAAGAAAATTGGGTTGCCTCCCAACTAGTGCTATCGTTTAACGCCCCTAGCTAGGCATAAAAGCGAAGATAGATCTAAGTAGTGCCATCTTTGACACTCAATTCATAAGTAGTTCACATGATAGATTCATAAGGTAATTTGACTTTCTTTCTTGGAAAGTTCTCCATGCCTTTCTTTAATGGAAATTGGAATCTAATGCTCCCTTCCTTCATATCAATAATCGCACCAATCGTTCTAAGGAAAGGTCTACCAAGTATAATAGGGCAAGAAAGATTGCAATCTATATCAAGAACGATAAAATCTACGGGCACCAAATTTATATTTGCAACAATGAGGACATCATTGATCCTTCTCATTGGCTTTTTAATGGTGGAATCTGCAAGGTGCAAACTCAAAGAGCAATCATCAAGATCATGGAAACCTAGAATATCACATAAAGTTTTCGGAATCGTGGAAACACTAGCACCCAAATCACACAAAGCAAAACACTCATAATCTTTAATTTTAATCTTTATAGTAGTTTCCCACTCATCATTAAGTTTTCTAGGTATATAAACTTCCAAATTAAGTTTTTCATTAAAAGATTGCATCAAAGCATCAACGATATGTTTGGTAAAGGCTTTATTTTGACTATAAGCATGAGGAGAATTAACAACGGATTGCAACAAGGAAATACAACTTTCTAAAGAACAATTATCATAATCAAATTCCTTGAAATCCGACATAGTGGGTCAATACTATTTAAAGTCATGACCTCTCCAATCCCACTTTTACCAAATTTAGCATCAAGATCTAAAAACTCCAAATTCTTGGAACGCCTTCTAACTAAAGTTGACTCATCTCCAGTCCCATTATTATCAAGATTCATATTGCAAAACAAAGATCTAATAGGGGATGCATTAATAACTTTAAGATCTTCATCATTATTTTCATGGAAACTAGAAGAACACGCCTTTACAAAGCAATCTTTCTTAGCAAGCAATCTAGCGGTTCTTTTCTTACACTCATCAATGGAAATTCTCATGGGTTTGAGAGGCTCATTGATATCATGCTTAGGAGGAGTAGATCTAAGTTTAAGAGAATCAACATCAAGCGAAAGTCTATCGACGTTCCTAGCCAAATCATCAACTTTGAGCATTTTTTCTTCAAGCAAAGCATTAAAATTATTTTGAGAAATCATAAATTCTTTCACACTATTCTCAAAATCAGAGGGCATCTTATTAAAATTACCATAAGAATTATTGTAGGAATTTCCATAATTATTAGAGGAATTACTAGGGAACGGTCTAGAATTGAAGTTTCCTCTATAAGCATTGTTTCCAAAACTATTCCTACCAACAAAATTCACATCCATAGATTCATTATTATTCTCAATCAAAGTAGACAAAGGCATATCATTGGGATCAAGAGGAGTACTTTTAGTAGCAAACATCTTCATAAGTTCATCCATCTTTCCACTCAAAACATTGATTTCTTCTATAACATGCACTTTTTTACTAGAAGATCTTTCGGTGTGCCATTGAGAATAATTAGCCATAATATTATCAAGAAGTTTTGTAGCATCTCCTAACGTGATTTCCACAAACGTACCTCCCGCGGCCGAATCTAAAAGATTTCTAGAAGCAAAGTTCAAATCGGCATAAATTTTTTGTATGATCATCCATAAATTCAAATCATGAGTAGGGCAATTGCGAATCATCAATTTCATTCTTTCCCAAGATTGGGAAACATGCTCATGATCAAGTTGTTTAAAATTCATAATATCGTTCCTAAGAGTGATAATCTTAGCGGGAGGAAAATACTTAGAGATAAAAGCATATTTGCACTTGTTCCAAGAATCAATACTATTTTTAGGCAAAGACGAAACCAAACTTTAGCACGATCTCTAAGTGAAAACGGAAATAACTTCAATTTAACAATATCATTATCCGTATCTTTCTTCTTTTGCATATCACACAAATCAACAAAGTTGTTTAGATGAGTAGCGGCATCTTCACTAGGAAGGCCAGTGAATTGATCTTTCATAACAAGATTCAGCAAAGCAGTGTTGATTTCACAAGACTCAACATCATTAAGAGGAGCAATCAGAGTACTAAGGAAATCATTATTATTGGTATTGGAGAAATCACACAATTTGGTATTATCTTGCGCCATGGCAACAAGTAATCCAACACACAAGCAAACATAAAAGGGTAAGCAAAAAAGAGAGAGAGATTGGGAAAGAGAGGGCAAATAAAACGGCAAGGGTGAAGTGGGGGAGAGGAAAACGAGAGGCAAATGGCAAATAATGTAAATGCGATGGAGATGAGTTTGTGATGGGTACTTGGTATGTCTTGACTTGAGCGAAGACCTCCCCGGCAACAGCGCCAGAAATCCTTCTTGCTACGTCTTGAGCTTGCGTTGGTTTTCCTTGAAGAGGAAAGGGTGATGCAGCAATAGTAGCGTAAGTATTTTCCTCAGTTTTTAAGAACCAAGGTATCATTCCTGTAGGGGGCTCCTCAAAAGTCCCACGCACCTACACAAACAAACAAAGAACTCGCAACCAACGCAATAAAGGGGTTGTCAATCCCTTCACGACCACTTGCGAAAATGAGATCTGATAGAGATAGTATGATAAGATAAATATATTTTTTGTATTTTATAATATAGATGCAAAAAGTAAAGAGGCAAATAAAAGTAGATTGAAAGCTAATATGATAAAAGATAGACCCGGGGGCCATAGGTTTCACTAGTGGCTTCTCTCAAGATAGCATAAGTATTACGGTGGGTGAACAAATTACTGTCGAGCAATTGATAGAAAAGCAAATAATTATGAGATTATCTAGGCATGATCATGTATATTGGCATCACGTCCGTGACAAGTAGACTGACTCCTGCCTGCATCTACTACTATTACTCCACACATCAACCGCTATCCAACATGCATCTAGAGTATTAAGTTCATAAGAACAGAGTAATGTATTAAGAAAGATGACATGATGTAGAGGGATAAACTCAAGCAATATGATATAAACCCCATATTTTTATCCTCGATGGCAACAATACAATACGTGCCTTGCAACCCTTTTTGTAACTGGGTAAGGACACCGCAAGATTGAACCCAAAGCTAAGCACTTCTCCCATGGCAAGAAAGATCAATCTAGTAGGCCAAACCAAACTGATAATTCGAAGAGACTTGGAAAGATAACTCAATCATACATAAAAGAATTCAAAGGAGATTCAAATATTTCTCATAGATAAACTTGATCATAAACCCACAATTCATCGGATCTCGACAAACACACTGCAAAAAGAGTTTACATCGATGTAAACTCTCCACAAGAGAGGGGGAGAACATTGTATTGAGATCCAAAAAAGAGAGAAGAAGACAACTAGCTAATAACTATGGACCCGAAGGTCTGTGGTAAACTACTCAGAACTCATCGGAGGGGCTATGGTGTTGATGTAGAAGCCCTCCATGGTCGATTCCCCCTCCGGCGGAGCACCGACGAAGGCTCCAAGATGGGATCTCGCGGATATAGAAGGTTACGGCGGTGGAAATTGTGTTTCGGTGGCTCCCTGGATGTTTTCGGGGTACGTAGGTATATATAGGTGGAAGAAGTACATTGGTGGCCGCTCGAGTGGCCCAGGAGACAGGGGGCGCGCCCAGGAGGGGTGGGCACGCCCTCCTATCTCCTGGCCGCCTCGTTTGCTTCTTGACTTGCACTCCAAGTTCTCCGGATCACGTTCATTCCAAAAGTCACGCTCCCGAAGGTTTCATTCCATTTGGACTCCGTTTGATATTCCTTTTCTTTGAAATACTGAAATAGGCAAAAAACAGCAATACGGGCTGGGCTTCCGGTTAGTAGGTTAGTCCCAAAAATGATATAAATGTGTAAAATAAAGCCCATAAACATCCAAAAGGGGTAATATAATAGCATGGAACAATCAAAAATTATAGATACGTTGGAGACGTATCAGAGCCCGCTGATGGAGGCTTACGTGGATGAAGTGACGAAGTTGGAAGAGCGCTTTGACGGTCTACAAGCAGAGCATGTTCCTCGAGCAGAGAACAACATTGCCGATGACTTGTCAAAGCGCGCTGCCCTCAAGCTACTTGTGGAACCAGGTACCTTTGTGCTTCAATTAACTCAGCCATCCGTCGAACCATCAGAAGAGAAGAACAAGCAAAGGAAGGCGGGCCCCGACAAATACTTTCCCCCAGAGCTCCCAGGAGCCGCTGGTAAGGAAGTTGCTGGGTACCCCAAGCTTGCCGGGGAGCAGCGGCCTCCGGCAGAGTCCCAAGCTCTTGCCGTAGAGACAGTTGCCCCCGCGACAGAAGACATGCCTTTTGTCCTTGCCATCGAGCCTCAGGCTCCAGCATGGGCACAACATACAGTCCATTTCCTCCAAACAGGGGAGGTCCCTGAGGAGCAGGAAGAAGCAGAGAAAGTAGCTTGTCAGTCTAGCATGTACCAGTTTGTGGATGATGTCCTTTACAGAAGGAGGCCGAACGACGTGAAATTGAAGTGTATTCCTCAAAGAGGACAAACTGGAGCTGTTGGCAGAGATACACGGAAGCATATGTGGCTCCCACATAGGGTCAAGAGCCCTTGCCGGCAAAGCATTCCGACAAGGTTTCTTCTGGCCCACTGCCCTCTAGGATGCAACTACACTAGTAACCAAGTGTGAAGCGTGCCAGCTTCATTCAAAGAAGCTTCATCAACTAGCTCAAGCCCTTAAAACAATCCCTCTCTCCTGGCCATTTTCGGTCTGGGGGCTCGACATACTGGGCCCCTTTCCCCGTGCCACCAGGGGCTTTGAGTACTTGTACGTTGTGATTGACAAGTTCACAAAGTGGCAGAAAGTGGAACCAGTGAGAAAGGTGACAACACAGTCTGTCATCAAGTTCTTCAAAGGACTCGTTTGCCATTTTGGTGTGCCAAACAGAGTCAGCACCGACAATGGCACATAGTTCACGAGACACACCTTCATGCAATATATCCAAGACCTTGGCAGCAAAGTTTGCTTTGCTTCTGTTGCTCATCCAAGAAGCAATGGCCAGGCATAAAGGGCAAATGCTAAAATATTGTGAGGCCTCAAAACGAGAACTTTCAATAGGCTGTGCAAGTGCGGGAGGCGTTGGAGTCATAAATTGCCAACAGTTCTTTGGTCAATCAGAACGACACCAAATCGAGCTACTGGCCAGACACCCTTTGCCATGGTATACGGGGCAGAAGCAGTTCTCCCCATGGAACTCACATACAGGTCACCTTGAGTGCTCGCTTATGATGAGTTTGAGCAAGAGCAGTTGCGCCAAGATGATGCAACTCTCCTTAAGGAAGATCGCCTTCAAGATGTTGTGCGAGCCGCTCACTACCAGCAAGCCTTGTGCCGCTATCATAGCCGCAAGGTTCACGCCCGAAGCCTTGAGGAAGGCGACCTTGTTCTTCAGCGTGTTCAGTCTGCCAAGAATTCAAACAAGTTGACGCCAAAGTGGGAAGGCCCCTATCGGGTAATACGAGTCACCAGGCCCGGCGTAGTCCTCCTGGAGACCGAAGAAGGCATTCCGGTGAACAACTCCTGGAATATCGAATATATTTGCAAGTTTTACCCATAGGGCGCGGTTGCCGGGAGCTCCGGCAACCCCCTTTTGTACTAGCCTTGCCGTCAAGGCATGTAACCCTATGTACAGAGCCAGGCGCAGACCCTGTGCACAGTCGGATAGTTTTTAGCATGTACAATTCCCTGCTAATTTCCATGTATATATATATATGTATGCATGCCATGCTTGCCCAGGATATTGTGCTACCTTAGATTCTAGCAGGTACTTGGGAACCGTCAAGGCTCCGTGCCCCTGTCATCTCCCCCTTTCAGCCACTGTGACAACGCTCCAGCAAGAAATTGAGAAGACTACCCGACACGTCGTCCCTAATGACCCAACTAGATAAAGTTCATCTCCTGCCCATTCATGTTCGTAACTTGTGACTTGTGCGTTAGAAAGCCTCGCCACTCTGATTGTACTTAGGTGCTCCCATCCCCGACTCGAACGCTGCTTCGGCCGGGGTGGTTATAGTAACCTTTGGCAAAAAGAGGTTGTCAGGGGGCTGGAGCATGCGTGTGTAACCCGGCAGATGTGATTCTCCGGCAGGCACAGAGGGCGTCGGCAAGATAGCTTGCCGGGGAGACTCATTTATTTTTATTAAAGGGACGTTTCACCTCTACACAAACGTTTACGTGCATGAGTTCCCAACAAAAGCTCATCTTTTTCATTGATATGCTGATACAAGTACAGATGTTACAGAACATAAGCATGGGCTCGGAAGATTACATTTTCTAGAAAGTTAAGATTCGACAAGTGCCTATAAATTGAGAAAAAGGTAAGTGCCTCGTAATCCTCGTTCTTGCCCCTTTCCCCCCAGGTATGGCAGACGAAGAAAGGTGACATGCATGGGGAATGGGACGATGGAGAGCTTGGCGGGGAAGCCCGTCAACCACCGACGCCAGAGCCAGCAGGACGCGGAGCAGATTATGGTGCTACCAGTGATGGTCAGCCGGAGTCGGAGTCATCGTCCTCCCGCCCGCTGTCGTCATCGTCGTTGGCGCTGTCCTCCTCGCCACTGTCGTTCGAAGAGGAGCTTTTGTCGTCAGTGAAACTCTCCACGCAGCACCCTAAGCAGATTCCTGAGCTCCCGAAGACCTTGACGGAGAGCATGCCATTCTCCATTAACTTAAAATGGAGAACGTGCCCCTTCGACAAGCTGTGGGCGTGTGCAAAAGTTTTCCACCCGCAGCGGAGGTACATGACGTGAGGGCGCGAGAAGCCAACATTGACCCACGTGCTGCCATTCCCGCAGCCCCTCATGTGTAGCCTGAAAGTCTGCGGCGGATCTTGCTCCATCACCCGTGTGAAAGGGGTAGGGAGACGGAGATGGCCGCTCACACGCTTGTATAGGCGGATGAATAACTCGAGGGGCTGGTCTCCGACATGGCCGTCCATTGGAGGAGGGGCCGCTAGCGGAAGCGCAGCCGGCGTGCCGCCCTGTCCTCCTATTCTCTGAGCACCGGGGCGGCCTCGGCCTCATCCTCTTCCTCTCCCCCTCATAGCAGGCTCCACCGCCGGAAGCTCTGGGGGAGGACGAGCGCGCTGTCGAGAAGAAGCCCTCATCACAGCCGTCGAAGCGCCGGTGCGCCCTCTCACCATGGCGAATGGAAGAAAGATGTCAAGCAGGAGGAGGAGCGAAGGATGAGTGTGGAGAGACACCATCCCTCTCCCTTTTTATAGAATAGCAAGGTCGGAGCCTGGCCACCCAGCCCAAGGGGCGGTCGCCCCGCACGACCAATACGACCTCCTGAAGTACAGGGAATTGGAACCGACCCGCTGCCTCAATCAGCGACGCCTAGTTTTCTGCCTCAACGTTAATGCCCACGTCCACCGCCTGCCATTCCCAAAGCATGCGGGACATGTGGCGAGCGAGTCAGAGGCATGGGAACAGCTGGGGCGACCGTTTTCCACCCTGTGATCGTGGGGTGTGGCGCCATGCAGGCTGCGACCCGAGTCCACTTAGTAAATGAGTAGCGCCCCTGCGAATCCCTCTTTTTTAATAATAAGGGAAACACAGGCCGCCTCTTTACTATCAACTGCGGGATTACGCAAGCATGTTGAGGCCATCCCACGCACGACCCCCACGCCACGCGCTCGACGTGGATCATGGGGAAGCGCAACTACCGAAGAGATCGTGGAGGATTAAGTTCCTGCCACGCGTGCCCGCACACTACTTTGGGCCTGGCCCAACTACGCCTTGCGCTTACTTGTGGCCCAGGCCCAGGGGATCCTGTCGGTGTACAAAAGTACGGGCTCTTTTGTACCCCTTACTTGTGCACGGGCAGTTGTAGCCACACCTGTGCCCGGGTCCGGCAGGACAACAGAAGATAAAATACAAAAGACTACCATGATAGATACTCGAAGAACAAGGAGCAGGAGGCGAGCTAGACCTCCCCCGGCAACATCCTTGCCGGGGCGACATGCGCAGCACCAGCAAGCCCACCACCCTTGGGGCTGAGAGCTCTGACACCATCGACAACATTAAGACCAAGATCTGAGAACGCATGCTTGGTAGCATGCAGGTCCTCATAAAGATTGACAGCCCACGGGTCCACGTGGGACCAAAAGACAAAGACCCCCAGCAAGACCCTTGTCGGGGATGACTCCAAGGCCCCCGGCAAGCCTTGTCGGGGACAATCGCTGGGCCGCGGCCAAACCCGCGCCCGGCAAGGGTTCGCCACCTCACCACCACTCCAGTGCGACGATCGGCGTGCCAACTAAGTAGACGCCTGCGTGGCGGCATGCAGATCTTCGTGGAGGATTTACCATTGCGCCAACACAGCAACTAGTTAGCCAACGTGGCACCTCATGCCTCGTCAGCCTGGATGCGTGTCAAAACAAGGAGGAGCGGCGACGAACGGGGTGGCTTCCGTTGACGGGACGGGATGGCAACGCATTAAATGCGTTTGTCCTACAGTATCGAGCGATAAGCTCGTACACTGTAGCTTGCCACCTCCTGTGTGCCACTTTAGAAACCCCTTTACGTATAAAAGGAGGCCCAAGGTATACAGAGAGAGGATTCAGACTTTTGGACCGTGCTCGCATCGTAGCTAGTTCAAAAGCTCAAGAACACATATACCGAGACAAGCAGGACTAGGGTATTACGCATCTTTGCAGCCCGAACCTGGGTAAAATCCCCTGTGTGCTAACTGCTAGACCTGCTCTTCGTGCAGCTAATCCCCCGCCGAACATAGAAGGGATCCTTGTGACCCCATAGGTGTTCCTTTCCCCGATAGATTGAATAGGGGACAAACCCCTAGCTGCATGGTTTACTTTCCCTTGCTTCGATTGCAGAGTAGGATTTAGGGAGGATCTTGGAGGTCCAATAACAAGGAAATCTCATATCCGGGAACCAACTTCCCGCCAGGAAAGAAGGGAGCTATATATAGGCCCCACTCGCTTAATCCCGTTGAGGATCTCATGCAACATTCACAAAGTGTTTAGGCAGACAAAAATAATGGGGGTTCGGACCCCTGGATTTTTCAGACTGGTATGGAAGCTACTGACCGACTAGGAGTATTTCCTGGAGCAGCCTCGGAACCTCTGGAGCACCTAGAACATGCAACACAAGAACAACGTAAGCCCTCATATGAACACCACTCTGATGGCTTTGGGCTCTTTTGAAGGAAAAAACAAGCTCTAGATACTCACATAGAGAACCAACCAAATATAACCAAAATGAAGGACACATCACATGCAAAAATTAGAGCACTCTATGTATGACATGATCTAGCTACTTGTATGATAGCCCTCTTTATAGTGTGACTATCAAACTTATAATCCGCTCCCACCAAGAATGTTGACTCCAGTAGAACTAGGAAAATCACTCAACTACTTACCTTTACCTTGGGCATTCCGCTTTGAATTCGATGATGATGTTCATGCTTACCTCAAGCCGAAATCCTTCTCTAGATCACAATTGCTTGGTGAAGCTAATAAATCTACTCCCTAGTTTCAAATAGGAGTTTCCTTTCACTAAGCACATTTTCACTTGTACATTCTAAAAAATGGACCACAGACTTTGCGCATATATCCTCCCGGAGTGCTTATCTTGAACTTGGTCTTCTCAACCTTGATGTCATCTTAACATGAGCTATTAAGGATTGCCTTTTCAATGTAAGGCCATGCATGACACCTAACCCACATATACAAAATGAGAACATAATAGACATGTTAGTTCACAAAGCGCGCTTCACAATTGTTTACCGTACCATGAGACTACCCGAACCCATGTGGTGCATCATTTATGCTTGTGTGTTGATCAACTGGAATCCAGTCATCAGACTTCATATTGGTCAACCTTTATCTTCACTTCATGCTCTATCTTCGTTTCTTGACAAAATGAACTCCTCACTTCACTTGAATATAAGTCTTTTTTAGAGCATCTACAGCCGGACTTTGCAAATCCGGCCCCTCAAACGCCCGCAGACGCGCCCGGGCGCGTACGTGGGCACTGACCGGGCACGCCTCATATTTCCTTCTTCACATCCAACTCTCTCATATTCATCCCTTAAATTCATACAAAATCATGCACAATATATTTCTACGTACTACGTTCTATACTACTCATATTTCATCGTCGCCGGAGATGGCCTGAGTCGCCTGCGCCAGAGCCGGAGCTGCAACCGCCAGCGCTGGAGCCTAAGCCTCCTGGGTTGGAGCCTGAGCCGCGTGCGCCGCAGCCTGTGTCGCCTCCATCTGCTGCTGATGAAGACGCCTGGCCTCTTCAGCTGACTCCAAGAGGATGGAGTTCACGATTGCGTGCTGCTCCGGCCACACATCCACGTCCTCCTGCATCTCCGGCGCCTCCTCCTCCCCCATGTCCAGCGGTGGCTCCTGCTCCTCCACATCTTCCTTGTCCACCTCATCCTCCTCTTCCTCCTTCATCTCCTCCTCCTCCTCGAAATCCTCCTCCTCGAAATCCTCCTCCGATTCCAGAGGTAGCCCCGCTTCCCTTCAGATCCGGACCTGTTCAAGGAGGAAGAGACGGTGCTCAATCATGTAGTGGCGGCGGCATGGGGGCATGGCTACTAGGTGGATGGGTGGAGTGGAAAGTGGCGGCGGCGACAGACAGGAGGAGGAAAATGTCGATGGATGGTAGGGTTTCGGTGGCGCCGGTCGACTTAAATAGCCGGGCAATGCACTACATGACCCGCCAGAGCGGCGCTACACGGTGGCGGACGCGGCGTCCGTCAGACCGCCGGGTTTCTGGGCATTTCCGTGTGGGGCCATGCCATCAGGCCGACGTGGCGGGCATGCCCGGCACACCCGGGCGCCCCATATTTGGGTTGGATATGGGGGTGCCGGTCAGCCTGGGCGTTTGAGAGGTCTGTCTGGGTCAAAAAATCATGACTGGGCAGTGACCAGGCGGCTGGCCCGGGCGTATGAGGCGGGTTTGAAAGGTACGGTTGTAGATGCTCTTAGAGATTCCAATATGGACTACATACGGAGCAAAATGACTGAATCTACATTTCAAACTACGTCTATATACATCTGTATATAGTCCATATTGAAATCCTTATAAAGACTTATATTTAGAAACGGAGGGAGTAAATTTGATTATTTATGGTTGTAAATAAGTAAGGTGTTTTGCCTCACAGTAGATAGTTAGAAAAAAAGCTAGGGGTATTTATTTGTTCAAACTTCGAAGGCTTTATAAGAAATTAGGAGGATTCAAATTTGTAGACAATTTCCTAAGGATTTTCTTTATTTGCACTATGTTTTATAGGATTTTTCCTCCCACTTAATTTTGTGAAAAAAGACTTTTTTTAGGGGGAAAATACCTTTGTTTTAAATGTTCAAACTGCCATTGAATGAACCTGTAGCATTGAAAGCATAACATTGTAATTATGTGTTTTGAGTCTTTTTTAGCAAAACTATTTTTTAACCTTAGGCGTTCATTTGCTCTTCTCTTTCTTGCCGACGCTTCTCCTCCCTTGAGTCCTTCTTGGTAATCATGCCCTCCACGGTTGCGATCAAGGTGATCGATGCCGCATCCTGCTTGTCCTCCTTCTTGGAGTTGGTCTTCCCCCGCGGCCGAGGCTTCTTGCCGTCCCCAACCTCCTCCACGGCTTGCTTCCCACCACGCGACTTGAGGGCGGCATATTGCGCCTTGAACTTCTCCTCGTCTTTGATCACCCTAAAGCAATGGGAGAGGTTGAAGCACTTGCCATTTGTGTTGGACCTTGATTGCATCCAAAGCTTGAAATGCCTACAAATGTATTTCATGCAAGCATATTGACAAAATGATATGCAAAACGAACATGCAAGCATAAACTTGATGGCACAAAAAGAGGGCGGCTTGCTAGCATACCATGTCTTGCATGCCGATGCCGCTCACGGGGCGGGCCTTGACGCTCTCAAGAGTGGTACAAAACTTGTTGCACTCTTGTTGGATCACCCTCCAACGCTTCGTAATGGACACCCACCCGCGCACGCTTACAATTTGGTACGGTGGAAACTTCTTGCGCTCATGGAATTCACGGTGGACACGAATCCAGAAGGTTGAATGCTTTTGTTCGGCGCCCGCCTTGGGGTCTTGCCCAATGTCTCTCCAACACTCGCAAAGAAGCTTGTCCTCGGCCGCCATGTATGCCTTGGTCCGCTTGCTCTTGTGCTTCGACTTCGGCCCGGCGGCTTGGTTGGCGAGCTCGTCCTCGAACAAAGGCACCCCTTCGATGTCGCACTTGTCCTCTTCCTCTAGCCCGTAGTCCTCCGGGAACTCATGGTTGAGAGGGAAGCCGTCCAGGTCCAGGCCGATGTGATCACGCATGAAGGCGGATGATCTTCATTGAAACCAGCGGACGTCGTGAACGCCCCTCAGCCATCCTGGCTTTGTGTCTCGTCGGGATCGAAGCCAGTGGCCTGCGCGCCACCCTCGAAGATCATGGTCTGCATGTAGTCGTCGTCGCTGGCGGCCGGCATTCCGTCGAACAGGTTGCGTGCGCCCGACAGCTGGTCGGCTGGAGTCTGCCGCGCGCGTTTCCTCGCGCCTCCGACTGACGAGCCAGCGGCCACCGGTGTGGCGTTGAGGTCGATGGGCGCGGGCGCGGGCGTGGAAATCGCGACCACACTCACCTCGTGCGAGCACTCCCCCGAGAGGCGGGAGGCCTGCGGGGAAGCTGGGCACCGGGTGCAAGCCGACGCGCGGGGCGAGTCGGGCAGCATCGTCCGAGGGAAGGCGGATGAGCCGGTGCTGACCGCGGCGGCCACTGCGGCGTTGACGATGCCGTGCTGGCTGGGGTTTAACCCCATCATGTAGAGCGCCTTCCTCGTTGCCGTCACGACGCGGGCGTTGGTGACCCGCTGTTGCGCGGCGGCTGCCGCGATGGCTTCATCCCTCGCGTCCGCTGCGTGCCTCCGGTCCTTCCTCTTGGCGACTCCTTTGCCCGCTGTTCGGGCATCAGCACCTTCTTCGGCTTCGGCGCGGCGGTCTTGCGGGGGGCGCGAGGCTTGCCTTTGCCGGACGAGGCGAGGGAGGCGAGGCCGACGGCGGCGTCGAGGTCGAGGTCGTCGTCCATGACGAGCGTGGGGCGGGAGCGCGCGCGTGCGAGAGGGTTTTGGGGAGAAATGGGAGGAAATGATGGTGGCTGTCACCGACCGACGAGCCCGTGAAGAGGAGTAGGCGCACGCGCGTCCGTCTCATGTCCGCGCCGACGTAAATCCGGCTCAAAATTAGGCCGAAAATGGGTCGCCAGGCGGACGCCAAGCGAACGCGCGTTCGTTCAGGTCAGCACCTCGGGCCGACTTTTATGTCCGCGCTGATCCAAACGGTCGGCGGCGGACGAAATGAGTCGCCCTATTAAAATTGCTCTTAGATCCTGATTTCAAGCCAACAATAACAAACGTAGACAAAGGGGACAATCTACTCCACCAAGTAGCACATGGGAGCGAAATATGACGATGGCATCCATCCAAGGTTCCGCTCCCAATCCTGCAACGGATCTCCGTGTCAGCAGGGCCCCCATCCCCTTTCCCCTGCACGGCGCCGGTGGCATCAGTCTCACGAGAATAAAAATCGCATCAAATGCCATGTCCAGATGCAAATGCCCCCTTTTTTTTCCCATTTGCCTTTCCCCCTCAAAATCCTCCTAAACCCTTTTCTTTCCCTCTCCTCGCCTTTCCCCATCACCACTCACCCACTCCCCCCTCCTTCTCTATCTACCTCCTTCCGCCTTTTTCACGCCCGTTGCTCCCGCACGCTACTCGCTCCTCACTCCATTTCTCTCACTTCGCCGCCACTCCCACAGGCCTCTCTCTCTCTCCCCCCTCCCCCTTACAGCTACTAGATTCTAGAAGCCAACAAAAACAGACGGGGGCGAACCAGAAAAGCAAAACCCCAAGTCACCACTGTCAGTTCTCTCCCTCTCCCTCTCTCTCTCTCTAGATCTGCGCGAGCCTCGGTTTCCGCGATCGCTGGCTGCGGCGGTTGCTCCTGCAGCCCTGCCGCGCCGTCTCGTGCTGCTCCCGCGCGCGCGTGTGCTCGACCGGCCGATGCTCCACTAATCCGAGGCCGGAGGGAGCGATGCGGGCGGGAGGCGGGTACCTCGGGCGGGCGGGGGGTCGGGTGCTCCTCCCGCTGCTGTTGATCGCCACGACGGTGGCATTGCTGCCGCGGGCGCTCGCCCTCACCGACGCCGCCGACGGTAAGCGCCCCCCCTGGTTGCTGCCTTTGCTCTGCTTGCTGGCTCTGGCTGACGAATTGGTTTCCGAGCCGGTTTGAACGGGATGTGCTTGCTTTGCTTCGTTTGGCTCTACTGTTTGTGCAGCGATTGTTCGGGGGGAACGGACGATTTGTCGGTGGAGGGGAGGGGGGCGTTAATTTTCATGCAGTGCTGCTGCACCAGTGGTTGGTGAGAAATGTGCTGGGTTTTGGTTCCGCCGATTGGTTCAGCTTGGTGCAGCAGACTGGTGAGGGGTGGGGGTGTGGGTTTGTGCCGTATTTCTGGATGTCATGTCGTCACTGAATTTGTGTGTGCCTGTCCGTGGAAGCAACGATGTGATGATATCAGACAATTCGGATGTCGATGTGGAGAGTGGAGGCTGAGAGCGATGTTTTTGGTCCTGAGGCAATGTGGTGCCATGTTCTGCAGACTACCATCATTGTCGATGCCAATTGGGGAGATACGTGTCTGCTTTCAGTTAGGAGTTGGTTGCGGTGGAAAAAATGCAGGATAAAGGCGTGGAAGATTGGTTAGGTTGCTTACCGTGGATGCGAGCTTTGATCTAACTTGCGCTTGCAGTCCCTCGTCGCCGATAGTTAATGCCAACATGGGTCTCAGTGGTAGAAAGCTGTGATGTAAAATGTGGCTAACTGCGCGAGTATTTTCTAGAGAAATGGTCTTAATAGCTGTTTATAGTACAATGCTGGATTGCGTCTCCAAGTACCTGATTTGGTTGTTCCTTTTACACAAGTGGCGCTGTACTTGCAAATGCAGTTGCAATTTATTTAGTATGTGAATCTATATTTTATGCCTACCGATGTTACAAAGCATTTTGTTTCTTGCTAATGGCTTGTTTGTCCTTCCATTTTTTGAATGCAGTTTCTGCTATAAATGGATTGTATGTTGCACTTGGGTCACCAGCTCTTCCTGGATGGACTGCAAATGGTGGAGACCCCTGCGGTGAGAAGTGGCAGGGTGTTGTATGTATTGGCTCAAATATAGACGCAATGTACGTCAATTATTCTTTAAATTCCTTTCCCTGGTAGAACTTTATATTTTGGGCTTTTATCAACTCATTATCTGTAGAAATTTTATTGCTGCAACGATGGGAGGACAGCTGGGAAGCCTAGGGAACTTCACAGCTATAACCACAATGTAAGGGCCTTCATCGTCAATTTTATTCCCTCACTCATGTTTGATAGTTGTATCATCTAATTATTCTGTCATATATTCCATGGGTGTTTGAGAAAAAAAACTATGTTCCATGGGTGAATTAAGAACTTCTAGGGGTACATGTAATTATAGGCAGAAGTTATGTTGTCCTCTTATCCCGATTGAGCTTTTTGAGTATTTACTTACATTTTTTGTAGAAATCTTAGCAACAACAAAATCACCGGAACTATACCAGATGATCTACCTGTTACACTGCGGAATCTGTAAGTTCTGTTCTTACTTTGTGCAGCTCCTTGTTCAAAAAATAAATAAATTGTGCAGGTCCTTTAAGTGTTTCTGATTACATAACGAGATGATCTTTTTCTGTTTCTTGCTGCGCAGTTTTCTCTCGGACAACCAACTCACTGGAAGCATCCCCATGTCGCTATCAAAACTTAACAGTTTAACAGCCATGTAATTTATTATTTTCCCTGTAATTAAAAGAGCCACATATTACTTTCCTCTGCAAGCTGTCTCACTCAAGATCTGTCATTCCGTCTTTTCTCAGGTCACTCAATGATAACCATCTCGATGGACAACTACCAGATGCTTTTGGCTCCCTTGTTGGACTTATAAACCTGTAGGACTAACATATTTCTCTCTCTTTTTTGTTACTCGCCCTTAATCTTCATTCAGCTTGCTGATTACATTTGAGCTTTTATCGCAATTCACAGGGATATTTCTTCCAACAACTTCAGTGGTCCATTGCCAACTTCTTTGGGAAACCTGTCATCACTAGTTACGCTGTATGTCTAGCCTACAATTTCTTTCTTGCATTTTTCCTTTTTGGCTACTTTCTTTTTACATTTTCTAATAACATGCTATTTCACAGGCGAATGCAAGATAATCAACTATCTGGGACCCTGGATGTGTTGCAGGGTCTTCCCCTCGGTGATTTGTATATCCACATTCTCTTTGCTGATTTACTTATATTAGCACATCAAATAATTGACAATGTTAAAAAGGGCAGCCCCAGTGCATGTAGCTCCCGCTTGCGCAGGGTCTGGGAAATAATTGACAATGTTCTGTTTATAAAATCAAATATTTGATCAGTTAATTGTTGATTTTATAAGAACCTGATTGCTAAACAGAAACTTTCTTTCGGTCATTGTATAGACATTGAATTTGACTGCAATTCGATATAATTCTGGACTTGCGTGCAAGTATGGCACACAGTTTCTGCCTTATTTAGCATAATCAACCTCGAATTTCCTCAGTCAAGGCTGTACAATTCCCCCCGCAAAAAAAGGGCTGTACAATTCCACATACTTAAACAATGTATATGTCAGTTACACACTTGGCTCTGTATGTACAATATGTAATCAATTACAAAAAATGTAACAATATTTTTATTGGTTAGAAGGAACAGCTCACTGGATAAGTAGTTTTGCATCTCTTATTTGAGCCCTTTATATATTGTACCTCCAGTTCTCCTCTGTGCTCCAGTTGTTTATCAGGACAATGGTATCTCAGTATTTTGTTTCTTTCCTACAAACCGTTCTACAAAACAATAACCAGCCAGTACCATCTTTCATGCAATGCAGTTGATTTTTGTGATTAATAAAGAATATTGATGTCAATCAAACTCTTAACTGTCGATCCAGTTTGCAATACAGATCATTGATAGCTTTGGTTTTTGTAATGCATACAAATATATCCGCTTTGTTGTGATAATTTATTTCTCTTTTAACAGAAATATAGAGAACAATTTATTTTCTGGACCGATTCCTCCAAAGCTACTCAACATACCAAATTTGAAGTAAGAAACATTTTCCCTATTTCAGGTTTATTGGTGTCTTCTACAATTTCACATTGTTCTTGTATCTATATAAAGAATATTTCCTGCACTCGATACTTACACAGCTTATCAAGCAACTAATTATTTTTCCTACAGAAAGGATGGGAACCCATTTAATACCAGCATTGCTCCTTCCACGTCACCCTCTTCAACACCGACAGGCCCTACACCGACACAAACACCATCATCTCCTTCATCCCCTTCAGGAACTCCTTCATCGTCTAATACACCCTCGAGCTCTTCTAGTGGATCCACAGCTCGAGACAGCAGATCATCCTCCGGGAAACACAAGTCTTCAACCCTAAGGACCGTTGGATACGTTTTTCTTGCCATTGTGCTGTTCATAATTGTTGTGCTGCTGGTAATCTTTTGCCTGTCCAAGTACCAAGAGAGACAGAGACATGATTATACAACAAGTCAGGTGGGAAGGGTGCACCAAAGAGTTGAAGAGCCTAAAGTCAAGCAAGCTTCAGCACAGTCAAGGAACGACGTTAAAAAAGGTCTACTTTACTTACCTTTCTGTTGTATAATATATATGTTCTACTCTGTTATTTATATTGTGGTATATGATGTTTCATTAACAGGCTCAGCTGGGGTTCCTGACAGGAAGCCTGTTCGTGAAATAAATTTGGCCATACCAGGTACAGATACTTGTAAATCTGACCACTAGTTCATACTGTAATATTGTTGACCTGTTTAAGTCCAAATGTATAATGTAATTTATCAACTGCTGGCAGCTGCTCTGGAGAAGCCTCCTGAAAAGAGAGAGGAGCGTGTAATTAACTTGGAGCGAACAGAGTCGGATATTTTTGCTGTGGAACCTCCGCCACCTCCACCGCCGCCGCCGCCGCCACCACCAGTGTCCCCACCACCACCTCCACCACCACCGCCGCCGCCGCCAGTGTCCCCACCACCACCTCCTCCTGTTGAAAAAGTGATTGTTAATCCTATTGTTAGGCCAGAAAAAAGAGCTAGCACCCCACCAAGGGCAGGTCCCTCGACATCTGCAACATCCTTTTCTGTTGCAACACTTCAGCAATATACAAATAGTTTCGGAGAGGAAAATTTAATAAGAGAGAGTAGGTTGGGAAAAGTATATCTGGCAGAACTTCCTGAAGGCAAAGTATGTACAATGTATTCTTCATTTACTCAAGAGGATTTTATGCTTACTGAAATGCTGTCCTCATCTTGTTTTATCCTATACAGTTACTGGAAGTTATGAAGATAGACAATGCCAATGGAAGAATACCAGTAGATGACTTTCTAGAGCTGGTTGCGTGTATATCAGATATTAGACACCCTAGCATCCTTGAGCTTGTTGGATACTGTGCAGAATATGGACAGCGGTTACTTGTTTATAACCACTTCAGTAGAAAAACACTACATGATGTGTTACATGAAAGAGAGGATCTAGATAGTGCACTGTCTTGGGGCGCCCGTCTCCAGGTTGCTCTTGGTTCAGCAAAAGCCTTAGAGTAAGCTGCATTCTACTTCAAAATACCTTTTCACGAATGATTAATTTAGCTTGTTAAGGGGCTGCCTTCATATTTAAAATCAATGCTCTTCTTGCAGGTATCTCCATGACACCTGCGAGCCTCCAGTAGTGCATCAGAATTTTGAGCCAGCCAATGTGCTTCTTGATAATAGATTCTCAGTACGTGTTGCTGAATGTGGACTGTCTGTATTGACGTTGTCAAGTTCTGTTACACAGGTAACCTCAAGTGTTAGTTGTAACTCTTGTGCTTAGGGTGTTTTAGCCTTTTTTGTAACCAAAAGATCTACAACATTGATTAAAAAAAGAAAATTTACCATGTTTACTTACAATTTGGAACTGTATGTTTTGTCAAGATCTTAATCCTTTAGTCCTGGTCTATCTGACAATGAGTTCATGGAGGATAGCAACTTCTCTTATGTAGAAAAACATGGCACCCCAGTTCTATTACTAGAATGAAACTTGTAAACAAGATCTGTTTCAACAGTACAGTACAAATTCCGAGTCTCGAAACACCCAGTCGTTAACTGGTTGAAATCCTAACAAATTATCCCAAGTACTGACCAAAATAATTAGACATGATTTGCTGAAGCATCACTAGACTTCATGAAGTATCATTTTGTTTTCCAGTGACCTTCAGAAACGAGCCATTGCCCCACAGTTGTTCAGTTGATTTCCAGCTTCATCGTGCATGAACATACTTACATATAATTATGGAGATAATATAGAGCTAGCAAAACTGTGAGCCCCTGACATTGACAGCTATTAGGTCTAGTCCAACAATTTCCTTACAACTAGCTAGTTCTCTCTACATCTTTAGCTATTTTATGGCATGAAAGGCAATTGGAAAACAAAAGGAAATTTGACTTGATCTATATTTATGGATTAATTATCTAGCAGTTATTCTTGCTTCTGCATTTGTTTTAGGGGATTCTTGCTTCTGTACTTCGGTGACGTGTGCAAATGAATCTGAAACCTATAATATATGGGTACTCACAGTTGCGTTCCTTTTGATTTCAGTTGTCTGGTCGCATGCGGGCACTACTAAATTACGAGGCACCTGAAATCCAGGAATCTGGAACTTTTACTGATCGAAGTGATGTTTACAGTTTCGGTGTGGTGATGCTAGAACTTCTTACTGGTCGTAAACCATACGACAGGTCAGTGATGCAATGTAATTTGCAGTGCTCAATCAGGATCCTTTTTTAAATGTTTTTACATCATGCACCTCCACAAAAAATGCGGCGTTCTGATGCACCTATTTGTTATTTTCTTAAAATATGCAGTTCTCGTCCGCGACATGAACATCATCTTGTTAGATGGGCCCAGTCTCAGTTTCATAACATCGAATCACTAACAAAGATCGTTGACCCTTCTATTCGTGGAGAGTGTTCTGAGAAAGTGTTGTCTCGTTTTG
Source organism: Triticum dicoccoides (assembly GCF_002162155.2). NCBI lineage: Eukaryota > Viridiplantae > Streptophyta > Magnoliopsida > Poales > Poaceae > Triticum > Triticum dicoccoides. Next base: position 218,911,023 of record NC_041391.1, read on the forward strand.
TCGACATCATCAGTCGTTGTATTCCGGTAATTCAATGCTTCCATTCCTTCTTAGCTAAGCTGTACTTTCGAAGCACAAGACATGATACAATATGTGCTGCTTTGTTATAACTAGCACATCCTTCAGGTTTTTGTTGCTCAGATTTTTCTTTCCAATATGAATACTTGGGGTAAAAGCCATTATTTTCTTGGTGTCCTATAAACTTGTTCACTATGATATTCCGGTTTTATTTAGCTCGTTTCCGAGGACAGCAATATAATAAGATGATTTTATTGAGCATGTGGCTGACCCGAAATTTCTTATGCAGCCGGAACCAGAATTCAGGCCGCCAATGTCTGAGATTGTCCAAGATCTAGCGAGTATCTTAAACGCTGCTGGTGAGGAATCAGAGTGATAAGCAAAATCAAGGATGGGCAATATATATCGAACGTTGGCGGCGGCGCAGCCAGTGAAGTATATTCAGATGAAACATCTAGCACATTCTGGGGAAACCCTGTCAATATTTTTATTGGACAACACCGTCAACCAGTGTACATGCTGATTTGGAGCCAGAAAGGAGGTAGTGGTACAGCCCCCTTTTGGGGAGGAGGGAGGACATACGGGGATTCTCGTTGTTCCCGGGCAGAAGATCCTTGTATTCTAGGCTTCTAGCCATGATTGTATGAGGTGTATCTCTAGTAACCACCTATAATTTTGGATAGTTTTTTTAACTTATTACCTTGAAGTTAGTGATGTTCGTACGTTTCTCTGCATGCCCGGGTCTCGTCTATCTATGAAGACAAAAGAAATGTTTTTTCTTACTCTGTAGTTTTAGAACTCTTAATGCTGTTGTAGTATGGTATAGATGCTGTGCAGGGGCAAATGAAGTCCCTCACTTGACATGCATGCTGTTCCTAAATATTTGTCTTTCTAGAGATTTAATAAGTGACTATATACGGAGCAAAATGAGTGAATCTACACTTTAAAATATTCTATATACATCCGTATGTGGTAGTCCATTTAAAATCTCTAAACAGACAAATATTTAGGAACGGAGGGAGTAGATTCTACTCTGGAGGCAAAAGTACCCAGTCCACAAACATCGCTCACATGCACCTTTTGCTACAGTAAAATTAAAAAAAGGTTAAAAAATCCTGAAATTTTTTGTCAACAAACATTGATGGTCACATCAAAATCAACAAAATTGAGGCTCCAAAATGCTTTAAAAAACAGTTTCTTTGGAGCATGATTTTGCTTTTTTCCTCTAAAAATGTCATTTCATCACAAAAATTGACATGCATGTGAAACACACATCAATGTTTGTTACCAAAAAAATTCAGATTATTTTTTGAAAATTTTAAACAATTTTTTGATATTACTACATCAAAGGGTGCATGTGAACTCGGAGCTCACATACTCCATGTCGGAGTTCATGCAAAGATGGTAATAGTTCTAAAACCACATATGCACGTCTTCTGGCTATGGATGATGAATAGTGCTTGGTGTGATATTTTGTTTGCAATTTCTTATGGCAATGTGTAAACCAACTTTATCGAAAGGAATGACTATATTAAGAGTAAAAGAATGTGTCAAGTTCAAAACTAAAAAAATCTTCTGGTTATGGCCTTTTGGGTAATGAATGGTGCTTGATGTGATATTTTATTTGCATTTTTTATGGTAATGTAGCCCTCGTATGTTAGATTGCTGTGGTGTAAACAAAGTTTGTCAAAAGGAACGACTATATTAATAAAAGTTAAAAAAATGCATCGCAAGAGAAAGTAAAAAAATGTGTTACACCCAAAATTAAAAAGAGCAATGAGCCTCTTTTCTCTTTTTTTGGTCTTAGGCCTTTTATTTTAACAGCATGTGCCTTTTTCCTCACTTTTTCCTCTCTTTTTTTCCTCTCAGAGTGGCAGCTGATTGCATCCGTGGAGGCGAACCAACGACAGGCAGCCCGGTAGATAAGCAGGGTGCATCTTCCCACCGCGGGCAATATGGGACAAAAGCTTTTCAAAACTATAACATGCACCCTCCGCAACATGGACCAACTCGGTACGCAGGGGACACGACACACAATCCGGCCCACGTGAAGTCTCGGTATAAAGGAAAAATGAGTTATTTATGTGAAATCACTAGTTAAGGAGCACTCCCCGCAATGATTAGTCGCGGAGCGCTTCCCGCTTGTCAAGTGTCGCGCGCGGAGCGCTCGTGAGACTTTTCCGGGACGCTCCGCGTGCAACACTTGTCACATGCACGACCACTCCTGTGGTTTTTGGTTTTTGGTTTCCCTTTATGATTTTTACTTTTTTCACTTTAGTCCTTGTACTTTTAATGTTTTGTAATACATTTTTGATCTGTTTTGAGATCTATTTCTCTCTGGTGTGGCTAAACCGTCGCCGCAGACTGTTCTTTCTTTGCCGTCGTCTCCGGCCGTCGCATCCGCCGCTCTTGTCGTGTGGTTACAGCGGCCCTCGTCGCGCCCGCCGCGCTTGTCGCCTGCCCTTACGGCGGTCCTTCTTTAGCATCGACCGCGCTTCCCCATTCGCGATATCATCGTTCCCTACTAGTTGCCTTCGTGGGTTTCCTGTTTCCCTTTTAGTTTCTCTTTTTGTTCCCATTATATCTCCGGGCTATGGAGATTTATGGGGTAGTTACGGGTGGGGGCTACCAACACTATTAGATGTGAAGTTTCAACTCGGTTTGTGGAATTAGTTCTTGATAATCATTGTGTTCTTTGCAGGTATGGCCTGTCCTTTTTGCCGTATGCCGGGTGGCCCGTGTTCTTCTGTTGATTCTTCTGTAGATGTGTTCACTGTGGTTCTGGATCGGCGTTGTTCGAGTCGTGTTGTAAGAATAACATTTTATATTTGATCAACTTTTGGCATACACCCTTATTTCTTTAGTTCTGCTGTTGCTATTTTGAAGGGAAATTATTCTAGGTATTCTTTTTTTGATCATGATCATTCGTTTTTGCAGTATATTCCATGCAGTGTTAGAGCTCATCTTGCTCGTTACATCGAGGAGTGTAAGGCTTTAGCCATAAGTAGGGGTGACAGAGATACTGATCTTGCTCTTCACTCTAGTGAGGGTTTTTTGTATGGTGTTCTGTTTAGTCAAGGTCGGATGAGAAGCAAATTGCATGGTCCTTCCTGGGAAGATTTGGTCATTGATTATGGTTTTCGTCACCATGATAGAATGACAGTTAGGCTTGAGCACTATGGAACGTTGATTGGTGTTGACTTTTATCGGGGTGGAGATATGTTGTCTCCTTTACCTTTTGTTGGTAAGGTTTAATTTTAAGGAAGTGTTTAACTTGTTTTATTTCACATGATTTTTCTGTTACTTTGATCCTGTTTAATTTTATTTTTGTAGCTCTTGATGGTTTGAGCGACTCCGAGAAGCAACTTGTTGGTAGTTGTTATTGCACCCGTGGTGTTTTTCTTAATTATCGGCAGATGTATTTCATGACGTGCCAACTCTTTGATGATGAGTACATACCCTGTTGTCCTTTTGTTCACATGATTAATTCCATGAATGTTAATGGTCATCATATGGTCAGATTTATTTTCCATTATTTTTCTTTGTTTATGTTTATTTATTTATTTTTATTATTTCTTTTATTTCTAGTTTTTAATTTTTGGTTTATTTCTAATAGCTTGATGTTTTTGTCAGGTTATTCCTGGCATTGTTCTGAGAAGTTTGAAGGAGTTTGTGACATTTCCCAGGACCGACGTTTTAACTCTTGAAGTTACTTTGGTATCTCGTGATGATGATATATGTGTGAGCACTCCTTGTTGCTACTTCGTTGGCTTGGGTAATAGGATGATGTTCAAAAAGGAAGGATTTAGTGATTTTCTCCAAGCATCGTCTATTGAAGTAAACAACTTGGTGCTCATAACTTTCAAAGAGCGTGATGAGAAGCTTGTTATTATCTTTCATCTTCTGCCACAGTGATGCTAGTTATAGGCTTTGATCATAATGGATTTTGTTTAAAAATCTATGCTACAGTGTAATGTTATTTATATATGAACCTCAATGTTCATTTTTGCACTTCATTTATAGTAGAGGCATGGCAGTGCATCTCTTTTTTAGATTTTTTTGGGATGGATGTTGGTTAATTGGAGGCATAGTTATACATAGATTAGAGGCACCTGTGTGCCTTTGTTTTTTCTATGTTTCCTCTGGCATAGGTTGTAGAGACATGAATATCTGTGGAGCATCCAAGAGGCACGGGAGATCAAGCATGAATAGCTTGTACAGTCACGATGCATGTTACACGAGGCACGGGTGTTTGGGCATTAGAGTCACGTGAGTGTAGCCTGTATAGGCAGGAGGCACAGTTATAGATTGGTGGCACAAGTATAGGTTGGTGGCGGTCATGTGTGCGGAGCACGTAGGGTCACTGTGGTTTTCATGTGAGGCACGTGGATTGAGTAAACGCAGGCATGGAAGTGAAGTCATTAGAGACACGTTGGTGAAGTCACTACGGGCACGTTTGTGTGGCTTATGTTCTGGAGGCACTGGTATGAACCCTCTTGATGTACAAAACGTGTATATTTTATAGAGGCACGGGAGTTTGACAGGAGAGGCATCGGTGCGAATACTTTGTTAGAGAGGGTCATTTGCGTATGGCAGCTCAAGCACAAGTGTGAAGTCCCTAGTGTCACGGGCGTGTGGCACCACAAGCATGGTTTGGAATATATATTTTGAGAGCCACGGCATCCTACAGAACATAGGTACTTTGCACACAACAGTTTATTTTTGTGGCATCTTACAGAAACGAAGTTGTGTGCAATAAGCAAGGAAGTTGCGAATGGACAGAGCAGTGTTTGATGTGAAATGTGGTTAAACTAACCAAGTGCTTGTCCCTTGCATGTGTGTACTGAATGTTCTTCTGCAGTATTTATGAATTATTCATGCCAATGTTGAATAAGCATTTTACAGAAAAGTTAACAACGATACAATCACATATTCTTTGTAAATGGACGATGCATCTTGTGTAGGATAAATATGAAAATTATAATATAACATCGTGTCATATATTTATCCTTCTATAATTATGGATACAATATATGTTTTCTCAATACTAGGAGATAACTTACTAATTGCATTTAGACATGCAAAATGTATTACGCATTTGTACATGAGCACACCAATGTGTTCAAACGTAAAATAGTAATATACTACACACAGAACCTTTGAGCAACAACAATCATATTTACAACATAGGTTAGTTTAATGTAGGCATTTATTTTCTCGCAATTTACCAACAACTGTTTCCCTTCTTGTGCTTCCAGCCATTGGTAGATCCGTCGTCTTTGTTCTTACGTGGGCGGAGTCTTTCCGTCATTGGTTGTTGGTGGAGGTGACGTAGTCCGTTCTTGATGATTAGGATTCTACGGTATAACTCGTAGCTAACATACCCGTCTTTTGTTGCGTACTCAAGGTGTAGCGGGGATAGCGGCTTCCACTCCCAGAACTGGTGCTTCTCCTTTGGGAATGATTTCTTCATGTTCTTTTAGGAGGGGTCGGTGATGGCCGCTGCAAGGTCAGCCATGGAGTCCCTTTCTCCACTGCCCTTGATACAGAATTGCCTCTGGATGTCGACGTGGTACTCGTCTGGAATTTTAATCCATGCACGGGCCAGCATGGTCTTGTCGCTCCTGGTGTCGATGCTAGCGAAAGTTACCGCTTTGCGTTGCAGGAAGTCAAGTAACGTCTGGCTAAAAAGCACGGACACGGGGACGGAAAGACGGGGATACGGATACGGGAATACGGGATATGACATTTTCCAAAAATAGCCATTCGGGGATACGGCAAGTATATATAAAATAAAATAGAAATATGCCATGTAATATAGAGTTAAGACAGAAAATTAAAGAGAAATAGATCAAAATAAAGAATAGACTAGAGTACTGCCCCATTTGGTGTCTCTTTTATCAAGTGCTTGATCGATCCTCATCCCCCCATCTCATTGCAAGTTGCATCTTGCAAAACACATCAAACACAAATTGGCTACCAGCTGTGGCGCTTCCGGATGCCATGCCACTTGCTAGTTGCTACTCCCTCCGTCCGGAAATACTTGTCGCACAAATAGATAAAATTAGATGTATCTAGAACTAAAATACGTCTAGATACATCCATTTCCCCGACAAGCATTTCCGGACGGAGGGAGTACCTATCAACAAGTGTGCAGCAACACAAGTTGTTAAATTCAGAAATAGGCAGTAGCACTAGCAGGCTAGCAGCAGCAGCATCAGCCCAAGCAGCACAAGCGAGCAGCAACAGCATAACAAACAGCAGCAGCACAAGCAGAGAGGTAGCAACAACAAGTCAACAACAAGCTAGCAAGCATCCAGACCCAGTAGCTTAATCCCTTAATAATGGAACAAAATCTGAATCTGAAGAATAAAAGAGGAAGAGGTTGAAGAATGGAGAAGCTGCTGGGTTACCTACAGGCTACAGCTGCGAGGAGCTGAGGAGGCGAGGAGAGAGAGAGAGACTGGTGCTGGATGGAGGAGTCGCCGGCGCCGGCGGCGGCGAGTCCAGGTGATGGGAACTTCGATCCAGAAGGTGGCGGCTCCTTCTGTTCAAGCTGGGAGGCAGGGAGCAGCTCGAGCTGGGAGGCAGGGAGCAGCTCGTATAGAGACCCTGCAAAATAGGGTTACATATTGGGCCGTGGCTGGGCCGGGGGTGTGTTTTTGGGCCAGGCCGTATCCCTAACGTGTCCCCGCGTATCCCGGCGTATCCCAGTTGTTTTTTCTTTTTTTAATTCGAATTTCGGGGATACTCCAAAATTCGCGTATCCCGCCGTATCCCGCCGTATCCCCGTATCCCACCGTATCAAGACGGCAGTTCGGCGATTCCTGGCGTGTCCGTGCTTTTTAGACGTCTGGGAGCGCTCGGACATGCAGTAGTGGTATACAGGACATGCTCACACATTGCAAGTTGGATGACGGCGATCCCTTGTCGTATGTAAATGCTCTTACGTGTGTACTCGAGGTTGAGGCTAACAAACTTGTTCTCCTCCCCCTTCAACCATTCCTCGTACTTTTTGATGATTCGCTCCACAGTCTTTGGGTCGTTGGTGTACACCACTTCCAGCACGGTTGTACCGTGGGTAGTGATGTGTTCGGTGCATGTTGTTAGTTTCCCGTCGTCCATGGCCGCAGGTGTGCGTGCGGTGGTGAAATTGTTGCGGCCGGCGAGAAACAGATGAGGAAGACGATGGAAATGGACTCGGTGTAATGAAAGGGATCTTTAGTTTGTCATGCAAAAAATGTAACGGTCAAAAAGCAGTTGTTAGCCATCCGGCGGTTCCAGGGATAGATTTACGGAAACAGGCGTTTGTTGGATCAGTTTTTTTTAAATATTTTCAGTTATCTTGTTCAATTAAATGTTTTAATCGTCGTGTGCTGCCTACGTGGTTGATGTGTGCGTATTCCATCCTTGTTTGTGAATGTAGTCGAGTAACAGTGGAACACTCAGCAGAGTCATGGTCGTGCCTTTGTTGTCGAAACGTTTTTTTGGGTCATTAACATTGCTTAGTCAACGAGGCACTGTTGTTATGTTGTTTGGTGCACATTTGTAGGTTTAATTTTTTTTGGTGAAGTAAACATATTGTGCATTTGAAAATGGAGTCATGTTTCATGTTTAATTGAGATATGTTTCACTAAATGGTTTGAATAACTTTGATAACATGGCATTGCTATAGGTTTTGATTCAAAAAGTGATTCTTGATTTGTTTGATTTTTGAAATAGAGTTTAACAGAAATTTATTTGTTTTTGTTTTTTGTTTTTTGGAATTGTGATTTTTTCAAAGGTTAACCAGCTACTTGAGTGTCGATAAGAAATACATTTGTTCCAAAGGATCATTCCGACAGTTTAAACAGCTAGTTGAGGCTCCATAAGAGCTACATAAGTTCCAAAAGATCATTTCGATAGTTCAAGCAACCACTTGGTCCATAAATAGTTGCGTTACTTCCATTCTAATAAGCAAACTTATAGTAACTAGTGTTTTGCTCTTGGGAGGCACCATCATGAAACAGAACGATGATGGTTCCAACGGAAATCTAAGGAATGCGCTGAATGATGATGGACACAGAACGATCATGGCGCTCTTTGAAAGTGATCAGAACAATGTTCTTTTCAACAAAGGATGCAGCTGATATGAAGTCTATGAAAGAAGACTTTTCTATTACCATCCTGCAGTCATTTTTGCAGATGTAGTATGAAGGAGTGATGACATGGGTAGGTTCTTCAGGAACTTCAAGGGTCGCCTTGCCATTAGTTGGCATGCCCACCCATCTTTTCAGTGTAGAGACTACGCTCCTTGGAATTTCTAGAAGAAAGCGAAATTAAATATAATTAAAATCATTGATTTGCCACTTGGACATTAAATAAAAGAATGGCTTAATATGGTGAGTGTGCAATCATTAAGATATTACATATTGAAAGTAATATATTTCATGGCATGTTCATGTTTATGAGTAAACAGATAAAACAATATAGTAAGAGAACAACAAAAGTTTTGTTGTTTTAGGATTAATAAATAGGTTCTTTATAATTTTACATATAAGCAAGATTATGTCAATATTGTTTATTTTACATATAAGAAAAATATGTTTGGCACTTTAACAAGGACAGTTATAACTAACCATGACGCGGTCTTTGGTGTTAGTGGTAGTCAATACGTGGACAAATGGACGGCAACGGATGAAAGTATCTCCGAAAAGGCGTTGTAGAAAGAGTCGTGTCTGGTCGTAGGTGACCTCAATATCGTTTGAGTAGACACAACACTGAACGTGGTCAAAATCGTCTAAAGAAAGATCGTCGAGAGCTAGAAAAAGAACAAGTATTCAAAGTTAGATATAGTTATATCCAACACGGGGTTAATATTACTCAGTTTGATGCATGCATATAAAATTAAAACGAAAGAAGATAACTTTGCAATATTAAATACCTACCAACATGGGGTAATGGAAGCAGCCTCCTGTCATCCCGATATGTTTGTATTTCGAGATTGAGACCCTCATCTAGTAGTTCAAATTCTATGCGGTCTGCAGCACATAGTTCATAATCATCCGCAAACATGTTCCACTCACCACCGTAGAACTTTGTGTAGTTCGCCCTATGCTTAAACAAAGCATTGTAAGACCTTCCTTCTTGTGTAAGAAGGGTTGGCTCTACCTGCTCTTTACGCAATATTCTTGCTTCTTCCTTCCTCTCATCAATGTGTTCAGAGAGAAAAGCTCTGACATTACAAGGTACATACTAGAAAATAGTAAAAATAACAGCTTGTAAGTATAAATTTGAACTCACGGATTATTAATGTTAAAAGTTTTCTTAACTTGGATCTGAATTTTTGATAATAATTAAAGATAATAACATAATGGTATTATAAATTAATGGATAAAGATTTTTGGCATATGTTGACTAATTTTAATTAGAACTGAAGATGCACTATAATAATTAAGGCATAGGCAGGCAAACTAATGGAAAATGAAAACAAAAGACACGTGCAATGAAGTGATAGTAGGGGAGCCTAGTGTAGGGGCAAGGGGGTATGAGTAACAGTGACGATTTCTACTGTGTTGTAAGCAACTAATATGTTAGTAATGCTTACTAACCATGCGGCTCCAGCAATTTTCATCAAGAATAACCTCAAACTGCTGGAGAACTTCAGGGTGTGGTTCGTAAGGGCCGTCTGGTTAGCGGCAGGTAGGGCAAACCATACCTAAATATTTCAGAACAACTATGTTAAGAAAACAAGAATATCATAACAATTTAAAACAAGCTTCAACGTTTAAGGTAGACAACAACTAGCTTCAACTATGTTAGCCATATTAAAAATATCCGTACGAAAGTAGACAACAACTACAAATTTACCAGAAATCTTGTCATCTACTTCTTCCAGAAAAGCAGTATTTACAAAGTTTATATCACTTGTTTAGATTTTCAAAATGGCTTTTATATTCCTTTAGAGAATGAAGTCGTTGTACCGGATCTAATGCTTAAATAACTACCAAATGAAAAACCTAAATGTAAAACAGTAATAATTTAAATATCATTTTTAAAACATAAATATGGATCGGAGCATGCTGCTTACGCATATGCTTTTTACGTGGGAAAGAAGAACGACGACCGGCGACGAACGGTGTTTGGGGTAGTGGAAGCTTAGGGCAAGCACCCACGACGAGCAATCTACGAGAGAAGCACGGGTTAGAAATTAACCGAGAGACCCAATGAAAACTCTACAATAACTTGTTTGAAATCAGATTGTGTGTGGCGAAGTAGCACGAACCCTAGAAGCAGGTGACGGAGAAGGCAGATGGGTTGTGATGTGGCTGAGGGAGTCAGAGCTTATTGAAATATAAAGGAGACCCGAGAGAGCAAGAGTAGTAATGAGTGCTTTTTTTTGTTCTGCGAAATGGTATGAATGCTGATTGTAGATGGTGTGTGCATTCCGAGTTGTTATGGGGACACGAGACGTTTGACTCGTCCAACTGTTTACCACTGGAGTTGTCCAGCTGTGCTGCCTCTCACCGGACTCTTCTACATGCCTATCGTGCCTCACAGAATTTTTGTGAGGCACGGTTATACATGCTGAAAAGCATACTCGTGCTTCTATTATTTAATTGTTTTTAATCACATGTTTAATTAGATAGGGTTGGGTGTGTATTTAGGAGAGGAACGGTAATGACGTTATTAGATGCACAGTCGTTGAAGCAGGAGAGGCATGGTCAATACATCGGGGGAGGCAAATTGACGGGAGGCATGATCGTTCCCAATGAGAGGCAATTTTGCACCTGAAGTGGAGTCACGTTTTGTGACTCTGCGATTGCAAAAAAAATTCACGCAGTCGTTGACCTAGAGAGCCACTATTTTTCAAATGTTCGTTGGGTTCAGGCGAGAATATGTATGATAGCCCACGGTTATATGTATCCGTGCCTTTGTTTTGTCAATGTTTTTGGTGGTACGCTGACATAGAGATGCAGGTCTGTCGATATTACTGAGGTTTCTCTTTAACAAAGTGGAGTCACGCGTGTGACTTTTGTGCTAGCCGAACCGCGCTTCTATTTTGGTTCGCTCCCCGTGTAGTATTTGTACTTCAGAGGTCTAGGTTGCACGATAGGGTCATCGTTTGCCTCCTCGCATTCTTCTCTCGGTCAAAAGATGTGCTGGTGACCGATGGGATGGCTATTTATTGTTGGTATTCATTGTGCCAGATACCGTTCTAGAGTTAACCTAGAGGCTCCTCGATTATAGCGTGGCAGCTGTAACTTTTGAAGTGCATGGCTTCCCAAGCTGCAAAAGCATAACCGTCCATTCACCGTTCCCGATGCAATTTAATGGGCGCATGGTACCCGAGTCGTCTTTCCCCGAGGTTAAATAGTGGTCTATTCCGAGAGGTTAACGCGTCTTATTCTCACGAGAGAAGTGCAGGTATAGCTCTCATCATCCTTGCCACGTACGAGTGACGCCGGAGAAGGACAGTCAAACTCCATTGTCACTCTCACCCTCATTTCCATGGACGACTTCAGGAACACTACTGAGCGTCTCTTTATAGATGCCGACGGTAACACCAAGCTCGAGGTGTTGTACACCAACGAGCCCTACAAGGTGGATGCGATTCTTTCTCTTTATGAGGAATGCTGACGTGAGGACAAGTACAAGTTTGTTGGTCTTGATCTGGAGTACACACGAGAGGATTATTTTGATCGGAGCAGAAAAGTCGCTGCCATGCAACTGGCGATACACAAGCATGTTCTTGTCTATCGTTTGTGCAAGGCCAGGATGGAGTGCGCTGCTTTGAAGGATTTCCTTCAGAACAAAGGTATAACTTTCGCTAGTGTCGACGTCAGGAACGATAGAGATGTTCTCGCAAACAGTTTCCTAAAAATTCCAAGAGAGTGTCACATCGACCTTCAAGAGGATCTCATGATCAAAGGAGGCAATCTAAGGGATTCCATGGCAGATTTGGCAGGAGCCATCATAGACAAATCTTACTTGAGCATGAAGTCGTCTTTTCCAAAAGGTCAGCATGACTACTGGGAATGGAAGCCGCTTTCCCTTAACCACCTGAAATATGCGGCAATTGTAAGTGAAAATTTCGTTTTTGTTGATTTTCTGTCTTTATATCTTTGTTTTATTGCAACAATAGTACTTTTCCCCCTTTACTGATATCTCATTCTCATCCGCTTTTTGTTTTAGTATGGGCATGTCAGCTACGAGCTCTACCGCCGAGTTCTGTCAATGAAGGACATGATACATCTTCGTTGTCTTCCCGACCGGAGACGCCGTGGATGTTTCTGAGTAGAACTCCAACTGAGTATAATGGCCACCGTGGACGTTTGTGAGCAGAATGGACTCCTGGAAGACTTTTATTTCTTTTTTGTATAATTAATGAGTACTTTTAGTTCAGTCCTATGGAGTACCGTCGTGGGATTTTTATTTTTATTTTCACAGTATCATGTTTGGCTTGTCTCATATTATGGGAATATAATTTTTTATGTTACAAGTTCATTGTTGATGTTTGCATGAGTTCATGTACATTTAGAGAACCCGTTGAAGTGGTGCATATGTATTGTTTGGGAGAAGCACGCTTCGTGTTTGGCTTATATTCAACGCCGTTTGTTTGTGTTTGTATTGTTGTCTTTTACACATTCGCACAAGAGAGGCACGTCTGCTAACGTACGAGGCAACGTTTCAGTTTCTTGTCTTTGTGTGCTTCAAAACCGTGCCTCGAGAAGCTTCACTCCCATGGCTTCTCTGCCTCTATGCATGTACCTCATGTGACACATGCTATGTCTCTATGTGCTGGTGTCACACGTCAGTTCCTCTTGAAGCTACACAACCGTGCCTCTGCCACTACTATTTTGTGCATCCAGGTGGATTGTACCCGTGCCTCAAGAATGCCAATTCCAAAGATGTACCAGTGCACCGAGAAGCCGCAATTCCGTGCCTGTATAGGCTTCAGTTTTGTGTCTCGTGTACCTGCATTCGCGTGTCTCAGGGGACAGTCTGGGTGTGACTCTACGTGCCTGTGGTGCCAGGCGTCCGCCCGTGAGGGGATGCGGTGGCTGTGACTTGTCGTGCATGTGGTTCTACACGCCCGTGCCTCAGGAGACTTTAAAACTGTGGCTCTCTGACTTCTCCCGTGGCTTCGCTGCTTGCATTGATGTATGTCACGTCATACACGCCATGATTCTATGTGCCTGCGGTATCACACGTCTGTCCCTCTTGAGAGTTCGCAACCGTGCCTCTCGAATAGAGTATTCTCACCTATGCCTATGCCACCTCTCTTTTGTGCATCCAGAATATTTCCGTCGGTGCCTCAAGAACGCGAATTCCAAAGCTATACCTGTGCGTCGAGAAGCCGCAATTGCGTGTCTGTATAGTCTTCAGTTCCATGCCCCCTCTGCCCGTGTTCACATGTCTCGGGCGACACGCTGCCTGATACTCGTTGTGCTTGCGGTGCTACACGCCGGTGCCTTAGGATACGGTATTACTGTTGCTCTCTGACTACTCCCATGGCTTCACTGCTTGCATCCATTTGTCTCACGTGAGAGACTTCATGACTCTCTATGTGCCTGTGGTGTCACACATTTGTGCCTCTAGAGACTTCTCAACCGTGCTTCCACATCTGAGTATTCTCATCGATACCTCTGCCACCACACTGTTTGTGCACCCAGAGGGTTTGTAGCGGTGGCTCGAGAATGTCAATTGCAAGCCCGCATCCGTGCCTCGCAAAGTTGGAACCCCCTGCTTGTAGAGGATATGTTTCCGTGCCTCCATTGCCTGCATTAACGTGTTTCTAGCGACTTGCTGCCTTGACTCTAGGTGCCTGTGGTGATACCGAGCAAGGTCAAAAAGTCCTACGCCTGTGCCTGTGGAATCGACACGTCTGTGCGTCCCGTGCCTGCATACTCGTGCCTCACGTGAAACTCGCCTTGACTATCGAGGGACAGATGGTGTGAATCTAGCTAGATGAGGCACAGATGAGTTTTTGCCTTCAGATCTAAGGTCTACAGTAGGCTGTTCATGTTGCTTCATTGGATTCTTCCGTCCGTGGTCTTCATTCAAAGGAGGAATTGATGACCGATGTGGCAGCTGTTCGATGTGACTATTCAGTGTGTCTGTTACCGTAAAATAAAGTTAGAGGCTCCTTGATTTCTCCATGGCATCAAATATTTTTGCACAGCCGTGACTTTAGGAAGTGCATGGTTCCACGAGCTGCAGAACCACAACCGTCTATTCGCTTTTCCTAGTTCACACGTTAATGCACATGGTAACTCAAACGTCCCTCGCCAAGGTTAAATACTGGTCGTGTTTTTGAGGCCTGCACATCGTATTGTAGCCACAGAACATCAGGCAGTTCCTATCGTCCTCACTACTCCCCAACCTCGTCGGAGAGTCTCAGGAATCTCCATTGGCACCTTGCTGCTCGCTGCCATGGATGACTTTTTGAACACCACCGAGTACCATCCGATAGTTGCCGATGATAACACCAAGCTCGACGTGTGGTACATGAACGAGCCTGACAAGTCGGAGGAGATCATTGGCTTGTACAAGGACTGGTTGCAGGAGGAGAAGTACAAGTTTGTTGGTCTTGGCATGGAGTTCACACGAAAGTATTGTTATGGGCATAGAAAATTCACCATCATGCAACTGGCTATGCGGAATCATGTTTTGGTCTATCACTTCTGCAAGGCTAGGACGAAGTGCCCTGCCCTGAAGGATTTCCTTGAGAATAGAGGTATAAGTTTCTCTAGTGCGGGCGTCATGAATGTTAGAGATGCTCTTTTTCAAGATTTCATTAGAATTCCAGAAGAGTACCACATTGACATCCAAGAGAAGTTCATGATCAAAGGCGGCGAAGAAAGGGACCCCACTGAGGACTTAGCAGGAGCCATCATTGGCGAATCTTACTCGAAGCTGGAGTCCTCTTTTCCAGAACTTCTTCGTCTCTACTGGGATTGGAAGCCATGATACGTCCCCAACGTATCTATAATTTTTGATTGTTCCATGCTATTATATTACCCCTTTTGGATGTTTATGGGCTTTATTTTACACATTTATATCATTTTTGGGACTAACCTACTAACCGGAGGCCCAACCCGTATTGCTGTTTTTTGCCTATTTCGGTATTTCAAAGAAAAGGAATATCAAATGGAGTCCAAACGGAATGAAACCTTCGGGAGTGTGATTTTTGGAACGAACGTGATCCGAAGAACTTGGAGTGCAAGTCAAGAAGCAAACGAGTCGGCCAGGAGATAGGAGGGCGTGCCCACCCCTCCTGGGCACGCACCTGTCTCCTGGGCCCCTCGAGCGGCCACCGACGTACTTCTTCCTCCTATATATACCTACGTAACCCGAAAACATCCAGGGAGCCACCGAAACACAATTTCCACCGCTGTAACCTTTTGTATCCGCGAGATCCCATCTTGGAGCCTTCGCCGGCGCTCCACCGGAGGGGGAATCGACCACGGAGGGCTTCTACATCAACACCATAGCCCCTCCGATGAGTTGTGAGTAGTTTACCACAGACCTTCCGGTCCATAGTTATTAGCTAGTTGTCCTCTTCTCTCTTTTTGGATCTCAATACAATGTTCTCCCCTCTCTTGTGGAGATCTATTCGATGTAAACTCTTTTTGCGGTGTGTTTGTCGAGATCCGATGAATTGTGGGTTTATGATCAAGTTTATCTATGAGAAATATTTGAATCTCCTCTGAATTCTTTTATGTATGATTGAGTTATATTTGCAAGTCTCTTCGAATTATTAGTTTGGTTCGGCCTACTCGATTGATGTTTCTTGCCATGGGAGAAGTGCTTAGCTTTGGGTTCAATCTTGTGGTGTCCTTACCCAATGACAGAAAGGGTTGCAAGGCACGTATTGTATTGTTACCATCGAGGATAAAAAGATGGGGTTTATATCATATTGCTTGAGTTTATCCCTCTACATCATGTCATCTTTCTTAATGCGTTACTCTGTTCTTATGAACTTAATACTCTAGATGCATGTTGTATAGCGGTCGATGTTTGGAGTAATAGTAGTAGATGCAGGCAGGAGTCGGTCTACTTGTCACGGACGTGATGCCTATATACATGATCATGCCTAGATAATCTCATAATTATTCGCTTTTCTATCAATTGCTTGACAGTAATTTGTTCACCCACCGTAATTCTTATGCTATCTTGAGAGAACCCACTAGTGAAACCTATTGCCCCCGGGTCTATCTTTTATCATATAAGCTTTCAATCTACTTATATTTGCATCTTTACTTTTTGCATCTATATTATAAAATACCAAAAATATGTTTATCTTATCATACTATCTCTATTAGATCTCACTTTCGCAAGTGGGCGTGAAGGGATTGACAACCCCTTTATTGCATTGGTTGCGAGTTCTTTGTTTGTTTGTGTAGGTGCGTGGGACTTTTGAGGAGCCTCCTACTGGATTGATACCTTGGTTCTCAAAAACTGAGGGAAATACTTACGCTACTATTGTTGCATCACCCTTTCCTCTTCAAGGAAAACCAACGCAAGCTCAAGACGTAGCAAGCCACTTACCTTTGATCACCTGAAATATGGAGCTACTATAAGTGAAGATTTCATTTTCTTTAGTTTCCGCCTTTGTTGCAAGAACAATATGTTTTTTTTTGTATATTTATGTTTTCATTTTCTTTTCCTTTAGGAAGGGTATGTGAGCTATGAGCTATACCACCGGTTTCTGTCGATGAGGGACATCCTGCATCATCGTTGTCTTCCTGATGACAGATAGCGAGGATGTTTATGAGTAGGACTCCAGGTGGAAGTGCTGCCAAGATGGATTGTGTGATGAATTGGTTATTTGATAGTTATTGTATGGGGTAGTATTACATCAACTGATGAATTTGTAATTGTGGTGGTTTTATTTTGAACCGGATGGAGTTGACTAATTTGGAAATTTAAGTTTATTTTCGTTCCATTATGTTTTTCTTGTTTGGATGCCTTCAAGAATATTTTCCTCTATGATTCTATGCTAGGCGTTGGTATAAGATGAGATGTATTAAGAGGGTCACTCAGATGTGCATTTTCATGAATCTAGGCAGCGCACCGTCATCTGCTCAGGGAGGCATTGTTCTTGTTTTAGTCAAGGCACGCTCTGGTGTTATTAGTTTGCTAGCTGCTTCTTCTTCTCTCAATATGGTTACACAGACAGGTAGAGGCGTTACTTTCACTTTGTGTTTGTACTGTGTTTGGTACGGTTGTTTTTATATCGAATATACGATTGTCGTTGTGTGTTTGAAATGTTTTTATGAAGAGCTTGAGTGTGTTTAAGATTCTTCAGATTTTCTCTCTGTGCTGTCTGTTTCAATATATGATGTTTGTTTTAGGGACGGTTATCCAGTGTGAGAGTTGCTGTGGGAGTATTGTGTTAGCTACAATTGCGTTTCTATGTTCCAATTATTGTGGTGGTACTTTGATTGGGAAAGGCACTGCCGTTTAGTTAGTGGACGCACTTTTGTATGCTTGGCAGAGGCTTTATGCTTACTTTGGGTACTAAATTCGGAGAGGCACTGCATTATGTTAGTATGAGTCACTGTCATGGATGTATGTTGTGTAATATTTCTAGCCAGTATGCTAGTGAAGTCACGTTTGTCGAGTTAGTGGAGGCATGTCATATATGTTATGTTGAGTCAGAGTTCTGTCTGTCTTTCGCAAATGCTTCCTCTGACACGGTCGCTCGGGGAGGCACGTCTACAATGTTATTCACGGCACGGTCGTGCCTTTCTTTCGAAATGTTTTCTCTCACGAACCTTTTACAGTTGAAGTCATGGTCTTCCTTCTATTTATTTTTATTTTTTCAGGTTAGTCGTCTATCCCAGAGGATGGATCTTCTTTTGTTAACTTGAGTCACGATTGTACTTGCGTGGCTCGTTGGCTTGGAGAGGGACCGGTGTTAAGCTATTGAGGGGACGGTCCTGTGTTAACTGGTGGCGCACTCGTGTGTGTCAACTTAGTTGTCTATGTCAGAGAGGCACGCTCTACGTGGATAAGAGGGACTGTCGTGCCTCTGTGACCCGCATTACTGGAGATGAGTCGTTTACCAACTTTGTCAGATGCTTACAAACAGATAGTGTTGTTCCTCTGTGTTCCAATTGTTTCTTTTATTGTGTCTACTCGAAGTGAGTGGTGTTCTAGTCCAAGTAAGTGATGTATTGAATATCATGTTTACAACTTTTGGGAAAATACAATTTTTATTTATAATGTTTGCTGTTCAGGGTTTGAAGACTTGAACATTTGAAACTACAACTATGTTTAATAGCAGATATCTTGGACCGACACAAAAATAGCCGGAACACTATTGTGATTACATGAGTCGATATGGCTGAAACAATGTTTGGATGTCTCCGGCTAAACTAAGGCACAATTAAGCAGTAGTCATCTTCTTCCAACTCTTCTTCTTTCGCGCCGGATACTGTGTTTCTCGAGGACGATGCTCAGTGCCTAAAATACATGCCCTGTGTTGTAGTTGGATGTTATCATTTTGAAAATTAGTTGTTCTCTCATCGGTTTCACATGGATCTGCAAACACATAACCGTACAAACTAATAAAATTTATTGTAACATACTTTATAGCTGGCTTGGATGAACGTATGTTGATGTCTTGTCTATGAGAGTGAACTTACATTATTGATAAAAATGAATTATTATTCATATTAATGAGTGGCATCAAATGCATGGCGTAAATAGCACTGTCATCCCTGAAAATTGAGAGCATTATGTTACTGGTTAGGAGGTGGACAGTAGATATGGGATATGTAGTGGAACAAAAAAAATGCATGGTGTAAATGAGGTAGAGCTACAGTTAAAAGAAACTCACTCTCTGTCTGAGTTACATACACTCTGCACAGGTTTGACATGAAAGGAGGCCATGGTGTGAGGATGGTTGTTGTAAGCAGAATGGTAAGCTCTCTTGAAGTTTTCGATGACAATGTCCTAGTGTTCCTTTATACCGTCGCAATTTATATAAGGACACAGAATTTTGAAGCGACGCATTGCAAGATTCACGATGATGAGGTAGATAAAATGCGGTTTCTTTCTCACAGGTATTAAGACCTAAAACAATTAACATGAAGTAATATCATTGTAACAAGAAAAAGTTGTAGAATTGAAGACGAACACTGGACATATAGAGTGAGTAGGGTGAACTCAGGATGTTGCATTTGTTGGGCAGCCTATACCCAATAGTTTTTTCTACAATTTGTTCCTTGAGTAGTTCAGTGCTTGCTCCTAGAACTTGAAATTTATCCTGCAGAAAATTGTAGCTGTGTCACTCAGCGTGGTAGTAGTAGTAAATGTGTTTTGTTATTAATATTTATGAGAAGCGAGAACTTACAGAAGCGTCGATGTACATTATATGCTTGTGCATAAATGTTGGCGGTCCGTGAAATTGTTCTTTCATCAGCAACATTGAGTAAGCGTCGACCACGAATGAGTTGATATATCCGTATACCCTCATTGACAAACCTAAAGTTCGATGATCGGCCCAACGTCGATCGACAAAGAATATCCTCTTGCTGCCAAAAAAGACAAATGCATTTTAAATACTTGAGTGTAATAGGAACAATTAATTCAGGCAGAATACATTGCAGTAGTAAAAGAAGGGATCAAAACTTTACTGTAACAGGAACAACTAATTCATTACCTATCATTTTGACTGACGCCTGGCATATTGTCGACGATTGTTTCATACACTTCTTTCTCCTTTGTTGTAGAATCTCTTATTTCCAAAAGTTGGCAGTGATCTTGATGGTCATTCCCTTGGTCAGTGAATCAAGCCTGTTCTAGCTGAGAATGATGTTGATGAGGCTGGAAGACATGGCCACCGGAGTTCATTTGACCATTACTAAGTTGCAGATGACCCTCATTATAATTGTTGTTTCTTTGGACCATTAGGCCTTGTGGTTGGTGCTGCATGCGCAGTTGTAATGTTCTGACAGTTGGATCACCTGTTGAGCTCGAAGGAATATCTGTTGGAAAATGTTGTAGAGGATGGCCAGAATACTGCATGCTATTGAACTGTTGTTGCAAGGCACTATAACTTTGCCCATAAGACTCGCCTCTACGTGGTTGCTGATGGTTCTGCTCTTGAGGTTGGCGTTGCTGGCACCGTGGAGTGCTGTTATTCTGAGCATCATTGTGTTGGGGGTAGTGGGCATTAGGGACAGGGGTTTGTTGGTGGTACTGTTTGTGACTTTGGTTGTTCATTGCATAAGGTGAGTGCTGGACGCTGTTTGAGCTGCCGTTATTCTGAGCACCAGGACGTCGATAGAAGTTGTTTTTGATACTAGGAACTGGTTGGTAGTGTTGGGACAAAGCAGTTGCTGGCAAACTATTGGACAAGACAGTTTGAGTTAAACCTGTAGAGTATGACATATCAAAAGACTGTGAGAGGTGGCTGAGGGAGTCCTGGATAAGGGGGTATCCGGACAGCCGGACTATATTCATCGTCCAGACTATAGGAGCGTCAAGATACAAGACTCAAGACTTCGGCTCGTGTCCGGATGAGACTCTCCTTTGCGTGGAAGACAGGCTTGGCGATTTGGATATTATATTTCCTTCCTTGTAACCGACTCCATGTAAACCCTAGCTCTCCGGTGTCTATATAAACCGGAGAGGATGGTCCTTAGAAGGCTGATCACAATTACAATCATACCATCATAGGCTAGCTCTTAGGGTTTAGCCTCTACGATCTCGTGGTAGATCTACTCTTGTACTACTCATATCTTCAATATTAATCAAGCAGGAAGTAAGGTTTTACCTCCATCGAGAGGGCCCGAACCTGGGTAAACATTGTGTCCCTTGCTTCCTGTTACCATCAGCCTAAGCACGCACAGATCGGGACCCCCTACCCGAGATCTGCCGGTTTTGACACCGACATTGGTGCTTTCATTGAGAGTTCCTCTGTGTCGTCGCTTCGAGGCTTGATAGCGTCTTCAATCGTCAACAACATGGTCCAGGGTGAGACTTTTCTCCCCAGATAGATCTTTGTGTTCGGCGGCTTCGCACTATGGGCCAATTCGCTTGGCCACCTGGAGCAGATCGACAGCTACGCCCCTGGCCACCAGATCAGGTTCGGAAACTTGAACTACATGGCAGATATTCGCGGAGACTTGATCTTCGACGGATTCGAGCCTGTGCCAGGAGCGCCGGACAGTCGCGATGAGCACGGCCTAGACCTGCTGTCGGACAATGCTCGGAACATCATCCTTGCAATAGCCCAGGATCTAAATCGGGAACAGGTTGCGTTGCCCGAGGACGGAGGGATGGACCCCGCCCCGCAGGCCGCACGCTCATCGGCGGTGGAGCCGAACACAGGTCATATCTCTGTGGAGGCCTGTAACCCTGGGCCCCCGGACTCATATCCGGTTGTTGGTCACGTCCGCACACTCTCGAGCCAGCCGAGCCAGGTTGGTCTGCGGTAATGGAGTTTACCGCTGTGGACATCTTTCAACACTCGCCTTTCGGCGACATGCTGAACTCATTAAAGTTTCTCTCTTTGTCAGGAGGCTCTGGGCCGAACTATGTCTGACTTGAGTGGGAAGCAGGCGACGAAGGAATTCATTGCCCACCCACCACCCACTTTGTCGCCACGATCGATGATTTAACCGACGTGCTCGACTTCAACTTCGAAGACATCGACGGTATGAACAACGATGCAGGAGACGTACAGGAGCCACCGCTCACAGGACGGTGGACAACCACCTCTTCATACGATATATACATGGTGGACACTCCGAAAGAAACCAATGGCGATGAGGCAACGGAGGATAACCCCTCCAAGAAGAAAGCAAAGCATGGGCGTCGCTCTCGCCGCTCCAAGCCCCGCCAAAGCAATACCGGCACCGGAGACAAAGACAATCCGGACGGTGCTGACGATGAATACAACCCCGAACAGCCCGCCTTCGAGCAGGCCGAACAGGAAGATGGGCATGACAACCCATATGAACAGGCGATGGACGGGTATCCGGAGGAGGACAACTACATGCCCCTCTCCGAAGACAAGATTAGCCTCAGCGACGACGAGTTCGGCATACCCGAAGACCCCACAGAGTAGGAGCGCTTTAAGCGCCGTCTTATCGCCACTGCGAGAAGCCTGAAGAAGAAGCAGCAGCAGCTTCAAGATGATCAGGATCTGCTCACAGATAGATGGACAGAAGTCCTGGCAGCCGAGGAATATGTACTCGAGCGCCACACGGCTGACCGGCCGCCTCGAGGTCGGGATAAATCGGCATATCAGCCCGAATACCAACCCCCACCCCCACGTCGGTTTACCACGGCCTGGGGCAATACTCAGGACCTGCGCGATAAAGTGGACAACGCTGCAGGACAACCAAGATCGATCTACGGATCACGGGGGCGCACCGCAGCACATGATGATGACCGTCATACCGGATACACTACCAGCAAATCCGGTCGGGCCGAATATAACCAGTCAGACGCAACCGGACTGCGTCGTGACATAGCCCGACACAGAGGCGCCGCACACCCCCTCTGCTTCACCGATGAAGTGATGGATCATGAATTCCCAGAAGGGTTCAAACCCGTAAACGTCGAATCATACGATGGCACAACAGACCCCGCGGTATGGATCGAAGATTTCCTTCTCCACATTCACACGGCCCGCGGAGATGATCTACATGCCATCAAGTATATTCCCCTTAAGCTCAAAGGACCTGCCCGGCACTGGCTTAACAGCCTGCCCGCAAATTCCATTGGCAGTTGGGAAAACCTGGAAGACACATTTCTTGACAACTTCCAAGGCACATATGTGCGACCTCCGGATGCCGATGACTTGAGCCACATTACTCAACAGCCCGGAGAATCAGCCAGGAAATTCTAGACTCGGTTCCTAACTAAAAAGAACCAAATAGTCGACTGTTCGGACGCCGAAGCCCTGGCGGCCTTCAAGCATAATATCCATGACGAGTGGCTTGCCCGACACCTCGGCCAGGAGAAACCCAAGTCTATGGCAGCTCTCACGACACTAATGACCCGCTTTTGCATGTGCGAGGACAGTTGGTTGGCTCGCAGCAGCACTACGCCACATTCTGGCACGTTAGACATCCGTGACAACAATGGCAAGCTACGAAGCAACAGACACAAGTGACGGGACAACGGTGACAACATCGAACACACGGGTCAATGCCGGATTTAGCGGATCTAAATCCAGTCAGCGGAAGAAGCCATTCAAAAGAAACAATCAGGGACCGTCCAGTCTAGATCGCATACTGGAGCACTCGTGCCAAATTCATGGCACCCCGGACAAGCCAGCCAACCACACCAATAGAGACTGCTGGGTATTTAAACAGGCCGGCAAAATAAACACCGAAAACAAGGACAAGGGGCTGCACAGCGACGATGACGAGGAGCCCCGGCGTCCGAACATGGGGGGACAGAAGAAATTCCCCCCCAGGTGAAAATGGTCAACATGATCTACGCCACCCACATCCCCAAGCGGGAACGAAAGCGAGCACTACGGGACGTCTACGCGATGGAGCTAGTCGTCCCCAAATTCAACCCATGGTCAGCTTGTCCGATCACCTTCGGTCGTAGGGATCATCCTACTAGCATCCGTCATGGCGGCTCAGCCGCATTGGTTCTAGACCCAATTATAGACGGATTTCACCTCACAAGAGTCCTTATGGACGGAGGCAGCAGCCTGAACCTGCTTTATCAGGACACAGTGCGCAAAATGGGCATCGATCCTTCAAGGATTAAGCCCACCAAAACCACCTTTAAAGGTGTCATTCCTAGAGTAGAGGCCCACTGTACGGGCTCTATAACACTGGAAGTGGTCTTCGGATCTCCGGATAACTTCCAAAGCGAAGAGCTAATCTTCGATATCGTCTCTTTCCACAGTGGTTACCACGCACTGCTCGGACGAACCGCATTCGCTAGATTCAATGCGGTACCACACTATGCATACCTGAAGCTCAAGATGCCAGGCCCGCGCGGGGTCATAACAGTCAACGGAAATATGGACCACTCTCTCCATACAGAAGAACACACGGCAGCCCTTGCGGCTGAAGTACAATGCGGCCTCCTCCGGCAAACCACCAATCCGGCGACGACAACCTCAAGCTCCATCAAGCGAGGGCGCAACACCTCGCAACAGGATCAACAGGCACGTCAAGAGCACGACTAGCAGTCCGGCCTCCGCTCAAATCCCATCAAAGCCGCATCCGTGCCACGCGTACACAATTACACACTCAAAATACCATGGGCACAGGCGGAGGCGTTGCAGTGGCTCAGTTAACAGTACGGTATCACTTCGTAACCTTTCCATTTACCCTTAAGGACATTGCTTTAGTGCAGCTTCTCCAGAAGAGCCGGATTGTCGGACTTACATAGGAGAGGAAACCAAGGAGGCAACAGGCTTCGGGCACAGCAGGAAACACCCAGGTGGAATCTATTGACGATCGTTGTTCCTGCTTTATCTATCTGTATGTAGCCTGCCCCTAGATAGGATATGTCAAATAATCCTATTTATCTCCGCTTAATGCATTCATTGTAATCATACGCTTAAATGTATTATTCATCAATGGGAGACCATATATAGTGTCAGCTTATTAGTCTTATTTGAGCAATTTTTTTTACAAATGTCTATTTGATTTTGCACCCGTACACTTAGTTTGCCAGGGGCTTCTTATGATACCCCATAATACGGCACGACAAGTCCGAACACTTTCAACAGTGCGGCACCCCGAAATTATAGCATTATATGCATCAGCTTCGAATCATGTCTTGGGTCTACAGTTGGGATAGCCCGGCTCCCTTGTTTTGGTGCCTTACGTTCCGTTAATTCGGCTAAGGTAGTGCAGGGAGAACTACTGCGATTGTGCCCTAGTTCTTCCAGACGAGCACCTCAGTAGAGAAAGCACAAAACTGACCGGCATGATGTGGCGAGAGCTGGTCGCTGTTCGAGAGGTCTTAAAATCCTTAAAGATTTTTCCGCTTTAGGCGATAATTCGGCTTTGTCTGATATAGGCGTGTATAGCGCCCCAATTCGGCCTTCTGGATTCTAGGGGCTTCACCGAAATTTAAAATTGTAGACTTCTATGGCTAAGTGAAGGTTATAAAGCCGTATAGTCCGATTGCCTTGTTTGCTGCGCTGGACACCTCCTTAAGGGACTAAACATTTGGATAAAGAGTGTCCGGGTTTTCCACGAACACCCTAGTACTAGTTACACGGGGGCGGAAGCCGACGACTAGCCTACTTTCAGAATTTGATAAACAGCCGCACATAAGGTAATATTTTAAATAACAAAAGCGCTACATAGCGCAAGTACCTTCATCTTTAAATTACAAACATGACATAAGCGAATCCATTCAAAAATTATGTCCTTGGTACATTCATCGGCCACGAGGCAAGCACCCTTCATAACGCCATCATAATACTTCTCGGGGACACGATGCGGCTTGCCCTCTAGCGGCCCGTCCTTCACCAGCTTCTCCGCATCCAGCTTTCCCCAATGCACCTTTGCACGGGCAAGGGCCCGGCGAGCACCTTCAATGCAAACGGATCGCTTGATGACTTCCAGTCGCGGACAGGCATCCACCATCCGCTTGATCAGGCCGAAGTAGCTGGTGGGCAGAAGCTCACCAGGCCATATCCGGACTATGAGATCCTTCATAGCCACTTCGGCCGCCTTGTGGAGTTCGACCAACTGCTTCAGTTGGTCACTCAGAGGCGTTGAATGTTCGGCCCCAGCATACTGGGACCAGAACAACTTCTTCGTTGAGCTCCCCTCCTAGGCACGGTAGAACTCCGCGGCATCTGATACGCTGCATGGCAGATCTGCGAATGCCCCTGAAGAGATCCGGACTCGGGTAAGTAAAATAAACACCTCCTTCACATGTTTGCTGTGCATAAAGAATTTCTTACCCGCTGTTATCTTTTTGGCCTCCTGGATCTCCTGCTGTGCCCTCTCGGCTTCGGCCTTGGCGTCTTTTATATTTGTAAGGGCCTTCGCAAGCTCGGCCTCTTTTGCTTTAAGATCATGCTCCGCGGACTCGAGCTTCTTGCCAAGCTCCTGGAGCTCTTCTTGTACGTCGCCCACTCGGGTTTCTTGCTTTTTGCGCTCCTTGCGTTCCGAGGCTGCTTTGTGTTCGGCCTCGGACAACACCTTCTTGAGAGACGCCACTTCGGTGGTGGCCTCTGTTACCAAATCACGACGCTTCGTTGTTAGCATAATCAAATTTTATTTACCATTTATTATATGAGAGAGGGGAATCATTTACCTTTGCTCTCCTCGAGCTGCCTCCTCGTGAGGCCGAGCTCTCACTGTGCCCGCTCCAAGTCCTGCGTTAGGCCGGCGATTTCGGCCGTGCGAGTAGCAGCGGCCAGCAGCACAACTTGTTTAGTTACATTCAAACTTATTGTTAGACTACTGCGGATTATAATTGACCCTCAGTTTGGTTTTTCCTTCCGAACACCAAACAGAGTATCAGGGGCTACTACCTATCGGGTGGAAATTTCACACATTTTTACTTACCTCAAAGCCTGTCAGGAGGCTGGTGCAGGCTTCGGTTAGTCCGCTCTTGGTAGAAGAAACCTTCTGAATCACCGCACTCATAAGAGTATGGTGCTCTTCATCTAGGGAAGCGCCGTGAAGCGCTTCCAGCAGACGATCCGGCGCCTCGGGCGCAACAGAAGTCCTTGATACAGACGGCCCTCCCTCCCTAACAAGGGGCTGCCCGCCTAAGTCTGGAACCACTGGAGGCTCCGGAACAGTGTTTGGCTGAGAGCCCGGCTTACCGTGGCTCTCATCAACATGATCCACGGGGATCTTGAACCCCGCGAGTCTGACGTCTGGGACGCCGCCATAAGGCGCTTCCAGGGCCACCTCCCCCATCTCTGGGAGCCTTTGGGACAACACCTCCATGTCATCCGCAGGCCGAGGAGAAGTGGCCGTCGGGAGTGAGTTCATTGCTGACTCACTCAGGGACCCGTCCGAAGACGACACCTCGGGATGGGCCCTGGCCGGACTGCATACAAGTTCGGCGTTATAACAAAACTACGAAGCAAAATTATGATGGAGTGCGGATACTTACGATCGCACTAGGGGCTTCTTCCTGGGCATCCACCCTTCCTCGCCATCAACGGCGGTGGCGGAGTAGTCCGGAAGGGACGCCTTTCCCTTCTTGGACGTCCCAGTCTCCTCCACCGGGGTGGACTTCCTCTTCCCCCCCGCCCCGCCCAATGTGGGGAGGTGGAGTTTCTTCTTGTTCCTCCCCGCCTTCGTGGGAGGAATCTGACTCGTCGTCATCGGACGACAAGGGTATGACGGCCTTGCGTCGGGGGCCTCTCCTGGCCCCCTGGTCCGCTGTCTCAGGCCCCCCATCCTTTCCGGATAGGGCGGCCTCCTCCTCTTCTCCTTCTTCCCCTTCTGGGGAGGAGTCTTCCTCGTCCTCTTCGGACGAGGCTTTTGGCGCAGCCTTACGCCGGAGACCCTTTCAGGTCCATGGAGCCTTCTTATCGGCCTTCTTCTCCGGCCCCTTGTAGGGTGCCGGGACCAGCATCTTCATCAGGAGATCAGTAGCCGGGCTTTCTGACAGAGGAGCCAGACAGTCTATCTGCTCCGCTGTCTCCATGTACTCCTAAACAAATATACACAATCACTTACGAATTCCCCATGAATGTATTGGGAAGAACCGAACCCAGTGGCAGCCTGAGAACTCACCTGGATAGGCTGTCGTGCGGCATGGAGCCCACGGTCCTCGGATATGAGAGGAGGTACTTCAGAGGCCTTGAACAACACCTTCCACGTGTTTTTGTGCTTCATGCCGTAGAGCCTCTGGAGCGCCTGGTGTTCGGCCGGGATGAACTCCCACAGATTAAATGCCCGCCTTTGGCAAGGCAGAATCCGGTGAACGAGCATGACCTGGATCACGTTGACAAGCTTGATGTTCTTGTCCTTCATGCCCTTGATGCAGTTGATGAGTCCAGTCAGCTCTGTAGATTGGCCCCATAATAGGCCCTTCTGTTCCCAGGAGGTGAGCCGCATAGGGGTTCCAGATCGGAACTTGGGGACCGCCGCCCAGTTGGCGTCGCACGGCTCGGTGATGTAGAACCACCTCGACTGCCACCCCTTCATGGTTTCCGCAAAGGAGCCGTCAAGCCAGGTGACATTAGGCATTTTGCCCACCATGGCTCCTCCGCACTCCGCTTGCTGGCCACTCACAATCTTCTGCTTCACGCAGAAAGTTTGGAGCCACAAGCCGAAATGAGGCTTGATGCGGAGGAAAGCCTCGCCCACGACGATGAACGCCGAGATGTTGAGGACGAAATTCGGGGCTAGATCATGGAAATCTAGCCCGTAGTAGAACATGAGCCCGCAGACGAAGGGTGGAGTGGAAACCCCAGTCCACGGATGAAGTGGGCAAGAAACACGACCCTCTCGTGGGGTCCTGGAGTTGGAATGACCTACCCACCATCTGGTAGCCGGTGCGCTATGTCTGCGGCCAAGTATCCGGCCGCCCAAAGACTTGCGATGTTCTTCTCCTTCACGGTGGAAGCCACCCATTTGCCTCCTACTCCGGACATGTTTAGCTGTGCGGAGAAGACTTGGACTGGGGCATTGGAGCTCGGGGAGGCAAGAGTGGGCAGAGGAGGAAGAAGCCGTGGGTAAGAATGGGGAACTCTTATCCCTTTATAGAGGCGACGAAAGCGGTGCGCCTCCCCACTAGCCTGTTGAGAATCGCTTACTTCCCAAGCGCCATGATTGATGGCACGGGGGGATTACCTATACTGGTATTGATGAGAATCTCGTGATAAGGGGACATGATCTCTACTTTGACAAGACGTGTCAAGGAAACCGCCTCTCAATGCGCGCTGTGGCTGGTTGTGAAAAAACGGTTCGAATAATGACCTAGCTGTAATGGCATGTCACGTCGTCTAAAAGTTGTTAGCTAAAGTATCATTCTCTCTACGGTGGTATGTGAAGATCATTTTGCAGATCCGGACACGGCCTATGTGTTCGATAATAACCTTGGAGTATTTGGAGGAGGAACCCGCCTTGCAATGCCGAAAACAAGACTGCGCGCCGGACTCATCGTCATTGAAGCCTGGTTCAGGGGCTACTGAGGGAGTCCTGGATAAGGGGGTATCCGAACAGACGAACTATATTCATCGTCCGGACTATAGGAGCGTCAAGATACAAGACTCAAGACTTCGGCTCGTGTCCGGATGGGACTCTCCTTTGCGTGGAAGACAAGCTTGGCGATCCGGATATTATATTTCCTTCCTTGTAACCGACTCCATGTAAACCCTAGCTCTCCGGTGTCTATATAAACCGGAGAGGATGGTCCTTAGAAGGCCGATCACAATTACAATCATACCATCATAGGCTAGCTCTTAGGGTTTAGCCTCTACGATCTCGTGGTAGATCTACTCCTGTACTACTCATATCTTCAATATTAATCAAGCAGGAAGTAGGGTTTTACCTCCATCGAGAGGGCCCGAACCTGGGTAAATATTGTGTCCCTTGCTTCCTGTTACCATCAACCTAAGACGCACAGATCGGGACCCCCTACCCGAGATCCGCCGGTTTTGACACCGACAGTGGCTACCGCCTGGCATTGAGCTTGATCTGCTGGGCATATGTGGCTATGGATAGTTAGAAAGGGAAGATCTGGATGATGAGCTTGAATTCTTGGTCAAGTGCGAGACAGTATCAGGTTGGTATTGTTGGGATGCTACTTGGTTATGAAAGGGTCGCTTCTTATTTTCTTCAACGACTCTGTCAAGTTGTTCATAGATAGATGGGTCAGACCATATTTCATCATCATCAACGAATCCAGTATCAAGGAGGCCTCTGTGGTTGTCAGCCTATAGAGACTGATTGGTTGCAATTTCTATTGAATTATGTGGAGGCTCCAGTATTCTAACTCTTTTCTTAGGAGGTTCCATATTATTATTTCCTGGATCTTCTGACTGCTGTAAGGACCTCTTGTGAGCTGCCATTTGTGTTTCCAGTTCTGGCGGATGTGCGCTTGTGGTAAGAGCGATGCTGTCTGTGGGATCAGTACGTGGTTGCTTGGTACATTTTTCATGTTCTTCTGCAATGATATTGTCTTCCACATTGATATATGTGGTAGTAATGAATGGAGCATCACTAGTGGACGGAAGTGCTTTTCTCGTGTCCAGTACTGTGCCAGAACCGCTGTCAGAATCAGTGGCGACAGCTATTGTAGGAGCAAGGGAGGAAGTAGCTCTGGTGCGTTCAGTTTCAAAAATGTTCTTCTCATCTCTCAAAATTGAAACAAGATGAACCTTAGCTTCTGGCAGTGAAGAAGAACGTTGTTCAGTGACAATGTTTAATTTTTGTGCAGGTTGGGATACAGTGAGGCTCTTTGTGTTGGTTGAGGAGTTGTTGTGAGCGCTATTAGAATCGCTGGGCTGTGTAGTAGTTGTTGACGGTTGCCCAATGAGATAAACAAGTGCTTCAAGTGTATCGGTTGAGATTGGACCAGTCAGTAATTGTTTGTCAACCGCAGAGTGCGAGGTTGATGTTTCAGTTGCAGTAGGTTTTGCGATTTCTTCCAAGAGTTTCTCTAGTGGGTTTGACAGAGAGTTGTGGTCTGCAGATCCTCCAGCAAAATTTTGGGTTTCAGTCGGTACAGAACACTAAGATGAATTTTCACCTGTCAGTATAATTTCCCCGCTCTCCAACATTTCAGATGTTGGCACGAAGGGCTCATGGGCCGGCCAGCCATCAAGGCAGTTGTGGAGATGGTTATGCACTTTATCAAGATGAATCTTGGCTTGTTCATCAATTTCCTCTTTGTTGTAGTCAATCTTGTTCACCTCCAGTAGGAACTTAATCTGAGTTGGTGTTTTTAGGAACGAAGATAGATTAATTTGGTACTACTCCTTGTCATACGGATTCTGTGAGTTTGTGTCAGGGGTATTGCAGCAACCCTTTAAATTTTCCATGGAGTATGATGTGGCGTGAAGGACACTGGTTGAGCCACTGCTGGAAGAACTTTGACTGCTTGTTATGCTAGAACTTGGAAGCATAGAATATGTTGAAGGGAGTGATGAAAAAGTTTCTTTTACATTTGAGTTGTCCTGTTGCAAGTTACAATAAACGCCCCGGTCGCAGGTTGTGATTTCTTTTGCACTAAGATCCCTACCAAGAGAGAGGACCTTCTCCAATTTTTGCTCGAGTACTGGTTGAAACAGTGAGAAAAGTTCTATGTACATTTCATTAATAACTTTGCCGATTTTCACCTTTGCCTGGAATTGAAAAAAAACAGAAGTTATTAATACCGAAAATGAAAAATAACTTGTGACCTAGAGTACGTTCTGTCAAGAACTGCGGAAAAGGTATGGAATAATGTGTGCAGAAACACACATGATGTGCTGTGGGTGCTATATTTAACAGCAAACATAGTGCATGAAGCATGGTTGAGCTACCGCCGCAGTGAAGCACTGCTATATTTAATAGAAAGGCACAACTAACATACTATAGGAAGCACTGCTATATTTAACAAAAAAGCACAGCTAACGTACTATAGGAAGCACTGCTATATTTAACAGGAAAGTACAACTAACGTACTATAGGAAGCACTGCTATATTTAACAGAAAGGCACAACTAACGTAATATAGGAAGCACTACTATATTTAACAGAAAAGCACAGCTAACATACTATAGGAAGCAAATCTAAATATGCTGCAGTAAGCACAAGTTACATTTTCCAGCAGTCAGAGGAAACCAACTGGACAAAGACTTGAACCCTAATTTATGAAGCACTGCTATATTTAACAGAAAGACACAACTAACCTACTATTGGAAGCACTGCTATATTTAACAGAAAAGCACAACTAGCGTACTATAGGAAGCACTGCTATATTTAACAGGAAAGCACATCTAACGAACTATAGGAAGCACTGCTATATTTAACAGAAAGGCACAGCTAAGGTACTATAGGAAGCACTGCTATATTTAACAGAAAAGCACAACTAACCTACTATAGGAAGCACATCTAATATGCTGCAGTAAGCACATGTTACATTTTCCAGCAGTCAGAGGAAACCAACCAGACGAAGACTTGTAACCTACTTTATGAAGTATGTCTAACCCGCCGCAGGGAAGCAGAGGTATAAGCATCATGGTAGCACACATTAGCCAATGCAGGAGGACATATATCTATTTCGTGAAAATTTAGAGAGCATCATTTCAAACATAAAATCAAGTGCATAAGCTGGATATCACTTACGGAACAAAGTTTTTCTTGAGGCACAAATTCTTCTATGTAGGCCTCTAGTCTGGGACTCATTTGAAAAATCAGCCCCTGAAAGCCAGGCGGTGGTTGGACAGGTGTGCGCCTAATGTCTTTCAGCTGCCATGCGAAAGGAAACAATGACAATCAAGTCAAATTAATATATGGCAGCTAATTCATTATGTTGAGCTAAAAACTTCACCAAAGGAAAATGATAAAAAGTTCACTCACCCTGTGTTTCCCAAAAATTCCGTCCTCTGTTGACAGGCTGTCTATGTTAGCATAATTCTTAATGGCCTCTTGATACGTCTCCAACGTATCTATAATTTTTGATTGTTCCATGCTATTATATTACCTGTTTTGGATGTTTATGGGCTTTATTTTACATAATTATATCATTTTTGGGACTAACCTACTAACCGGAGGCCCAACCCGTATTGCTGTTTTTTTGCCTATTTCAGTATTTCGAAGAAAAGGAATATCAAACGGAGTCCAAATGGAATGAAACCTTCGGGAGCGTGATTTTTGGAACGAACGTGATCCAGAGTACTTGGGGTGCAAGTCAAGAAGCAGCCGAGGCAACCACGAGGGTGGGGGGCGCGCCCCCCTATCTCGTGGGCCCCTCGGGCGGTCACCGACGTACTTCTTCCTCCTATATAAGCCTACGTACCCCGAAATATCCAGGGAGCCACCAAAGAAATATTTCCGCCACCGTAACCTTCTGTATCCGCGAGATCCCATCTTGGAGTCGTCGCCGGCGTTCTGCCAGAGGGGGAATCCACCACGGAGGGCTTCTACATCAACACCATAGCCCCTCTGATGAGTTGTGAGTAGTTTACCATAGACCTTCGGGTCCATAGTTATTAGCTAGATGGCTTCTTCTCTCTTTTTGGATCTCAATACAATGTTCTCCCCCTCTCTTGTGGAGATCTATTCGATGTAAACTCTTTTTGCGGTGTGTTTGTCGAGATCCGATGAATTGTGGGTTTACGGTCAAGTTTATCTATGAATAATATTTGAATCTTCTCTAAATTCTTTTATGTATAATTGAGTTATCTTTGCAAGTCTCTTCGAATTATTGGTTTGGTTTGGCCTACTAGATTGATCTTTCTTGCCATGGGAGAAGTACTTAGCTTTGGGTTCGATCTTGCGGTGTCCTTACCCAGTGACAGAAAGGGTTGCAAGGCACGTATTGTATTGTTGCCATCGAGGATAAAAAGATGGGGTTTATATCATATTGCTTGAGTTTATCCCTCTACATCATGTCATCTTTCTTAGTGCGTTACTCTGTTCTTATGAACTTAATACTCTAGATGCATGCTGGATAGCGGTTGATGTGTGGAGTAATAGTAGTAGATGCAGGCAGGAGTCGGTCTACTTGTCACGGACGTGATGCCTATATACATGATCATGCCTAGATAATCTCATAATTATTCGCTTTTCTATCAATTGCTCGACAGTAATTTGTTCACCCACCATAATACTTATGCTATCTTGAGAGAAGCCTCTAGTGAAACCTATGGCCCCCGGGTCTATCCTTATCATATAATCTTTCAATCTACTTTTATTTGCATCTTTATTTTCTGCATCTATATTATAAAATACCAAAAATATATTTATCTCATCATATTATCTCTATCAGATCTCACTTCTGCAAGTGGCCGTGAAGTTATTGACAACCCTTTTATCGCGTTGGTTGCGAGTTCTTTGTTTGTTTGTGTAGGTTCATGGGACTTGTGAGGAGCCTCCTACTGGATTGACACCTTGGTTCTCAAAAACTGAGGGAAATACTTACGCTACTGTGCTGCATCACCCTTTCCTCTTCAAGGAAAACCAATGCAAGCTCAAGACGTAGCAAGAAGGATTTCTGGCGCCGTTGCTGGGGAGGTCTTCGCTCAAGTCAAGACATACCAAGTACCCATCACAAACTCATCTCCCTCGCATTTACATTATTTGCCATTTGCCTCTCGTTTTCCTCTCCCCCACTTCACCCTTGCCGTTTTATTTGCCCTCTCTTTCCCAATCTTCTCCTCTCTTTTCTGCTTGCCTTTTTCTTCCTCTCCCCTTCGCTCGCCTCTTTTCCGTTTGCTCGTGTGTTAGATCGTTTACCTTATCATTATGGCTAGTTACTTATCCGCTCCTATGTCTCCTGAGTTTGAAGTTCTTCACTTCAAGCAAAGGCAAGGAGAAAACTTAAAAGATGCTTGGTATAGGATGATGGAATCTTATCGCAAGTGCACCCTAGAGGTGAACTTTAGAATTCTTCTTCACAATTTTTATGTAGGCATTACTCCTTGGAATAGATGTGTTCTTGATACCGTTGCCGGAGGGGATTTGTTGAATAGCCACACGTTTGAAGCCTATAATGCTATGTTAGATTTGTTTGGCCCACCACCTCTTTTGGTTAACGGAACTGTTTTAACTTTGGAACATGTTATGCAACGGCTTGAGATCATTGAAAATAAAATTGCCACTGTTGAGTTAATTGAAAATTTGGATAAAAAGATTCATAATCAAATTACCCAATAGGGATCTAGGGTTGGAGTTACTTTGAAAAATCTTAAAGAGAAATAACCTATAGTTAATGAGAAATAGATCTAGATTCTGCAAGAATCGGTAAACTTGAGGTTATCATTACTAACTTAGGTTCCGCGTTTTCTTCCATGAAAAACACTCCAAAACCCCCTACTAAAACTGCCAAGTTTATTTATGTTCCTAAAAATAAAGGTGAAACTTCTAATAAGGGAGACACGGATCTCAAAGCCATAATTGTTCATCCCAATTGTCTCTCTATCGTTAAAGAATCTTCTGCTACAAAGGAATTTATTGAATTTTTGCCTAAAGGTTTTATCATCGCTAAAAAGGGAGAAACCCCTAAATATTGTAAGTGCTCTATTGATGAATCAAGTTCCAAAGATGGCACTACTTAGATCTATCTTCGCTTTTATGTCTAGCTAGGGGCGTTAAACGATAGCGCTAGTTGGGAGGAAACCCCATTTTCTTTGTGTTTTTTGTTTTTGTTCCTGTTTAGTAATAAATTTTGCATCTACTTTCTGTTTAAATGCGTTTTCATGTTTTATTTAGTGTTTGTGCCAAGTAGACCAAGTAGAACCTATAGGATAACCTATGATGATAGTTGATTTGATTCTGCTGAAAAAACAGAAACTTTGTGCTCACGAGACAAAATTCAATAAATCACAGGAACAAGATGTTGCATTGATTCTTTTTTCTTCTGTTCAATAAACAAATTGTTGTAGGACGTACTATTTTTGTAGGGTTTTTAAGTTTCAAGAAGTTTGCGTTAGTTACAGATTGCTACAGACTGTTCTGTTTTTGACAGATTCTGTTTTTCGTGTGTTGTTTGCTTATTTTGATGCATCTATGGCTAGTATGTAAGGGTATGAACCATAAAGAACTTGGAATATAGTAGGTTTAACACCAATATAAATAAAGAATGAGTTCATTACAGTACCTTATGTGGTGGTTTTGTTTTCCTTCACTAATGGAGCTTATGAGATTTCCTGTTGAGTTTTGTGTTGTGAAGTTTTCAAGTTTTGGGTAAAGCTTTGATGGACTATGGAATAAAGAGTGGAAAAAGCATAAGCTTGGGGATGACCAAGGCACCCCAAGATATTCAAGAATAACCAAAAGCCTAAGCTTGGGGATGCCCCCGGAAGGCATCCCCTCTTTCGTCTTCGTTCATTGGTAACTTTACTTGGAGCTATATTTTTATTCATCACATGATATGTGTTTTGCTTGGAGCGTCGTGTAATATATAAGTCTTCGCCTTTTAGTTTATCACAATCATCCTTTCTGTACACACCTTTTGGAAGAAGCCTATTTGATTGAAATTTATTAGAATATGCTATGTGCTTCACTTATATCTTTTCAGCTAGATAGTTTTTGCTCTAGTGCTTCACTTATATCTTTTAGATTACGGCGGTGGATTAATTTTGAAGAAAATTTTGATCTCTCATGCTTCACTTACATTATTTTGAGAGTCTTTTAGAACAGCATGGTATTTTCTATGGTTATAAATTGGTCCTAGAATGATGAGCATCCAAGTTGGGTATAATAAAAACTATCATATGAAGTGAATTGGATGCTATGATCAACTTGATACTTGATAATTGTTTTGAGATATGGAGGTAGTGATATTAAAGGTATGCTAGTTGGGTGATTATGAATTTAAAGAATGCTTGTGTTGAAGTTAGCAAGTCACATAGCATGCACGTATGATTAAAGTTGTGTAAAAAATTTGAAGCATGAAGTGTACCTGGGTTGTGCATCCTTATGAGTGGCGGTCGGGGACGAGCAATGGTCTTTTCCTACCAATCTATCCCCCTAGGAGCATCCGCATAGTGCTTGGTTTTTGATGACTTCTAAATTTTTTCAATAAGTATATGATTTCTTTTGACTAATGTTGTGTCCATGGATTATACGCACTTTTACCTTTCCATCATTGCTAGCCTCTTCAATACCGTGCATTGCCCTTTCTCACCTTGAGAGTTGGTGCAAACTTCGCCGGTGCATCCAAACCCCGTGATATGATACGCTCTATCACACATAGACCTCCCTATATCTTCCTCAAAACAGCCACCATGCCTACCTATTTATGGCATTTGCATAGCCATTCCGAGATATATTGCCATGCAACTTTCCACCATTCCGTTCATCACCGTCATGACATACTTTACTTTTGTCATATTGCCATTGCATGATCATATAGTTGACATCGTATTTATGGCAAAGCCACCATGCATAATTTTCGTACATGTCACTCTTGATTCATTGCACCATCCCGGTACACCGCCGGAGGCATTCATATAGAGTCATATCTTGTTCTAGTTTCGAGTTGTAATTCCTATGTTGTAATCAATAAAAGTGTGATGATCATCATTATTAGAGCATTGCCCAAAAAGAAAAAAAAGAAAGGCCAAAAGAAAAAAAGAAAGGCCAAAGAAAAAAAAGAAAAAAAAATAAAAAATAAAAGGGGCAATGCTACTATCTCTTTTCCACACTCGTGCTTCAAAGTAGCACCTTGTTCTTCATGTAGTGAGTCTCATATATTGTGCT
Source organism: Triticum dicoccoides (assembly GCF_002162155.2). NCBI lineage: Eukaryota > Viridiplantae > Streptophyta > Magnoliopsida > Poales > Poaceae > Triticum > Triticum dicoccoides. The sequence continues at coordinate 218,948,356 of NC_041391.1, forward strand.
TCAAAATAGCACCATGTTTTTCATATAGAGAGTCTCATATTTTGTCACTTTCATATACTAGTGGGAATTTTTCATTATAGAACTTGGCTTGTATATTCCTACGATGGGCTTCCTCAAATGCCCTAGGTCTTCGTGAGCAAGCAAGTTGGATGCACACCCACTAATTTTCTTTTGTTGAGCTTTCATTCATACATAGCTCTAGTGCATTCGTTGTATGACAATCCCTACTCCTCATGTTGACATCAATTGATGGGCATCTCCATAGCCTGTTGATTATCCTCGTCAATGTGAGACTTTCTCCTTTTTTTGTCTTCTCCACACAATCCTCAATCATTATTCTATTCCACCCATAGTGCTATATCCATGGCTCACGCTCATGTATTGCGTGCAGGTTGAAAAAGTTTGAGATTATTTAAGTACGAAACAATTGCTTAGCTTGTCATCGGGGGTATAGAAGTTGGGAACATCTTTGTGTGACGAAAATGAAGCATAGCCTAACCATATGATTTTGTAGGGATGAACTTTCTTTAGCCATGTTATTTTGAGAAGACATGATTGCTTTTATTAGTATGCTTGAAGTGTTACTATTTCTTATGTCAATATGAACTTTTATTTTGAATCATTTGGATCTGAACATTCATGCCACATTAAAGAGAAATTACATTGAGAATTATGCTAGGTAGCATTTCACATCAAAAATTCTGTTTTTATCATTTACCTACTTGAGGACGAGCAGGAATTAAGCTTGGGGATGCTTGATACGTCTCCAACGTATCTATAATTTTTGATTGTTCCATGCTATTATATTACCTGTTTTGGATGTTTATGGGCTTTATTTTACACAATTATATCATTTTTGGGACTAACCTACTAACCGGAGGCCCATCCCGTATTGTTTATTTTGCCTATTTCAGTATTTCGATGAAAAGGAATATCAAATGGAATCCAAACGGAATGAAACCTTCGGGAGCGTGATTTTTGCAACGAACGTGATCAAGAGGACTTGGAGTGCAAGTCAAGAAGCAGCCAAGGCAGCCACGAGGGTCGGTGGCGCGCCCCCTGTCTCGTGGGCCCCTCGGGCGGCCATTGACGTACTTCTTCCTCCTATATAAGCCTACGTACCCCGAAAACATCCAGGGAGCCACCAAAGAAATATTTCCGCCATCGTAACCTTCTGTATCCGCGAGATCCAATCTTGGAGCCATCACCGACGTTCTGACGGAGGGGGAATCCACCATGGAGGGCTTCTACATCAACACCATAGCCCCTCCGATGAGTTGTGAGTAGTTTACCACAGACCTTCGGGTCCATAGTTATTAGCTAGATGGCTTCTTCTCTCTTTTTGGATCTCAATACAATGTTCTCCCCCTCTCTTGTGGAGATCTATTCGATGTAAACTCTTTTTGCGGTGTGTTTGTCGAGATCCGATGAATTGTGGGTTTATGATCAAGTTTATCTATGAATAATATTTGAATCTTCTCTAAATTCTTTTATGTATGATTGAGTTATCTTTGCAAGTCTCTTCGAATTATCGGTTTGGTTTGGCCTACTAGATGGATCTTTCTTGCCATGGGAGAAGTGCTTAGTTTTGGGTTCGATCTTGCGGTGTCCTTACCCAGTGACAGAAAGGGTTGCAAGGCACATATTGTATTTTTGCCATCGAGGATAAAAAGGTGGGGTTTATACCATATTGCTTGAGTTTATCCCTCTGCATGATGTCATCTTTCTTAATGTGTTACTCTGTTCTTATGAACTTAATACTCTAGATGCATGCTGGATAGCGGTTGATGTGTGGAGTAATAGTAGTAGATGCAGGCAGGAGTCGGTCTACTTGTCACGGACGTGATGCCTATATACATGATCATGCCTAGATAATCTCATAATTATTTGCTTTTCTATCAATTGCTCGACTGTAATTTGTTCACCCACCGTAATACTTATGCTATCTTGAGAGAAGCCTCTAGTGAAACCTATGGCCCCCGGGTCTATCCTTTATCATGTAAGCTTTCAATCTACTTTTATTTGCATCTTTATTTTCTGCATCTATATTATAAAATACCAAAAATATATTTATCGTATCATATTATCTCTATCAGATCTCATTTTCGCAAGTGGCCGTGAAGGGATTGACAACCCCTTTATCGCGTTGGTTGTGAGTTCTTTGTTTGTTTGTGTAGGTTCGTGGGACTTGTGAGGAGCCTCCTACTGGATTGATACCTTGGTTCTCAAAAACTGAGGGAAATACTTACGCTACTGTGCTGCATCACCCTTTCCTCCTCAAGGAAAACCAACGCAAGATCAAGACGTAGCATCTCTGTATCCCATATGACAAGCCTTGCAGGAGTGTCAGATTTCAGGTCCATAATCTTTGTATCCAGGCACTCAAAATACGTTATCTGCAAGGGGGAAGAGGTAAAAATGAATCATGTTCTTGTAGCTGCTTCTGGGTATAAAGAAATATACAAGTTAATGAATGAACCACTAGAATGAGGAGGCAGCCACACAGGGCGCCTATGAATCCTTTGTCCCCGAAGGTCTGGAGTGATGCCACCAACTTCTCCGTGATAGCATTGGACCAACCATATGATGATATGTTACTTGCTGGTCCTTCAAGAGCGGCTAAGTAGTCGGGGCTAATGCAGTCATATGCCGTTGGGCATAGAAATAGTGCTGTTGCAAACATCATGAAAACCCGTTGAAATACTTCCCCTGTCAGCTTCGGGGTCATGAGAACAGTTAACTCTCTGATGTTTGGAGCGTGCCTAGCACACCGAGTCTCAGACTTAACCTGAGTCCTGAAAGCTTCTGAGCAATTTCTAGGGATAATCTGCCCCCCTAGTGGAATTCCTAAGATCCGGTGCACGGTGTACGAGTTGATAAAGAATCTGTATCCACTGGGAAGTGTGAAACACCTGGATCTGCAATCAAAATAGCGGACAAGCCAGCGAACTAAACACCTCGGAAGCTCACGGCAGCACAGATCAAGAAGGTATCCAAAACCAATATCTATGAGAAGTTGTTTTTGTGTTTCTGTTAGCTTCTCAGAGACACTAATGAATTTCTGCAAGCTGAGTTTTATGCTGAACTCTTCTTCATATTCAGCCATTGTAATAGCCCTGTGGACAAAGATAAGAAATGACCTTTAACAAATGATTGTTGAAGCGCATGCTTTTCTGGGAGAAGGTTATTTATAAATGTCGAGTCAGCCAAACAGACACGGTATTTATACCATGATTAGAAATGCAGCTAAAATGAGAGGCATTGATTTCCAAAGAAATTTTAATGACAGGCGTGAGATGCATGAAAAAAACACCTACTTTGAGGCAGCAAGCTGCTTCTTTCGCATGTACTCCTCAACAAGCTTTTTGTGCACTGCACATTTTAACTCGATCCTTAGTCTTTCTGTCTCTAGTTGGTCATGTACCATGAAATCTTGCGTGACAATCTCGGTGCCATCAACAGACTGAGACTGAGTCTCCGACAACTGTGGGGTGGAGTCCATCTCATCAAACTCTAAATAAGAGGTCATGAGACATCATCGTTACCAGGCCAGCTACGTAAGACAATTGTTAGCAGACTATGTGAGACCATCATCAATGGCTCGGTCTGCTAAGACGGATCCTAACTCTGAGTTTGTAACTGCTTTGCAAAAACGAATGTAAGTCCTTTGGATCCCTCCTCTAAATTTCGGATCTATATAATCATTTGACCTGTGACCTCATGATACGGACCAGTACAGTGAATTTTGACTGCAGCCTCGTTGGGCTCTGCAACTAATTTAAGCTGTGGTCACGAGAGACCCTATGTTTTGCATGGCTGGAGATATAGCTCAACGTAGCAAAAGCACGACACAAACATGTAGTTGGTAGGATTAAAGTGAGGTTAGTTGAGTCCAAATTTTAAATCCATAACCCTTCTCCTATTAGAAAGGCACAACAGTTTTAGCACGGACCAGCTGAAAATAATTGGATGCGGAACAGATATTTTAAATCGCGCTCGACCTGTTGTGTTGCGCTCATGCAATGTGTACCCAGACCATGGAATTTGCTAGCACCGGATTTTTTTGTCCAGACATTGAATCGGTGGCATAATCATGGTGATGAAGCAATGGATTACCTGAACAGGAGATCTACGGCGAGTGAGATGAAGGAGACCGATAATTTTTCAGTGACGAGCGAGCGCTATGGAGGGATCAGGAAGAGACTGTAGGTTTTCCTTTAGAGAGCTAGAATATGCTTCGCCTGTCGCCACCGACGCTAGATGGAGAGAGATCTGAAACTCATCTGCGGATGACCCCACAAGTTAGTCAAATACTTAGAGGAACTATTTGAGAGTCCACATGTCAGTACGACTATGAAGTCCACCTACCACATCTTCTCACGCCACATGGAGGTACTCCTCCTAGGACTCATATACGACCGACCCCACAAGTTAGTGAGAGACTTAGAGGAAATAGTAATTGAGATCCCACTTGTCAGTTTGACAGTCAACTGAAGTCGACCTACCACATCTCGTCACGCCGAAAAACATGTGCATCTCTCATGCTCCACAAAACTTACCCCACCTATCAGTTGATTATTTTCCTGCATGCAAACAATCGAAGCAGGCTCTCTCTTTCTCTCTTTATCTTTCCCCCCCCCCTCTCTCTCTCTTCTCTTTCTCTCTTCCAGATTCAAAATTATCCAAGGAGATCGCTGACAAACTGCAGGGCAGTGGACCCCCCCCACAAATTCAAAAGGTGTGAGTTCCGAACAATCAGCGCATAAGACTCGGCAATCAGAGGTTAGTAAAAAAATTTATCAACGCACCTTCGCGTGGCGATTCCTGATACATGAGATTCAATTTTTGCGATGCTGGTTTTTCAGTTTCCAAGTCCTTCTTTTTCGGCAGTAGGTAGTGTGGTTCTTAATTCAACATTGCGCTTCTGTTGAAAAGTATTACGATGTTACTGCCTAAGTTGGTCCTCGGGAAGCTGTAGACAGAAATTCTGTTCGCTAGCTGTTATTGCTTAGAAATCACTGTGACGGTGCTGATGAAATACCCGAGGTTTGAATGCATAGTACAAAACTGCTTGGTTGTACGTTGTTGATGAATTCGTCGTGGTCAAGATTCATAGAATAAAGCTATTTGGTTTTACACTGCAGCTCTGATTTGAGTTTGCTTTTTGTTTTGTGTACTCTTGTCCTTGTAATATCAGCTTGTTCCTTTTGTTAGGATTCATGGTTATCATTGTGTTAAGTGTTGCAGAAGCAAACTAGCATCAGAGGATCTCAGTTTGGTTGAGGTTGCAATTTAATTAAAAATTAATATATGTATATATTTTTATATCTCAATTCCATAGAACTAAAAATCTATCTCTTTTGTGTGGTGAGTGTAAACGGTTAGTAAGAACGTTTGAGATCTACTTGTAAAAGGTAACAACACTGATGGTGCATGTGTATAATTTTTTTTATTACATCTCTTATTCCGGCAGATGTTCAGGACCGCGTCATCTGATCAGGACAACAGGGACGGTCGGTCTTTGAACGACATTGGCAAGGATTATGTGAGGAAGGTAATACTAAGGCAGTTGAACGTTAGCATTTGGGGTTATTTGGTCTTACATTTCTGTAACGTATGTTGTCAAGGTGCCACCACTGAACACTAAAGAGTAGAAACAAAAAAAATGATTAATATGTCCTGGTTGAATGCTATGTTGTCTGTTCATCCCGCACATCTACTCTGCAGTTGAGTCTCGAGAGGTGGAAGAAAAAGAAAGTGCTACAAAATGGAAAGAAGAAAAAGGATGCAGATGCTGTCCAATAGGCACATGCCATGGGGGCTGGAGTTGTTGGAGTGAAGAGTGAGATACAAGTTCTTGGTAAACGTCCCAACCAGGAGCATGGTGTGCAACAGACACCTGCAAAGAGGAGCATTCTAAGCAGCAGAAAGTCCACCAGCTAGACCGTGCAAGTAACGATGAAAACTTCAAACCCTGGTCTTTAACATGCGTGGAAGTTTTACGTGCTAATTCTCTGTAATATTGTCTTGTGCATCTAATTATTTTGTGGTTTCAAGACACAGATGTGTGCAAGGCGCAGAGCGGGCACTGTGACGGCCCAATGTTCGAAGGCTGTCATAATGAAGAGGTACAGGGTAAGAGAATTTCCATTGATGCAAGCAGAAGGATCAGCGGCAACAAAAGTATTGATGTTGAAGGATCAAACAAGAAGAGCCCAACAGCAAAATCAAACATAGGAGAAACAAATTTTACTGTACAGTAGCACCAGAAAGCAATACATGTGATAGCAAATATGAAAGCGCAATAACATTTAAAGCAATTGTATATTTTTTTGTGTGAGCAAATTCTTTTTGTGTTTTCGCATGGTATATTAAATTATATTATGCACATGCAGGTGCACGAGCAAGGAAGCAAGTATCACGGTAGTCCATGGTTCACGGAAAATATAAGGCAAGGTCCTTTGAAAGGATCACCTATGGTGTTCAACATGAGAGGTCCTTCGAGAGGGTCTCCGATGGCATTCAGAATCTTCAGCAAAATCACTAATGCATGGAGGATGTCGCCAACATTTTCTGGACAAGAGAGACATGGGAAAACAAAGGTGACGTCGGAACTATGGTTTTTTAATTCACCACATAAACAATTTTTTCAAAGAACATGGTGAAGTGCAAAACAGGAGCATGGCTGCCAATCTGGTCCGGCTGTATGTGCAGTTGTTCTCCTATATAGGATGCTACCAGAAGCACTGTTGTGCCTCTCTTGTTGTATGGTGCAAACAGAAGCAAAGGTGTGCTTTTGCTTCAGATGTATGTGTAGTATGGGCACATGTGTTCTGCTGGGTATAATTTGAATAGTGCCTCCGGTATACCATCTATACTTTGAGAAGAGGCACGGGTGTGGTTTTGGTATACCAGATGAGCCCTGATTAATCATATAAACCTTTTATGTTCCAATTCAAAAAGAATAAATATGCTTCAACAGGCCCTGGACATCTATCTAATTTTGTTTCATGCCATGTGTTCATGACT